>NC_136137.1:1192500-1672500 GCF_965212315.1 Lampetra planeri | reverse complement strand
AGCAGCAGCAGCAGCCGCAGCAGCAGCAGCAGCAGCAGCCGCAGCAGCAGCAGCAACAGCAGCAGCAGCAGCAGCCGCAGCAGCAGCAGCAACAGCAGCAGCAGCAGCAACAGCAGCAACAGCAGCAGCAGCAGCCGCAGCAGCAGCAGCAACAGCAGCAGCAGCAGCAGCGCACGACGCGTGTCACACGCGCGGTAGGCCACACGGAGACAAAGATCCCCCGTAGAGCCAAAACAATCTTTCGGGACAAGTGTTATAACTAAGGCCGATACGACGCACAAGGAGATAGTGTGGCCGGTGTTGTATATGTCGGGTTATGAAATTTTGATAAAAATAATAAACATTAATAACATTTAAAAAAATGCGTAATTCGCATAAATTATGCTAATATATACGTATATGCATAAATTATGATAATCGCGGAGATAATCGTAAACGGCGCACAAGGAGATGGTGTGGCCGGGACCACGATCAGCTGCCCTCACCTCCCCAGTGCTTCTGCTTCTTTCATATGGCATTTCAAAAAAGCAACCGGCTACAATTGTATTTTTTTCTTTAGCAATTCTATGGCACCCGGGTAGATGAGCGATGAGGTGCAATCCATCAGGCGTATATCACCGATGACTGCCCAATACACGTGTATATTCAGGAGGAACAAGCTGATTATCCAGTCCGGATGTTTACACATCTTAGCAGGTACCTATTTAAGGCCGAGTCGACTTAGGGAAAGCCCAGGAATAGTTCAAATATTAGTCAATAATTTTAGCCCCGAACGGGAATCAAACTGGAGGTCACAGGTGTGTTGTTCAGTGTGCTAACCAATACGCTACTGCTCTGCAATAGATACCAAGTTTCGGATGATCCGACCGAATGTTGTTGTTGTTGTTTCGGACTGTATAACATCACAATAAGTAACTTCACTCACGTGGTATTGCTACCACGCTTTTCCCGTCACGACATCACTTTCGCGTAAATAATTATTAATGGCTAAAATGGTTATAGTGAATGCAGTTTAATCGATGGAACTGTGTAAAAAAAATATGTATTCATTAGCACAATAAAAAAAAATGGTTACATTCAGTACATGAACATGAAAAAAATCCAAACTTGGGTCTTAAAGTCCAAAAAACTCACGTCTAAAAACCAGAAACCCAAAGCTCATCCCTGATAGCAAGCAGCTAGTAAGGCCGGCACGGCGGCACCCACCGGTCCAGAGGTACGAGCTGCACATGGGGGCGTAGAGCAGAATGAAGGCGAGCACCCGGGCCAGCGTTCCGGCGCCCGTGCCCAGCACGTGCCAGCACACCATACCCACACACGTCAGCAGCTGCACGATAGGTACGGCACACATGGCGAGCGCGCGCACACACACACGCACGCAGTCAAACGCACAGCACGCACACGTGGCATGCACACGCGCGCGGCCACACGCACAGCAGGCACACGTGGAGATGCATACCACGCGCACGGGGACAGGGGAGGACGCGATTGATAGAGTGACACCGGAATACAATTAACAGGACGCCGAAAATATGCAACGAAAATGAAAAAATACCCGACACGATGGAAAGGCAATGAAAACCAAAACGGCTAAACCATCGAGATGTAACGTACGTGGGCAAAAACGTTCGCAAACGGGGACACATTTCAGCCGGGTTTGTCCGGGTCCGCGATCCGGAAAATACGTCCGCACATGGCACAATGCACCCAGGATTCCTCTCATTGTGGCCGTGGCTACTACCGGTCACATGCCACCTACTACAGCCAATGAGCGACCCAGAAAATATTGGGTGAGAAATGAAGTGCCGGTTTCCAGCGTCTCACCTGGGCGGCGAACAGATTGATGGAGAAGAAGTGCGGGAGCTGACGATAGCGGCGACTCAGCACTGCCAGACCCAGCACCCAGACCTGGGACATCAAACAGAGACGCAGCGCCACACGGGGACATCAAACAGCGAGGGGGTGTGGATGATGAGAGGTCGAGTGACCCCATGAGCAATGCGTCTACAAAGCCAAGATCCGTGGTTTGAATCCGGAAAACCACCACCAGTGCTCTTGGAGACAAGGGTTGGAGGATCACGAAGATTTGTGAAACTCACAAAGCCGCTGAAGCTGCGAGGTGGCTGAAGACGGCAGTGCAGCGAGTGGTGAAGCTGTTGTTTTGGAGCTTTGCGCGCGAATAATTTTCAAAGTGGATTTGCTCCGAATGCTTTGGTTTCCCCCCACCAAATGCAAAACACTCCTCTAGAGGGCAAGTGCCCAAAATATCTTTGTGCAGAATCATCCAAAAAAATACATCTTGAGAAGCAACAAGGTTTTCCGGGAACTATAAATGACATATGTGACATCATCATCATCAACAAACCAGGTTATTAATTGCACCCATTTCATGGCCTTAGATCAGTTACCAATTTCTATACAAAAAAAACCACAACATTACGTTAGCATTTCCACTTAATTTGTGAAATACCATTGCAGCTGGGCCACCAAAAGTCTTTTAGAGGCCAGGGGCAAAACTGCCAGATGAGGCTCCCCTCTGAGCCCCCCTCTGAGCCCCCCCTCTGAGCCCCCCTCTGAGCCCCCCTCTGAACCCCCCCTCTGATTTGAGTTCTGCCTGAAATGGCCCCACCTGCACCGCCCCCATCTCTCCGGCGCTGCACCAGAGGACCAAACAAACGGGAAGCGAGGACAGGGCAATGCGGTTTGTGGTTTAAACGGACGAGATCGATTTCACGGGAGGGGGACCGGCGTCGCGATCGACGCCCACCAGGAAGATGAGGCCGACGATGCTGATGTCGAAGCTCACGCTGTCCAGGACGGCTCGCGTCACGCGATCGTCGAGCTTGGGCATGGCGAGCAGCCACGACGAGACGTACATGAGCGGCGCCGACAGGAACGTGCACACCACCATGCCCGTCGACAGCTGCCCCGCGCGCGCACACGGCAACGCACACGGGCAGGGAGACAGAGAGAGAGGTATGGAGGTAGGGGAGGGAGACAATCCCGTTATCGTTTGTGAATGCACAAGTCCGGTGTGGATCAGTGCAGTGATGTTGCAGCACACATGGAGGTGATTCATTGAATAACACAAATGCCGTTCTGTCAGTGCCCCTGCCCATCGCAGATGCTGACCACAAAAACTTTGTATACGGTACACGTGTGAGCATCTGTCTGTATGTGTGGAGCAGTGTTGTAGCGCTTCGCTATGAACTTGGCCACCTCAACTTGATTCCGGGCCACGGCTAACATCAGTGGCCAGTGAAATCTGAACTGGTCCTGGACCACTCCTCCCCAACGAGGATTGACCAGTGTAAAGTATGGTCAAACAACTCCCATGACCAAAACATGTGGGCACACGCACATGAACACACCAACACACAGACAAGACACACATCTGTGACATAGCCGTAAGAGAATGTTGTGGCCAGTGCTGTTAGCGAGCACCTATGAAGGCTGGCATGGCATACGAGGGGGTGGGTGGCCAGCACCACACCGAGCTGCCTTTGTCTCCCTAGTCGCGATGTTTACAACCACACCAGATACTCATTTGAGGCCGAGTCGACCTAGCGCAGGCCCAGGACCGGTTGAGATAATTGTCACTGGTGATTGCCGTGAGCGGGAACTGAACTCGGATTTCCGGGTTCATAACGCAATGCTCCAACCTTTACGCCACCGCTCCCCACCTATGTGCACACACACAGACATATACCGGCCGCACAAACAAAAACTGACACCCACAGACAACACACAGAGAGGCCGAGAGTCCTGCAAGGGCCTCGCGCACCGTCTCGATCTCCATGGCGTAGCGGCTTGCGTAGATGATGACGCTGGGCGCCGTGGGGAAGACGCCGTAGAGGAAGCCGAAGTCGCGCAGGCTCGTGTGGTTCTTCTCTCCCCTGGTCTCCAACAGCTCCACCATCTCACGGCACAGCAGCGGGAACACCAGCCTGCAGGCACGTACGCACGGGTACGTGCGTAAGGTAGCACCCGGGGACAAGTTGATTTTCAAGGGGAATCAAACGGTGCTAATCGGTCTGAATTGAACTTCAACACCTGAGAAGTCGGACAGATGGAAAGACGCGCGGACACACAGAACGGCAGACTGGTATTCAGACAGACTAAAATACACACAGTCCACAAGCCAGACAAATAGACAGGCAGGCAGACTGACTGACATACAGAAGATAGGTGGACAGCCAAACGTCCAAACAGACAAGTAAACGTTAGACAGGGAAAAGGACACCGGACGCACGGCAACCGACGCAACCGTCAGCAGACATCGTGAGCTGGGGGGTCATGGTTCGAGGGTCAGGGTGTGTCCCGCCCCGTGTTCGCGGTCCCCGGCGTACACTTTGGCGGTGATGAGCAGGATGATGGACACGACGGTGCCACGCGTGTGGCTCTGCATCTTCCCCACCATGGAGAGGCCCAGGTAGAACTGCGCCGATGCCCCGAAAGCGGCGCCCAGGCTGTCCAGGAACCGCGACACCAGCTCGGGAACCTTGCGCGCCAGCAGGAAGTTACCTGCCACACCACCAGCACCAAAACGCCACCCGTAGAACAAGCGCACCTTCTTCTTCCGTAGGGCTCGTGCAGATTCAGAGCAACAACTACAATTTCACATTCACGTGGTCACGCCAGACAACCGCGTCAGCGGCAGCGGAGCGTATCGGCGTGAAGTGCCCTTCGTATTTGTGGATCGGGAATTGCGTCGTTATACGTTGTAAAAGCGGACCGATGTTCCCCTTCTTTACCTGCTCCGAATCCTCGCCCTACCCAAACCCCGACCGATAGTTTGTACTTCTCAAGCAAGCCTTGCACAAGTCGTGCCCTGCGATCGTCGGTCATTATTATTATTGTACGTTCCGGTTTACACGACGTCATCGGTCGTCTTGAAAAGAACGTCGTTTCTAGGGCGGCTCACCGGCCAGGCCGACGAGGGAGGAAAGCACCACGGGGTTGACGAGGGCGCCCAGGATGGCGCCGGCGCAAGTTCGGAGCGAGGACAGAGCGCGGGAGCAGCCCGAGAGCGTCCGCGGCGGCGCCGTCATCGTCGTCTCCCCCCCCCCAACCTCCTCCTCCTCCTCCCCGGGGCCCCTCCACCTCCACATTGCGCATGCGCTGCAGCTCGCAGAAGACGAAGCCCACGGGGTTGAGCAGCACCAGCGAGATGGGCGCCACCAGGTAGATGTACTGCACGTACTCCGGGTTGGTGGCCTGGTACAGGGCTTGCACTGCGACACCACGCGGCCGGCAAAACGACAAATCGGACAGTACACGCGGTGACCGACTTGGTCGTATCCACAATTCTGCTGAAGTTATAATAATCAACTGTTACTTATAGTTTCGTCTTCACGTGTTTTTCTATCGATCGGTGTCCTGATCTTGTGCGATGCCATTTTTACCTTTGCTTCATGGGAATTTTAAAATCGCTAGGTGGCAGTGGTACCGGAGAGCGCCATCTATTGGAGGCCCTTCCACCGGCAGTTACGCGAGCAAGCAACTGCAGGGCTACACTTTATCAATTTGTCACGGTGAGGGGAACGGCCTCTCCGTAGACCAGAGGTCGCAAACGGGTTTTGATTCCTTACCCGTACCCGGCCGCACCAGGGTCGCAAATGGGTACCCGTACCCGGCCGGTTACGGGTAGACGTTCCCTACCCGTACCCTACCCGAAATGAGTGACAAACGACTACTCACCAGTGACTCACGGCCTACCCGTACCCGTACCTGGCCGGGTACGGGTAGCCGGGTATCGGGTAGGGTACGGGTATCGGGTACCCGGTTACGACCTCTGCCGTAGACCTACGACACCAAACAACCACAACCAACAGGCAGCAACGACGGACTTTGGCCGGCTCACCGATGGGGTACCCAAGCGCAAAGTCGTTGCTCTGCGTCGCAAAGATGGGGAAGAGTCCGGCCTTGGCGAAGCGCGAGGCCGGCGCGGCCGTGAGGAGCGTGACGGCGCACACGAGCACGAACACGGCCACCTTGGTGGCCAGCACGGCCAGCAGGAAGCCCCAGCTCACCGCCGCAAAGTCCAGCACCACCATGTTGCGGAAGAGAAGCGCGGGAAGCGCGAACGACGACACGAACCCGCCGAGGCCCCGCGCGCCGGACGGCGGCACCAGGCCCGAGCGCCCGGCGGCGTAGCCGCATAGCACCGTGCCGAAGCACTCGAGCAGCGCCGGGAAGAGGCGGTCCACCGCCACGCTGGGCGGCACGCCGCCCGGATACTCCTCGGAGCCGCCGTAATCGTCGGTGGCGTTGGGATCGGTTGGGAATGGCCACTGCGGCGTCGGCGACGACGGCGGAGCGTGCAGGAGCGTCGCCGTGAAGTTTTGCGGCAGCGCCATGGGGTGGGTGGGTGGCGTCGGTGTTGTTTGTGGTGGTGGGGAGACTTTGTTTGCGCGGTAGCGACGGAGGCGGCTGTTTTCCACCCACGCGACCGGGGTTTCAAACAGCGGCTCTTCCTTTTTCCTGCGGCAGTGAAGGTCACGTTTTTACATCAAACAGGATGAGGTTTCTAATTTCCATTCCATTGATGATGGAAATCATAAACTTAACAGGCTCGACTTTGCACGAAAACTTGGCTATGAGTGCAGTCACCACCATTCACGTGACCTCTTTACAATGTCAAACACGTGTTGTGCCCAACTGTTTGCAAAATAGATGTTTTTTTTACCGAACTCATCAGGCATGTGACAGATCCTCTTACATGCACGTGCATACAAAGACAAAGGTGCCCCGTGCAGCCTAAAGCAAGTGTTGCAACAAGTGTTTTTAGCGAACACCTATTAAAGCCAGCAGAGATGGTGTTCTCACACACCGCACCAGTTACTCATTTTATTGGGGAGTCACAATCTCGTTTCAAGTTGATGAGTTAAATCGGGTGAAAACTCGACCAGGGTAGTGCCATTTGCAAGAGTCACCTGGGGCATGAGCCTGCAAGAAGGGGGCGATGATTGCTATGTATGATCTCAATTTTGTAACTTTCGAATTTGCCAAATTTGAACCCTTTGACGGCAGCACGCAATGGCCTCTTTTCTGATGAATAACGCCTGGTCTTTAATGTCCACTGCGACACAGAGAGGTGTTATGGGTTAATGGACTCGGACGACTGGAAGATGAACCATCCGTGCGACACGAATTAGGGATATGTGTTCCTAATTTTCGGATTAATCTGGAAAATGAAAATAATCGGACCTAGATACAAAGATTCCGAAAAAATAACACTTTTGTTCCCAATTGATCTTAAAGTATCACGTTGCAGGGAGTGGCATCATTTGCATTAGAAATTCTTATCCATGAAAAGTGGAACGGAGGTCACTTTTGTAAGCAGGAAAGCACAATAAATTATTGCAAAATGTTAACGATCCAAAAGATACAAAATTGCCCTTCAAAAATCTAAAATGTTTAACGGATATGCACAAATTAATAGACCAGGCAAAGAGGCTCTATCTGGCCAACACAATGTCAATAAGGTTCTGGCGTATAAAACACGGCAGGAATAACGTTCTAATTGGACGGCAATGAGGCGTCAATGGTGAACGCGGTATGGAGGAACGGCCTTTGCCCCGTTACGCCCGCTCACGGCAAATTTCCAAACCCATGGGCTCGCCAATCCCCCTGTCAGCTGGCAGTCGGGTGCAGAGCCAGCTGCCCTCTGTATTTTGGGACAATGCCTTTAAATAACCATGTTCACATTTTGTATATATAATTATATACACGCACAAAAGACAAAGATCCCCCGTATAGCCTTAACAGATTGTAGGAGCAAGTGCTGTTAGTGAGCACCTATGAAGGCCGGCACAGCACACGAGGGGGTGGGTAGACAGCACCACGCCTGGCCGCCTTTGTCTCCCCAGTGATGATATTTACACATCATACCAGGTACTCAATTGTGGCCGAGTCGACCTAGGGGAGGTCCAGGACCGGTTCAGATAATCGTCAATGGTGTTGGTCGTGAGCGGGAATCGAACCCGGGTTGCCGGGTTTGTAGCGCAGCGCGCTAACCACTCCACCACCGCTCCCCCCTATACACGCACACACACATAAGGTAAAGGTGCAGCCCTGCAATTGTGTCCTCATGACACAATTGGCAAAAGGGCCTCCACTCGAGGGGGTTTCTCTAGAGCCTACCTCTAGGGGATACTTGGCCTACTCTTCCACACTGCTCAGGCATCTTGCAGTCGTGACAACTTCTGAACGCCTGAGTCAAGTGATATTACAGCTGCGCAAAGCAGTCTGGGTAATTCCAAGATGGCATCGAACAGTGGCGACACATGCTGTGTGTAATGAGGTTTCTGGTGAAGGAAAATTTTCCAAAATTTGAAACTAAAGGGAGGGCATGTGCCTGAAATGCAGAACTGTGTTTGAGTGCTCGCAAATCGTTTAAAAGGTTTTACACTCAAAGCACAAATGGCTGTGTACCCGTCCTAAAAAATTATGGAACTTTAGGCATCAATATGTTACAACATCGATGGGACAACACTTTGAAAAACTTGGCAAGATTAATATCACTTTCACATTTACGACAACTCGAAGAGGGGGTTAACTATGAACGACTCTCATAAAACTTCACGTGAGAACGTCTCGTGGCTTTTAGTGTTAGACAACAAATTCACACCTTTACTTGGACCAAATCCAACAAAATCAGGTGGAACTAAACGTCAGATTTGATTAAAAAAAAATTAAAGCTTCAAGTTTCAGCCACATCAAAACGGAATGTTCAAGCTTATTCTGCTGGACAAGTTCCCGCTTGCGAACAGACACATCGTTTCGCCCGCGTTTACAAAACAGAAAGCGCCGCTGCAAAAACAATCACATGGTCCACGCTTCATGACAGGCGTTGAGCTGGTCACAGCAAGGCGCTGCTGGTTACAAACGTGACCATTCTGGAATAACAACAATAATAATAATAACAAACACGGTCACTTCCACTCTGACCCTGGCCAGACAACGTTGCCTCAAAAAGCCCTCGTTTGTTGGGCAACGTGCAAACCCCAAATGGTAGCCAGCGGCAGCAGCAGCAGCAGCACCAATGCCACCACGCCCCGGCTTCAATTTCACCGACACATTCGCTCGTCTCTCCAGGAACCCGAGACAACGTCCGCGTAGCCGAAACACAACATGCTCCCCCCCGCCTGGCTGCTGGTCGGGACAACACGTGCTTTACTGTTTGGCATTACGTGGAGAGTACAACGTAAAGTAAAAGTCGGTAACGACCATGGGTTTTTGTTCCACATTTTTTAATCGATTTTTTTTTATTGAAAGCCATCATTGGTAGCAGGTCACCCCCACCCCGCATCATCCCCCCCCAGCAAGTCAGACCTAGTGCCAACTAAATTCCCCCAAAATGCACCCAAAATTGTGATACAATATGCAGAATCTAAGCAGGGTTGAGAATGTATACTGCTTGGATGGGTGCTGTAGGCATTCGCAGGGCTACTCTGTGGGCAGCAGTGAGCAGGATGGGAAAATATCTCGGAATGTACTTCACTCCTACATCTACGCTGCCTGCCTTTACCAACACGCACTGAGCGGAGTGGTGAAATACAGCCACAGAGCCCCCATGAGCTGCACAATGTGGGGGGAGGTCGTTATCCATCCGCCAAGTCAGAGCTGAACATCATCAGCTGTTTTTATTATTCGATATTAACAGTGGTAGGACTTGTAGTTAAAGGGGCCCAATCAGCGAAGAGATATGATATTCATAAATCAGGAGATAGGTGAAGAGCTCATGGGCCAAATGGAAATACAAAAAAATTACGAAAAAATGCCACTGCGGTCACCAATCTCAAAGAGTGGAGCGCATGGTAACACCACTGCCCGCTTCCATCATTCTCTGGCAGCATTTCACATTCATTAGGCTCACTCCTGAGGCCGTCCACTGCCTTACGCACCAACCTCAACATGAACGGAGGAACGCTGAGGGTTTAATGCTCTGCCATACTAAAGAAGCAGATTAACACGTGGCTGGGTGACTCAAGAGGGTTTCATACTGTGCCAGAGCACTGAGGCCGATACTGCTGAGATGCTGGGTTCAACTCACTTAAGCTACCCCTGATGAACCCAGGTTCTCAAGAGTGGCCAATGAATTGTCTCAGCTGGACACAAATGGCTGCCCAAAAAAAGAAAACCATCGGTTTGTTTTTACTTAATTTGGTCTACTCCAGCTTTCAGAATGAAACATTTCAGTCTTAAAGGAAACACTCTTTTCAGGTTATATAATTATATAAAAGGTGTGACTCTACAGTGGATAAAGACGCAAATTAAAGTTGTTACATCGCCTTCATGGGATGTTCTTTGACGCTGCTCACCGAGTTACAAATGGAAATGTATTCAATTCATTATATGGCTGACGATAGTGCGATTGGAATGTTATTGACAAATACATGTTTTAAAAAAACACCCGCATATCTATTGAATGCGTATATTTCATCATACGGAGCCATGATCTCTATGCACTGCTGGATGATGGACTCCCCAAGCTCGAGAGTGGTGCTCGAGGGAATGTTGCCTCCTTTGACTGCCACTCTGTCATTAGACTCGCCCACAGGTCATCATCAATACTAGTGACGTGTTCGGCCCAAGCTCAGTCACTTTCCTTACAAATGCAACAGCAAAAACTCGACCAACATTAGCACGGCACATTTATCTCTGCATGACGAACTTCTGGGAGTTCTAACCTCACCCGGACACAACCTGAACCAAACGTAGATGTAGTAGTGAGTTTGCTCTTGACCCTGGCTACTCTTGAACGTGACAATATCCGGATATCTCGGGTTCTCAGCTTGTTTTAACAAATAAACCTGAGGCCTAGCTTCGGCGCTAGAATCCACTGGCACAAATCCAAGCGAGGGGGCATTACACCAGTTTCTGGTTGGCTTGCAACACCAAATAAAAAAACACATCTGCCTAATCAACTAAAACCAGGCCGTCACTGTAGCCCTGAAGTAATGCAAAAGAGCACCCGATTATTTTTAACCCAAGTGCTCTGCCTAACACTACGCATTTGCATCTCCCATACTCCCAGCAGTGAACACACAGCAATTACTGCATTCCTTTACGGCCATCTGCAAGTACACCAGGCATGCTAAAATGTGCACTTAAATGTATGCGGTTATTGGACGCTTTGTTTTACCTTCCGTGTGCTAGTGTGTTCTAATAGTGCCATAATATTACTGTATTTTACTGTGTTCTTTTTAAACCACTGTTGCTGAGCACAGACCCAAATGTCTGAAACGACCAGCAACCAATATCACGAATTACAGTTGTAATCGACAGGAATTCATAGGCTTCTTGAATAGCTTATAAGAACCTGGGATGAGAAACAATGCAAGGGAATTTAAATAGTTTCGTGTGGCGTGAAGCGATGTCAACGGTGGTTTGCCACACTGCCCTATTCACCGTGCAACCCAAGTTCGACTCCCAGGCCACGGTGGAAATCGTTCTGGGCATCCAAAATTCCTGGGAATCCCAAACGCACCGAGCCGCATCGAACCGCGTGGTGAAATGCGTTCAAACAAATCCCACGACCAAAGCGACATGGGGGGGGGCAGGCCATCATCCAGCAGTGGATTGACAGTTGTCTTGATTGTAATTAAATCCGCGTGCGTCTAAACCTCGTGCGTCGCGGCCGTGTCTGCAATGCGGTCCCACCACACTCACCCACTCTCATTCCACACAGCTCAGCCGTGTGCGAACACCCCACTCACTACTGTGCATGCAGCACACGTGTACACACTGCTCGCGCGGGGTACATAGTGACACACACACAGAGTGTTTAATATGTAAAACCCTTCTGTCTCAATCCAACTGCTGGGTGAAGGCCTCCCCCACAATGCATGAGTCTTTGGGGTGATGGGGAGATGCTTCCTCAGGTCGGTCGTGGCGGGTTGGGGGATCTGACCCCATCGGACTCATCCGGAGTGGCTTTGGTCGTCAGAAAATTCCTGAATGGGCTGAGCAGGCTCAACCCCTGCTTAGCTTTCGAGAGCGTGAGAGAGCTCCAGAGGCATTCCGGGTGATATTTGGCAGAGGCGAATGTGTAATATTACGATAATTGTATTCTATGGTTTATAATTGCCGCAATTGAATAGCGGTCATGTATACCCCTGTTTTACTTTAAGAATAATTTACGTTTTAATTTACCAGGTCTCAATTTTTTTTTTAGTATCTATGACCTCTCGCCTGATTTTAAATGAAATATTTAATTCTAGGAATGTAGAGTCCATACAGAGCACCGTGCACGTGCAGGTTGGGAGCGGTGGTGCAGTGGTTAGCGCACTGCGCTATGGACCCGGCCACCAGAGTTCGATTCCAGGCGATGCCTAACATCAGTGGCGAGTCATAACCGAACCCAAACGTGGCGTGTTCTTCATCAATCCGCATTGGCCAGCGTGGTGAAGTATAGTCAGAGACCCCCACGCCCAGAACGGCGTGGGGAGGCAATCATCCGGGAGTGGTTTGACAAGAGATTCACGTTATTATTATTTTACGCATACAAAATGCAAAACACACATCTCATACCACTCCAGTCTAGAGTATGTGCACAGGCGTTGTGGTGGTGTATATAATAGTAACATAAATAAGATAACATAGAACAGCATCCCCTTGCGAATCCAAACCTTCCCATGCTGTTGCTCATGGTGGGGGGGGGGCATAGGGGGGGGGCTTGACCATACTTCACCACGCTGGTCAGTGCGGATTGCTGAAAGCAAGAACAGAACTGGAGCAGTTCTTACATCGCTCGCCAGCGGTGTTCGCCGCGACCGCCAATGAATAAAACTCCCGCTGTGGGTAGCGCAGTGTCGCTAACCACTGCGCCACCGCTCCCCACACACGAATCCTCTGGTCGTGCCGCCCTGGCCGCTGGGCACAGCGCTCCGCGGGATTCGTGGAGCTCGGCAGCGATGTGAGGGCGTCTAGGACTCTAGGTCGAGCGAATCGAGTGGCAGGACGACACGGCGACTGGAGCTAGGCCGCCCAGCACCACCACCGCCGCCTTCCCCAACCCGCGATCCGCCTCGCAAACAACGAGGGCTGCTGTCGAGTCGACTTGAAGACGGAGCCACAGGAAGACACTCACTCACTCACCTCGCACACTCACACACTGCAAGGGGCCATCATCATACCTCCTGACGAGCGCTCGGCATGCCGCTGATGATGCCGCCGCCGCCGCTGCTGCTGCTCAATTCCGCCGCGCGTTAAAACTCCGCCTCTCGTCTCGTTGAGCAAAAACAGAGGGGAGGAGGAGGAGGCGGCGGCCTCGCCAGAGCGACGCCTTTGCTGTGCCCGAGGAGGGAGCGCGCGTCCTCTTTAAAATTGTCGCCAAATTAATTCGATGCGGATTTCGTTCACGGTTCGCCGACGACGCGAGAGCGAAGCGCCGACTCCGTTCGGCGAGGTGGGGCGGGGGGAGCTGTGGGAAGGCGGCACCCCCCTCACCACCCCCACCACCCCCACCACCACGTGGGTCGTCCGTCGCAGCACCCCCTCGAGACCCCCCATCGCCGCCGCCGCCCGCCCGCCCCTCGTGCCCCCCCCCCCTCGTGCCCCCCCCTTCTCATGCCCCTCCCCCCCCCCTCTCATGCCCCCCCCTCATGCCCCCCCTCTCATGCCCCCCCTCTCATGCCCCCCCCTCTCATGCCCCCCCCCTCTCATGCCCCCCCTCATGCCCCCCCTCTCATGCCCCCCCTCATGCCCCCCCTCATGCCACCCCTCATGCCCCCCCCTCTCATGCCCCCCCCCTGTCTCATGCCCCCCCCTCTCATGCCCCCCCCTCTCATGCCCCCCCTCTCATGCCCCCCCCTCATGCCCCCCTCTCATGCCCCCCCCCCCTCATGCCTCCCCCTCATGCCCCCCCCTGTCTCATGCCCCCCCCTCTCATGCCCCCCCCTCTCATGCCCCCCCCTCTCATGCCCCCCCCCTCATGCCCCCCCTCATGCCCCCCCTCATGCCCCCCCCTGTCTCATGCCCCCCCTCATGCCCCCCCTCTCATGCCCCCCCCTGTCTCATGCCCCCCCCTCTCATGCCCCCCCCTCTCATGCCCCCCCCTCTCATGCCCCCCCCCTCATGCCCCCCCTCTCATGCCCCCCCCCTCATGCCTCCCCCTCATGCCCCCCCTCATGCCCCCCCCTGTCTCATGCCCCCCCTCTCATGCCCCCCCTCTCATGCCCCCCCTCATGCCCCCCCTCTCATGCCCTCCCTCTCATGCCCCCCCTCATGCCCCCCCTCATGCCCCCCCCCTGTCTCATGCCCCCCCCCTCTCATGCCCCCCCCCTGTCTCATGCCCCCCCTCTCATGCCCCCCCCCTCTCATGCCCCCCCTCTCATGCCCCCCCCCCCTCATGCCCTCCCCCCTCTCATGCCCCCCCCCTCTCATGCCCCCCCCCTCTCATGCCCCCCCCCTCTCATGCCCCCCCACCGCCGCCCCGCCCCCGCCGCCTTACACAGCACATTTCCACAATCAGGGTAATCACCGCTCACGACGATGAACGCGATTAATTTGCGTTCACGACGACTGACGTTGGGCTCGCCCCGCGGCGTGGTCTGCGCGCTTCTCGACGGCCAGGATGCTGTCGGCCTCCTCCTTGGCGTTGCGTCACGTTCTGGCTTGAGGTGGCGTTGTGTATACGTCCATATGGCAACATAATATACTGTAGAGCAATTAGTCGTTACAATTCACACACATTTGACCAACCATTGCTGGCTGAAGGCCGTCTCGTGCAATGTAAACGTGATGGTGGTTTGACCATACTTCACCACGATGGTCAGTGCGGTTCGGATATCACTCGCCACTGATGGTCAATGTGCAGCGTGCTAACCACTGCACCACCGCTCGCTCCCACATGCGGATTTTAAGACGTGATTATTCACTTAATAGCACAATAATGGGATTAGGTTCCACTAAGCCACAATCACCAGGCATGATCGACCCATTCCTGTACGTACAGGAATAATTTATTTGAATATACAACACTGTACTTACTGTGTCGTTACATGGGTTTCACGTTTGTATAGATGGCAACAGCATGCTGATGAGTCTGTGTACATATTGATGTGCAGCTGTTACAGTCCCGAACGCCGTTCCAGCAGTTATATTTTAGCCAAGCCACATCCATCTCGCCTTAATTTGTCCTAAACCTGCCCATGGGATCATTGGAATATAGGGTGCAATAGTCGACTCTAGCGGTAGTGCCTTACGCCGATAATTATCCTTACTCCAAACCACTCCTGGCAGCGTTGCGGAAAATGTAACGTGAGAAATGAATTCGGGTGTGATTGATAACAAAAAGTGTGTACAGTATAGGTATTGCAATGTTTTATAACTGCGCATATTTTGAAACACCATGGCATGCATGCATACCTGTCAACCCATACGGTTTCTCCGTATTCTTGTCCAAGGAAATTGAGTTTTCAGGTCCATACGACGTACAGCCGTTTCAATAAATCGAAACAAAATCCATGTCTATTTGATTGCGTTTCTCCCTTTGTGATGGGACTTTGTAGGATGCACGTTGAGATTTTTAAGGGGCACGGGGTGACCAATAAGGTCTGACTTGGTTTGTACTAAGGTAGGCACTGACAAGGGGTTGACAGATATGTGCCTGTGATTACCACGTGGTAATCACACGATTGAGCCGGGCGGTGGAGGCTATGGACATGGCCTGTAATGGGGCACTGGAGAGGCACCGAGGGTTGATGGAGCACACGTGTATTTTAAAAATCCCTTCCCTTCTACATGGGATGGAGGGATGGACAAATAAGAATCGGCTTCACCCTTTCTGGCAATAAAACACGAGGTGATGAGATGTTCAAACACCAAACAGATCCCTCCTGTTGCAAGACATCAAGACTGCATTAGCCACACGTACTTGTGGCACAACATGCCAACAAACGTGCTCTGATAATATTCTTGGTTCTTTCGTGAAAGTCACGTAGATGGAAAATAAAAATGTAATTAAGTTAAAAATAAAAGCAAAAAACCCACGACGTTTCGATCGCAACACAAGTGGCCTTCATCAGGCGGAGAGAAAAGAGGGGGCACGCCTCCAAATGCAACTGCTTCTAAGGGCTGCGCTCTGATGATACACGCACTGTCTTGGACACGGATTGTCAGACTAGAGAACACCAAAACGCGAACTATACAAAGGCAATGCAGGTTTCAAAGTACTCATAGCTCTGGTTGAGCAGTTCGTGTTTCCCCCCTCGAATGCGTGGGTTGTCTCCAGATGCTCCGGTTGTCTCCTCTATGTAAGCATCTTAAACGTATCAAGGCCAATTGTGGGCACTGTCTCATGGTGTGGCCTTCCCACCTCTGATTAACACATTCCTGCGGAGGCAGCTGGTAGGAACGTTGGGTTGCTCGGTCAATGGCCAGGGTCAACGGCGGCGTGGTGTATTCCGCAAATATGCCCGACTGTGAGGGCGGGCACAAGCCGGCGTGAGTAGGTTAAACGTTGAGTTTTATAAGGGCACCACGGGGTGACCAGCCCCACCCCACCCAGTCCCACCCCTCCCACCCCCCACCCAGCCCCACCCTCCCCACCCAGCCCCTCCCCACCCTCCCCTCCCAACCCAGCCCCACCGTCCCCACCCAGCCCCGCCCCTCCCTCCCTCCCCACCCAGCCCCTCCCTGCACGACGGACACAATAATCCCCTGTGGGCTGGTGTAACCAGGAGGTTCCTACCAGTATTATGCGGCACATTGTCCAGCGCGATGTGTCACCAGTGACGGTAAAATCTGCACGTGGTTTTTCTGTGTGCATATAAAGCAAAACGTCAACCCAAATAAACACAAGTTTGTTTTATCTTGTCGATAACCACCTGGACTTTGTGTCCCTGGCTTTGCCACGTCGGCTTTAATGTCAGTTCATAAGAACACTGTATTTTCTCAAGTTGCAGTTAAGCGCGTGATGATATCACTGCATTGACATCAATAAACGTTTGACTATGTCTCCCATAATCTTTCTGACATCTCCAGACATCTCTCCTCTTACCTCATGCCACGTCCAACAACTTAAATGTTCACGTTATCTCGCTCGCTATCACTCCATGTCAATTTTACATCCCCATCACCTCACGATTGCATACCTCTAAAGTTTGCCTGCATATTTTCAATAAATGTTTTTTTATATAGAAAACAGCACCCTCCAATATGCCAGGGCGTCTCAGAATGCTTTCTATCTAATTTCAACACATTCTAAAGGGCACTCCCAGTTGCAGCTGCCACTGTGGACACAAGGTGACCTCGTCTGCAAACATAAAATGAGTCCACGAGTGGAGGGTGATGTTTGATGTGGATGATCCCAATTGAGTCATCCGTTCAGCTCTATCTTGCCTGCATCTCTCTTTTCTGCTTTCGGATCTCTCCGTGTCGTCTCCATCGCTCTCATCTTGTGACATGTGGGGGGCTCCATGCAGTAAATATAAAATAGTATCTGGCTAATACTGCCCCGTTTGTAGACCTGAGTTAGGGCTACGTTATGTGAGAGTGCAATAAAAGTTAGGGGCTATGTTTAGACTTACCTTTGGAGCCGTCAATAATTAACACGCAATGTTGTCTAACACGCCTGAATCTGCTGATGAGGCTCCAACAGTTGAAACCGGTCCAGGGATTGCAAAACACAAATGCTGCTGGAAAACTTTCGTTCAGAAGGGCATTTGGCTAACGGGAACATTACGATGATGACTGGTGGTCGAGACGAACGATGTAGTAGTAGCAGCCAAAGGAAGGGACTTGCCCAGAGGCAGAGCAATGAGATCGACACGTGCGCAGGAGATGTATTGTTGCATCGCAAGGCTTTCGGGGGTGGCGAAAGCAAAATAATAATAATGAAGAAACTCAATTACTTTCTCTATTACGGCCGAACATCCTAACAAATGAGACGTCACATATCTCATTTGTCCAGGGTATATTTTAAATAAAATTAACGTATTCAGTATGTACTATGAACAACTAAAATTGTGAAATTGTGTTTTGTGTCAAACAGTTATAAGATGTAGGACTCAGTCGGACATCTGTGCGTTTTACACAGGGTCTGAAGAAAGTGATACAACATAATAATTCCTCGTAACAAGCTTGGTGTAAGTCGTAGCCAAGGCTAAATAAAGCTCATTAGCAAAACTATTGGCGCACTATACAACTGAACCCAGTGACCTGAGTTCAGTGCCCAGCTGAAATCATTGTTGAGTGATATCTGGACCCAGTTCAGGTCTCCCTCCCTTCACCATGCCACGCTGACCAGCGTCAAGTATGGTCAAACAAGCCTCATGACCAACATGGTGTGAAGAGACATTCATTCAGCAGTAGATTGATAATGGACTGTCAGTCGGTATAGCTTACCAACACAAAGCAAGAAGACACAAGCAGTAGGATGCACAAGCCAACATTTATGCCAACAATACAGACACGATTCATGAAGAATTATTAACGGCACCAGAGAGCGAAAAGTGGTTAGGAAAATATAATACTTACACGTTTTCATAGCAATTTATTTTCTCTTTACTTAACAGGTAAGCCTTCTTCAGCGGCTACTCAAGAAAACTGACCAGTATAACTCGCTCGTGTGTCTGTGTGCGCTCTTAGGATAGTGCAGCAGTTAGCGCGCTGCGCTACGAACCCGGTGTCCCAAGTTCGATTCCCGCTCACGGCCAACACCAGTGTGACGATTATCTGAACCGGTCCTGGGCCTCCCTTAGGTCGACTCAGCCTCAAATGAGTACCTGGTGTGTAAATATCGCCACTGGGGATACAAAGGCGGCCGTGCGTGGTTGCCCACCCCCTCGTGTGCTGCGCCGGCTTTCATAGGTGCTCGCTAACAGCACTTGCCCCAGCAGTCTGTTCAGGCTATCCGGGGAATCTTTGTCTTTGCTCTTAGGATATTACATGTGTAAATCTGTATGAATGTGCATGGGGAGCGGTAACATAGTGGTTGGCGCTAGGAGTTTCATAGCACACGTGCAATGAAAGTCAGCAAAATGAAACTCCGCGAAATAACAATGATAAAATACCTTGCAGAATTAATTTCATTGCGTGAAATCGTCGGCACTGCTATTCGTTTATATACAACAGCAAGTCACGTTTTCAATTATTTTTTTCTTCCAAGGACAAGTCCTGCATTGTCTTCAGCAAAAAACGGCAATCCCACGTTACTTTTCAAAGTAATGGGAGGCTCGCTTCTCAAAGAGGCTTGTTGCCCCAGCTTGCTTCTTGCACCTCACCATGTGCTACTGTCCTTGCGGTGGGGGCATGGCGTGGCATGAAGTATGTCCACCAAAAGCTCAGGATGCGCTGTCGGACAGCCACCAAGATTTCACATCACCACGTTCCCTTTGAAGCTCGGAAGTGGTCATCAATCAGTGACGGACGCCGATTTTGAGCCACCGCACTTCGCTCCGAACCAAGAGGGTGTGCACAAAGGAGATGGAGCGATGAAATTAGTTCACGTGCAGGCACCGGGTGGATCGTTCCATTTGCAGTTCGTGAGAGGTGATGGGGGCTAGGAGGGGCCTTCGTCCAGGAGTGGATTGATCAGTTTTGATGATGGGGGCGAGCGACTTCTCTTGTTTACTTTGATCCAACACTTTTCCCGATACATGACCCAAAACTGGAGAATGTCTTCTCATGAAATCCTAACAATGCCCCCCCCCCCGCCCCCTCACGGCGGTGCGTGCGTACAGGAATACAATCAATCATAAATACTTCATTGGTAGCAATAGCTGTAACGTCCAAGGCAGGAAATATTTACAGGGTGATTATCGTAATACCAGGACCCGGACATGCTATCTAGACATTTCGCGTGAATGTCTGGACAGCGAATGAGCTGATGCGGAGTGAAAACATAAACCACTCATCACCAGACCGTTTCAAAGAGTCTGGCAGCAACCACAAACATTGACCAGTGGTTTCTGCTGAAGTTTGGCAACATCATAAAAAAACGTAAGCAAATCCGATAAAAAGTTGATCCGATTGATCTTCTCTGACAATTTGGCCAATCTTTGTTGGTGAGATGTTTAAATTATTTTCATTTTTTTTTTAAATACTTTGTTTCAAGATTTTGTCAACAATTCTGCTAATACTGTGGCACAAATAAAACAACAACAAAAATCTTAAACATTTGAAACTTTGAACACTTAAGTTGATCTCGCTTGACGCAGTGCAACATGAAAGCAAGCGCGTTAGGATCCACCGGGAAAAAACACAACGTGTCTATCCTTGTAAATCAACAATACAAATACTATTTTGAGCGCCAAAACTTGCACTTGTCGGGGAAAAAAAGATGTTTTTTCTCTATTTTTTACAAAAAAAACCAGAGTGGGGATCAGCAAGTGAACATTCCTGTCTGAACCAGAACAAGATTCCACTGGCCCAGACCAATTCATGCGGACACCAGGACTTACACTTCACCTCGATAACAAGAGGCGAGAAAGCTCACACAATTAAAATCAGAAACAGACGCGTTCACTTCTCTAGAATTGTTTTCATTTTCACAGTTGCTCATTACACTGCCTCATACCCACGGAGGAAGACGTCTTTCAGTAAGTAGGTGAAGAGAAAAGAAACGAAAATAAATATTCGGCTCACGACTGGCAACATAAATTAGACAGCGGCTTCGCTGAAATGTTGGCGAGTGAAAAACAAACACACATGCGGGTCGTGCACGTCGTAGGAAGGTTGTAAAACAAAAAGATTTTAAAACCAAGTCGCCGTTCAGAAGTAATCTCTCCGGCGAGTGTCATCGTGGACATAGGACGGATTGTGCTGCCCTCCGTACATGTACTGTCCTGGGGGCAGCACGGAGTAGGGCTGCCCCGACTCGCCCATCTTCACCGAGCTCCGGTACGCCGGCTGCAGGCAGGGAGGGGGAGGGTTGGGGGGTCATGGGCAGTACAGCAAGGAGGTTGTAACAGCACCACCCGGGAGGGCAGCAGCATTCAGCGAAGCTGCAGGGCAGCTGTGGAGGGCGCCAGACGCCACCTGCCCTTCCACCTCCGCCATTCTTTAATTGCTAACGAGCAATTGCACAAGATTGTCCTCATGTGTATGTATTTTGAACTTCTTTCGCAGCGAACGTAGCCAACCGTGCTAATCGGAGGTGGTGGACAACCGACTGTGGTAAAACTGGATCGGCGTAGACGTAGAGCCAGGGCCTCATTACTCACTGGGTAATTTCTGCGTCGCTTGCAGACGAGAGTTGGCACGTGACTGGTAGCCACAGGCGTGACACGAGGTGTATTGGGTGTGATGTGTCAGCTGCCTCATGTATTTTTTATCTTGGTAACCTGGATAGGCCAGGCTGACATTAAGCCCTGTGTCGAGAAATCCCTTGCTAGGTTATGACCTCCCCATGCCGTGTTGGTCATGGAGGTTATTTGACCACACTTCTAGATGTGAAGCTTTCGTGACTGCAAGGATTCATACTCTTAGGTTTTTTCGGTAAAGTCACGTAGGTAGAAATAATAATATAAAATAATAATATAAATAATAATATTATTATTTCTATTATTATTTTTCTATTATTTTTATTATTTATTATTTGACCATACTTCACCACGCTGGTTAGTAGCGTGTTAGTGAAGGCGTAGAGCGTAAACGTCAGGGAACAGTGCAGCACAACATTGTAGTTTTCTCTTTGGTTCTTTCGGTAAAGTCACGTATAAATAGAAAATAAATTAAATAATAGAATACGACGTTTCGAGTGCAACACAAGCAACCGTCATCAGGTAGAACTAAATTTGAGAGAGAGACAAAACACAGACACACAGACAGAAACAAAAGCAGAGAGAGAAAGAGACAACACAGACACACAGAGAGAGAGTCTGTGTTTTGTCTCTGCTTAGCTTCTGAGGTCTGATGAGATCGGCTGAATTCCTGTTTATTTGGTCACAAGCAACTAACGTGGCTTGACCTTAAAAATAAATACAATTAAGGTCAAAGTAATTTATTGCTCAGAAGAGAGTGTGGTGGAGTTTCGCCCAGTGTTTAACAGCCCTGTGTCAGAGGTTGAAATTCCCCATTTTTTAAGTGGGCGTGATTATCTCCAGAGGACATCCACTGTTGACTTTTGACCCACAGCAAGACCAGTGAGCGCATGCTGCTCATATCCAGCTGATAGCAACAGTCAGGTAGCTCAAAGGTGATGTCATCTCTCAGTCACATGACTCCGCGTTCCTCCCATAGCAGCGTGTTATATAAAAGTTCAGCCAAAGGGTTGTTTAAAACATGTATTTATTATTTACGATTCTAATTTTACGAAGCATAGACGTAAGTACAGTGTTGAAGAATATCTGCCCTACATCAGAATGTTCCTCGATAATTTTACTCAACTTCGTTGTTCCTGCAGGGGTCACCACACATTTAAAGCTTGTTTTGAATACGAGATCCACTTAAAAAATTTATGTTAGGTCCCCTGGAGAATCTCTCTCTCGTATCGCACTAGAAGACCAAACATGATGACTGCAGATTTGGTCTTGGAATTCATACGATGGCACCAAGCGTTGCTACACGCATAGCGTCCGTACCTCCTGTGCAAGCGTGTTATGATGGGCAGTGCTCAGTTTACGTGATAAACGAGTGTGGTGGTGGTGAGCCCTAATGATATTGCGCGATGTTATTGGACACGGAAAGAGAAGGTGCGGGTGTTGATGCACGGTTGCCCGCCAAAAGCATTTGAAAGTCCTCCTCGGGCAAGGAAAGGTTCCCCACCCCCATGTGTGTACACGTGTGCACATGCGTGTGCATGCACACATACACGTGCACGTGCGTGCGCGTGCATGTAGTGTAGTGGGTAGCGCGCCGCGCTACGGACCCGGCCACCCGAATTCGATTCCCGCTCACGGCCAACCACCGGTGACGATGATCTGAACCGGTCCTGGGCCTCCCCTAGGTCGACTCAGCCTCAAATGAGTACCTGGTGCTGTGTGTAAACATCGCCCCTCGTGTGCCACAGTGCCAGCCCTGCATAGACATGGTGCTAGTCGCGAACGGCACCTTGTCCCCAGCAGTGTGCCAAGCAAGGGTGGCACAGTCAGGTTTTTGACAATCGGGTTTAATTGTCTTTTTATATGAAACCCGATCATCTGAGATTGGGAGAAATCCGGTTTAATTGGTTCTAATTGCAGAACCGCACTTCGCCAACTTCTCAACGATGGGCTTCATCCATTCCAAGCGAAGGAACTCACTGGCGGCGCCCACGATTGTGGAGAAGCTCGTGTTCATCAAGACCAACCTGCCCGCCGCATTCTACGACAACCCCGTGCCCGACGGCCCCCCGAGTACGATAGCAGCACCGACGAGGAAGCAGCCTAAGCCTTGGATCAGAGTTTCGTATTCATTAAACCAGGTTTTAATTCCCCGATATCGGGTTTAATTGTATTAAAGAAAAAACCCGGTGCCTGCCGCTGGAAAAATCGGGTTTTTTCCACCCATGGTGCCAAGGCTCTACGGGGTGGGGGGTGGGCGTCTTCGCGTGCGCCGTACCGCGATGTAGCTCTCGTCGGGGTGCAGCAGGTTGCGCGTGCTGCCGCTGTCCTGCATTTCGTACGTCTCGCGCCCCCACGCCGTCTGAGCACGGGGGATCCGGGGCAGCTCCGCGTAGGGGGACAGCTGGAAGCCCTCGTCCTTGTAGCGGGCTCGCTGGGCCTCCAGGCGGCGCTTTCTGCGCGGGGAGAGAAAACAAAAACGAACGCAACAGCAGCGTCGGAGAACGCGCACGCAATGGTTGTGTGTTTTAAATTTTCGTTTTCGACGTTATTTGTCTCGATGTTATTTTGAGTTTGTTGTCCCTCGCCCCCCGCACCTCCGATTAGCACTGTTGGCTCCGTGCAGTGCAAAAGAAGCTCAACACCCACACACAGAGACACACACAGAGACACACACACACAGAGACACACACACACAGAGACACACACACAGAGAGACACACACACAGAGAGACACACACACAGAGAGACTCACACACAGAGACACACACACACAGAGACACACACACACAGAGAGACACACACACACACAGACACACACACACACAGACACACACACACACAGAGAGACCCACACCTGTAGCAGGTGATGGAGAGAGCGATGGCGAGGTTGACGAGGAGCCCCCCGCCCATTGCCCCCAGGACCACAGCGACGAGAAGGTAACCTGCACGGGCAGCGCAACCACACGGGGGCTCAGCCATTGTTGCAGCACAACAACAACAACAGCCACAACAACAACAGAAACAACAATAACAACAACAGCAGCAGCAGCAACAACAACAGCAGCAGCAGCAACAACAACAACAGCAGCAGCAGCAGCAGCAGCAGCAGCAACAACAACAGCAACAACAACAACAGCAACAACAACAACAGCAACAACAACAGCAACACAGATTCAGGCGGCAGCCCGGGCAGCTGACGCACGCGCCTGTCACACATGCAGCTCTTTGGGGCCGTCCATAAATGACGTCACGCGATTTTGGACGATTTTTGACCCCCCCCCCCCTTCGTCACACGGCGTCACAAAAAGTCAGATCCCCCCCCCTCAAATATGACGTCACAAAGCTCTGCCCCCCCCCCCCAAAATGAAACATGCTTCAAATCGCTTTAAACTATTGTCATTTTAGTGCGTATGTAATGTGGCGCTGCATTCTGATGTTGTAGGAGAAAACATTTATTAGAAAGTCAATTTAATTACGTAGAACGTGTTGTCTATATTATTTAAAGTTGCGCATTTTGATGTGACGTCACATTTCTCAACCCCCCCCCCCCTCGTCACACATCGTCACAAATGTCTGACCACCCCCCCCACCAAGGTGCGTGACGTCATTTATGGACGGCCCCTTTGGAGCTGGCGGTCTGTGCGTTGGGACGAGAGTTTTTGCTCGTGCACTGCGGATCTCTGCGTGTTGTTAAATCTGTGTGCGCGCAAGTAGACGTGCACACAGGTACATCTGTGCATGCCCGCATGTACAGTCCTGTTGATATTCCACTGCTGGATAAGGGCCTCCCAATGCCGAGTCGATCAAAGGGGTTATTTGTCCAAACTTCACCGCGCCGGTCGCTGTGGGGTGCAGGTGGGGGGCAAGCAGGACTGATGACAATATGGAGTGGGCTGCACTGCCCTCTGCTGCCCACAACACAGCCCCGCAGAGGCATGCAAACGACTCGAGCTGTTTGTATTTTACGCCTCTTTTCTGCACGGAAGCCACCCATCGATCCGAGCACCGTCCAGGGTCAAAGCCTGCTTAGGGGCCGTCCATAAATGACGTCACGCGATTTTGGACGATTTTTTACCCCCCCCCCCTCGTCACACATCGTCAGAAATGTCTCACCCCCCCCCACCCCTAGGTGCGTGACGTCATTTATGGACGGCCCCTTAGCTAACATCCGAGGTCGGACGAGATCGGGTGAAGTCCGAGTGATTTGGCAAGGAGGTGATTGAAAAACCTCCAAACCCAACGCGTTGTGTGTGTGAGTCAGGGAGGAGGAGGCAATCGTTGTGGGCGAGACTCACGCTCCTCACACTGGTGGCCGTAGTAGCCAAACGGGCACCTGTGGGAGAGGCACACAGGCAGGGCACTCATTGGCGGAGCAGGTGAGCCACAATCACAACAACAACAACATCTTTAAAAAAAATTGATAAAGTATATAAGTTCAAATTGCATAAGTACACCAATTCCTAAGCTTGGGAAAGGCGGCAAAAGAACAGCAAAAACAGTCCCGGACCACACCAAGACAACACACAGTCCCTCAATAAATGTGTATATTAAAACTATCGACACATGGGTAAGGATGAAAGTTAGAAATCTCATTGGCAAATGCAATTCTATGCGGCACTAATCTTCTGTTTCAGGATAGAGAACGGCGCAAGGAAGCGGCTTTCACAGAGCTACCTCTGAGATCGTGTCAAGAGGCTTCTACTCCACACACAACAAGGGGCAGCACTTTCCCAGTAAGTCAGCATACGAGGGTAATGTCCATCGCATGCAAGTGAAAACTGATATTTCAAATTCCCATAGCTGGAATTTTTAGCCAGGTTAAGTAGGGTGGCTGAAACCCAATTTTGAACCATAAACTCCAGAAGTTTATTGCCCAGTGCTCAGATCTCTGAGCCACCCGTGCGCCTCATATGAATGAGTAACTTTAAATAATAATCAAAATTAAACCCAGCTGAGTTTGAATGAAACTTACTTGACACATGCGTTGTTATGCAGCTTGTAGCCGTTTTCACAAGCTGTGAAAACAGGGACGGGTTCATTGCTCTTTGGCAGATTTCTGTGCGATTCAAAGACGTTCCCTCTTCCAGAAATGATTAATCACAGTCATGTTTAAATTATCATCATTAAAGCATCGTTAATTATCATCAGATCTCCCACGCGTGATCGCACCACCGAGAATTAACGAGGCCTCCAATGAACGTCTACAATCGATGATTATTTTAAGTAGGACCTGCTAACAGTGCTGCTGCTTACTGCTGATGATCATGATAGCGATGATTTAATTAAGGTGATGCTGATCACGATACTGATAGCGATGATTTAATGGTTAAGACGACATTTCTTGTGTTCATAAGCATTCATCACAACGAGTAAAGTCCTTATCGTCAGGGCCAATACCTGATCGTATTGATGATGGATGATGGCGCAGATGGTGATGATGACATGATAATAATGATGAAGAGGAAGACTAATTATTTAATTTAGATGATTTAAAATGGATTATTTGACGATAACGACGGTGACAGTAATCGATTAAAGATGACATCCGAATATGAATAATTGTATTATCATGATTGTAAATTAATCTTTAATTACAAGACTATGCTGATGATCATCATTTACTAACGCCTGTTGATGATGTTTTTTTTACGAATAATGAATGATGATTGGGCAATGATGACTTCATAATTATTCGACGACGATCATTTTTGGTCTTTCATGAATACTTAACGGCGATGCCGCCGACGGCGGCTCGCCCGTGCTGCTCACCTCTGCACACGTGGTGCTCACCTCTGCACACGTGGTGCTCACCTCTGCACACGTGGTGCTCACCTCTGCACATGTGGTGCTCGCCTCTGCACACGTGGTGCTCACCTCTGCACACGTGGTGCTCACCTCTGCACACGTGGTGCTCACCTCTGCACAGGTGGTGCTCACCTCTGCACAGGTGGTGCTCACCTCTGCACAGGTGGTGCTCACCTCTGCACACGTGGTGCTCACCTCTGCACACGTGCTGCTCACCTCTGCACAGGTGCTGCTCACCTCTGCACACGTGCTGCTCACCTCTGCACACGTGGTGCTCACCTCTGCACACGTGGTCCATGGCGCTGTGCTTGAAGAAGCCGGCGCGGCACTCGCACGACACGTCCCCGTCGACGTGCACGCAGCGCGAGCTCCTCTCGTCGCACACCGCCAGGCTGCACACGTCACCCTCTGGCGACAGCGCGGACAGCACGGCGGCTGTGAGATGTTGACTACCTCGCCTGGTATACAGGAGGTCGTGGGTTCCATCCCGGACGCGAAAGCCACAGTGGCTAGGAGATGCTAACTACTTCGCCTGGTACGCAGGAGGTCATAAGTTCGAGCCCGACCATGACGCCTGCTGCTGTGTATTTGGAGTTTGCGTGTCTCTCTCATCATCATCACAGTGGCTGTGAGATGTTAACTACCTCGCCTGGTGTGCAGGAGGTCGTGGGTTCGAGCCCGACCCTGACGCCTGCTGTGTATTTGGAGTTTGCGTGTCTCAATCTCTCATCATCATCACGGTGGCTAGGAGGTGTTAACTACCTCGCCTGGTACGCAGAAGGCCGTGGGTTCGAGCCCGACCCTGACGCCTGCTGTGTATTGGGAGTTCGCGTGTCTCAATCTCTCATCATCATCATCATGGCAGCTAGAAGATGTTAACTACGTCGCCTGGTGTACAGGAGTTCGTGGGTTCGATCCCGACCCTGACGACTAGAATAGGGATATCAAAAGTCCTTCACTCAGGGGTGCGCCTTGGTGATCCTTAACTCCATTGTGGGGAGGAACCCTTGCGGAGATATTTGGCTCATTCCCTCTCGGGTGTGTTTTTGTGCGAGTGAAATGCAATCGGAGTAACGCAGACGTGAAACGCGAAAGCACAAACCAAAGACCACGGGGCACAAATCCGAACGGACGGGGGCGCCGTTGTCGCGCTCACCGCTGTAGGAGAAATTGGTTCCGCGCGCAAACTCGCAGGCGCTCGTGTTGGCGCAGCTCCCGGTGTAGTTGTGGATGGCGTCGTTCACGCTGCGGTTCGTGGCCGCCGACGACGAAGCGAAGAGGTGCAGCACAGAGACGACGACGCTCCCGTTCCTGACACCGGCGACGGACGCGCGCACACGTCGGTCCGATCAGCCAACAGAGTTCGTGCAAGTGTGGACTTCCGGGATAGGCTGAGCGCTGATCTGCCCTCAAACGTTTGCCACGTACCACTGTGAGTACGGCTTCAACTCAGCCGGAGCTGTCTGAGGCTGATTTACAGAAAATATTCCATACCCCCCCTTTTTTTTTTATAATCCCCCATTTGAATGTTGTGTTTACATTTAGAATAATGCCCTTAATGTTTATACAATTAACCTTTGCTTGCTTTATATTATTTCATGATAAACTCACGTCTCACACAAAATTATTTGCTTTCTCATCTGGCTGCTACATAATTTGAAATAAAATGGTGGTGGTAGTGATCATGGCGATGATGATGATGATGAAGATCACTACTATCACTACTCCGTGTAAAAAAAAAACATAACCACATTTAACATCTAAACTATTGGGAAGAGTTTTGTGTTTGCCCAACCAACCCCTGTTTGGCCAAACACAAGGGCGAAGGAAGAGAAGGGTGGATGTGGTGCAGGAGAGCTCTGTAGATAATTTTGGGTATGTTCCACGACCTCTGGCCAGAGAAACTTAAAGGCTGCACACCGCCACTTGGTGGAGAATGGCGACGTTGTTGTTGTTGTTGTGCGTGTGTGCCAATCGTTCTCAAGGCTATGTAAATAATGCCATTCATTAAAATACCGCGTGCTGATAAATCTAAACGCGTTATTGGAGTTTAACCACAAACAGAGTGATTGTTCATACGTTGATATTATTCTGTAAGTGTTTAATTTCGTAGCCACCCAGCTGCCCGCGAACTCACGTGACACTGAGAACAGTGGTGCCTTGGTAGGACAAGTTCTTGCCCTTGAACGTCTCGTTCATCTGCAACAACGAGACGAGAGCACGGGTCACTGGGGTGGAGTCGCAGACAGAAAACAATCACAGGGGGGGGGGGGTGGGCAGCAAAGGAATCACACACGGGCCGAGTGTTCCTTCGCAGAAAGTCAAAAGCATTTACTTTGCCGACAGAAAGAATCTTCCAGATGTCATGTATCCCGGTAGTGTTGTTTGTAAACCGTGGACTGGTTTCAACTTACCGAGGCTCATCAGCAGTGTGTGGCTGCTTAAACAAATGTTTATTAGATGGCTTGATATTATGGGGGGGGAAGAGTCATTTATCAAGAATATAAGGTCCAAAAATGTGCAATATACAGTCATTGGGGCAGTGGTGGTGCATCGGTTTGATTCCGGGCCACGGCTAACAGCAGTGGCGAGTGATATACGAACCGTTACTGTACTTGTCTGCACCAACCCGCACTGACCAGCGTGGTGAAGTATGGTCGAACGACTGCTGTGAGATCCACAAAGGGCTCTCAATCTATTATGTTAATTATCGCATACGTGAATGCTACCCATAGGTTTATGAAGCCAACAAGACGCAACAAACAAGATAGAATATTTCGATTTAAAGCTTTCGTGACTGCAGGGATTCATCTTCTTGGTTCTTTCGGTAAAGTCACGTAGAAGGGAAGTGAGAATTGTTTTATTATGTTTTATTTTTATTATTTTATTACTTCCCTTCTACGTGACTTTACCGAAAGAACCAAGAAGAAGATAGAATATACGAGACAGACAACACAAGTGAGATAAGCGGCACACGTTATGAATCAACTGGTGACCACTTTTGTGATAGCTCTGCATTCCCATGGACTCGCTGACATTGTTGTGATGATGTCATGTTGTTGTCATGTTCTTGTCGTGTTGTCGTTTGGTTGGCCGTGACTACAGTTTGCGTGTCTCTCTCCACGTGGTCGTTGAGATATCATTTGTGGCCAGGTCACTTCTAAAGGAAGACGCTATTAGCTCAGTGGTCTTTACCTGGTTAAATAAAAATAGTCATATTTTTTTGTGATTTGCTTAACCTTCCTATACTTCTAGATTTGAAGCTTTCGTGACTGCAAGGATTCATACTCTTTGTTTTTTTCGGTAAAGTCACGTAGGTAAAACAATCAATAAAATAAAATAAATGAAAACAACTAAATTAAATCACGACGATTCGAAGGCAACACAAGCTTCCTTCATCACTTTCGACTCCTATATTGTTTTTTGATCGTTGTTGTTGTTGTAAATTTCTGACTCGCCCCTACAGGACATCGGATTCCTCCGGTATAAATAAAGACTCTGATTTGGTTGAAGTTCGGGGGTGAGTGCTGTGTGCCCATCTCTGACCATTCCCGTGATGTTGTCCTGCAGCTCCACGAACACGCTGGAAGCAGGGTCTCCCATCTCAGCCGTGAACACGGAATTCTTCAAAGTGATGTTTCCTAGGAACGTCTTGGCTGTGGAAAATCACACGGGAGATGGTGGCACAAGGAAGTGAAATCTTTATTTGTGAGTTCGGCGAACTGCCTGATGAGGCTACAACTCTATTATTTAAGTGAGACCTGGCTCACAAAAGCAAATAAACTTAACAAAAAAAGGAAAATAATTGCAACAACAACAAAATAAACACAAACAAACAACACGCCTTTGATTAAACGGAATATCAATTAGCCATTTTTGTGGGGAAACCTTGTCATTGTCCTGACACCATTCTTCCCTACCCCAGTCCAGACTCAGCTGTTGTACATGATCATCATCAGCACACACACGCACACACAGTGGCGCGGCGTGGTTAGCATGGGCCCTGGTGAAGCAATTTAATGGGGGCCCCTCCCCTCTCAAATTCCCCACCCTCCACCGTCATAGCTCCACGCCTGGGGCCCAGTGCAGTTGCACCGCCTGCACGCTGCTCGACAGCCACGCCACGGAGCGATCACTCGCACAGTCCTGAAGTAGTTGATCTCCTGAGGGAAGGCCTGCCGCTCGTCCTGTACTCCAGCCCCACACACAACAACCAAACCAACCAACCAGCGCGTGACACACTCAAGATGCGTGGGGGTGCAGTGGCGAGGCCAGGGAGGCAGGCAGCAGGAGCACCTGCGAGGCAGCCACGCGGGTAGTCCTGGTAGAAGCCGACGGGGCACTCGCACACGAAGCCGCCTCGCCGATTCCGGCAAGCGCTGAACGGGGGGCACGGGTTCGTCCCGTCGCCGCTGCATTCGTCCACGTCTGCGCGAGCGGGCAGGGCGGGAGCGACCAAGGCGACAGATTAGCCGCGGAGTAAAACTCGCCCACAGTCATCAGCCACGATCTATCCACTGCTGGATGAAGGCGTCCCCAAGCTGATCGCCATCCCTCCGCGCCCTGCTGCGACGCGACAATTCCCCTTGCTCGTGCATGCGAGCTGGTTTCACAGCTCCGTCGGTCCCTCCCTTGTCCGCCCATCCGTCGTTACTCTCGACCCCAATGATTCACCCACCTCGTAGACGTTTTGTTAATGCACGACATTCAGTTTAATAATGCATCAGCTGCAGTAAAACAAGAGCAGGTAGAATAGGTATTGGGTGGATAAGGTGGTAAAACTTGAGGGTGTGTAAGTTAAGAATTTTTGGACATAGGCCCAGGTTGATTGACTTCTCCACAAATCTGGCTGTCGCCTGATGAAGCTGGTTGTAATTACTGGCGAAACGTCGTACTCAGACTGTAAATGTTGTGGCTTGGCTCTCCAACAAACCGGTGTGCTGTACTAGTGACGAATTGGCCACGTTCTGTTTACGTGACAACCCTTACTAGTTGGCTGTGTCGGGTGGTGGCGGGTTTTAACGACACATTTATATATTTACGTGATCTAACCCAAAAAAAACTCTATTATGGATGACACACAACAAACAATCTTTGCACAGAATATAGACGCTATATTCTACATCTGAAGCGGAAGTGACTTCAGATGTAGTTCTTTGACATCACATTCTGTGGCCCTTCACCGACACGGGGAGATTAACTGCTCACTGCGAGAATTCCAAACGGGAATGTATTTGTCTTGTGGTAGGACTCCAACAGCATGATAATGGGATGCACATGCACGGAACGTTTTCAATCCACTGCTAGATTAGGACCACACCATGCCATGCAGGTCATCGGCACTGTGGTGGTGAGATGTTAACTACCTCGCCTGGTTTTCCAGGCCGTTGTGGGTTCATCCCCAACCCTGACGCCTGTACATGTGGAGTGTGCGTGTCACTCTCCCCGTGGTCGCGTGGATTTTTCTTCTGGTCCTCCGGTTTTTCCCTCCACAGTTAGAATCAACGTCACGCGTTTAGAGTTTTTGGCTGCTATAAATTTCCACGTGATAAGCCACTTCGTTGAGTTATCATTTGTGGCAAGGTCGCATCTGAAAAAGAGCTACATAGCTCAGTAAAAAAAGCTCAGTAAGCCTTATCTGGTAAAACAAAACAAATAGTAAAAATTGTTCGAATGAAGTGTAATTGAAGAAAAGAGTAACCACATTTCTTTTTCAATGAACAATTGTCCCTGCGGTAGTTCACCAACCGTCAGTGCAGTTGAGTCCCTGCCACCCTGGAGGGCACTGGCAGGTGAAGAGAGCTGAGGAATTTCCTTGGTTAGAGGAATTCCCCTCTTCGCCCTGCGGCTCGGGAACACAGCGCTGTCCGACGGGGCACGGGTTGGGGTGGCACACGCCCGCCGGTGGCTCTGCACGCCGACACAGCGTGAGGGCACGCACACGCGACACATTCCTCGATCGCACATGCAGCAGGATGGCAATATCACTGCCCAAAAAGGAAATATATATAATGTGTATGTATGTATGTACAGGATGGCCTAAAAGTTAGGGCACATAGGGTTATTGCATTTATTTTAGCACTGGCATTCAAACTTTTAATTGCTTATTATTTAAGTAAAACTTTTCTCTATTATCATTACTAATATTTTCGTATTCCTGTGAAAGAATTTACAAAACTCGACGAAGAACCCCGAATTAATTGAGATAAAGCATAATTAATGTTCAAAGATTGAACAGCTTAAATGTAACCTCGACGTTTAAGGCAATTACCCTCATAGCAGAGATATGGGTCATTGCTCCAAATGTTAACTATATATCTTAACCCTCTTCATTATGTTCATGGGTAATTATATGTTTGACAAATTTTTACAGTGACGCAGGTACACATGGCTGGAGCTTTTTAGAATAAAGCCCTTAATGTCCACTGTGAAGCGAACGGTGAGCACATTACTTAGTTAATGTTCCCACACGATTGACGAGGACAAGCGCTCTAATGCAGAATCATCATCATTGTTATCAAAAAGCGTGATCTGGTGTGTGAAGGCTTCTCCCCAAGCCGTCGCCATGTCTCACGGTCTCGTGATGCGACAATCCATCTGTGCAGATGAGCCGATCTCGTCGGTGTATCTCCGCTGTGTACATCATCTCTGGCGTGTCTCCTCCTTTGGCTTCCACTCCATTAACTTCCACTCCATTGTCAGCCTCAACCTCCTGGTCATCATCGCCCCCCCTAAAGTGACATGACGTGCCCTGCCCAAGTCTACTATCTTACTCTCCCGTGCCACCAAGCTCTCTCCCAAGGTCTCCCTCCATATCTCTCACTCCACTAACCACACCAGTCTCAGTGACGCTTTCCTGGGCAACTTATTATTACTAAACACTTCATGATAATATCCAATAACCAAAAATAAAAAAGGTAAAATAAAATGAGGAGCCTTGCAATTTCTTGCTTATAACGCTGCTGGCAGAACAACCTCTACCACACAGAGCTCTCTAGAAGGCCCTCCAGAGTTCAGAGGGCATTTCACCAACTTTTCCAAACTAACCCGGACATGTTGAAAGACTTTAGAGTACCCACACTTTCCCCACCACACTTTACCCCACCACACGCGCGTGGCCTGCCCATTGACTGTGGTGCAACCCATTTACACTGCTGGCGGCAGAGACGGAGGGAACTTTTGGAAACTGTCCCCATTGTTTCAGCTGCCGCGCCGGGAGATTGATCTAATCGGCGAGCTTTGGATTCCAATCAGAGTGTGCCACCCATCATACCCTGGCAGCGTCACTCATTATTTTATAAAGTTTCATAACAACAACAACAGTGACATAAAACTAAAATCCCCTTCTTCCGTTCATCACCTGTGGGGGTCGCGGTGTCCCGCTCCTCGCTGGCGTGCGTCGTCCCGTTGCACTCCGGGCTCGACTCCCCGGTCGTGGGGGGCCCCATGCTGCCGGGCCGGGGCACCGTCGGCACGCCCTGGTGGTCCATGGCGGTGGACGTCCGCATGGGGCGAGTCACGGCGAGCGGAACGGGCAGAGACGGCGGGAGCTCCACGCCGGCAGCGTCCACGCTTTCCGGACCTCCGGTTGGCACGGCGCCGGCGGTGGTGGCGGTGGTGGGAGATTCCGTCGCGACCGCCGCCGTCCCACCCGGCCCGGTGGGTGAACCCTCGCCGGTCGGAGAGGTGGCCACCGTCGCGTCGAAGCCGTTCGCGGCCGTGGGGCGGACAGACGCCGTCGGGAAGTCAACGGCCGTCGTCGCCGCCGCCGCGGTCGCCGCGTGCGCTGGTTCTGGCGTGCGGTGGAACGGAGTCGTGGGGGAAGGCACTCGCGCCGCCTCGGCCGACTGGTTGGCGACGGTCGGCAACGTCCAGCCGCCAGCGGAGCTGGAGACGCCGGCGGTTGCTCGGGTGCTGTTCCAATCGTCGTCGCCTCCTCCTCCTCCTCCGGGTGGCGGTGAGATGGTGAGGGGTGCGATGTCACCGGGGGCGGCGGTGGCGGTGGTGGCGGCTGTGGTGGCGCCGTGTTCCGTGGGGCTCATGGTCGGGGCGGCGCCTAAAGGCAGATGAAGCCAGAGATTAATCTCAGCTGGGGATTGTCCCGGGGTTGGCAATTTGACAATGTCTGCATCCGGCACACCAAATCCATTATACCTCTCTCGTGCCTCCGATTGGCACGGCTGGCTACGTACGGTGCGAAAGAAGTTCAACGTACACACTTACCGTGGCTACTGTTGCCACCTGCCTTTTTCAGTCTCAGTAACGACTCAGCGAGCAAGGACTGGGACCCACCTCGACCGTAACACGAGGGAATTCACGCGATGCGTGACCAGCGAGTGCCGATTGGCTCAGGAGAAACATTTGAGTGTGGAGACACCGGATTGAGTCACGCACTGGTGATGCCACCGTGAAGAGGGCCAGTGAGACATCGCAGACTTCGGGGGGTGAGGGAAGGGTGGGGGGGGAAAACTACATTTTTCCCATTTTTTTTCTCAGCAGTGATCAGCGACCCCCACCACACATCGTGCAATTCTCTCTGCCACCAAAGGGACAGGGAACATGCTTTACTTTGCACTCCGATGCCCAGGGACGTGAATAATTGATCGGGACAATGTAACGTGAGGCACCACCCTCGCTAAACGTATGTTTTGTTCTCGCCGTGATGCGCTGTAGACGGTGGCTTTTTAAAACTGCTCGCTATGTATTAAAAAAATACTTTCAGCGATATATCCCGTTGCCAAGAAACACTTAGGGAATATCTTGCACTTCTGCGTCACGTGGCTTCCTGTAACAAAATGTTCCCCTTAATATCGCTGATTAGGATGACGATCTGGTAGAATTGCCGAACACGCATTTACAATCTCCTGTTTTTAATGTGGTGACGTCACACTGTAATGAGCTGAACACATGCAGGTGTTAAGATGACGTAGAACTGTGTACATCTGCACGAAACGCCACGTGCCTTGCCCACAAATCTAAGAATGTCTCCTTCTTACTCAATTTGTTTATTGAGCACTAAGCCAAGAGTGCAAAAGGGGAGATTTCTCAACAAGTTTAACGCTTTTAACTTTCAACTAATAAAAATCAAGAATAATAATTTGCCACGTTTTAGTATGTTTGAGGGAAACATCACAACTTTCATTTATTTTCTGCTTAATAATATAATTTTTATGATCATTATTGTGCCCATTGTGATTTAGGGGAGCGGCGGTGCAGTGGTTAGCGCACTTCACTTTATGGCCACAGCTAACGTGAGCGGCGAGTGACATTGGAACCGACCGGCGTTGCCTGTGTGCATCCTCCGTCACCAACCCGCACTGCTCAGCTTGGCGAAGTACTGTACGGTCAACAACCCTGTGACCGAAAGGCGTGGGAAGGCCTTCATCCAGCAGTGGATTGATGAAGCGTTGCACGCTAACGAATGTTGCAAATTGTACTGCGTGCAACGAGTGCTTTTCTTCGGGTCATCCTTGCAGCAGGTTTTAGCTAACCATCGAACAAAGACGGTCGCTGCATCGCGCGCTTTCAGATGCGCTTCTGCGGCCGTCTGGAACGTTCTTCCTTCCGATATTAGGAAGTTACCGGAGCTATGCACTTTTAAATCTCGATTGAAAACTTTAGAACTCCTTTTTGTGTTTAGTTTGTTGTCCTTCCCCCGTATCTCCACTTAGCACGGTTGGCTACGCATGGCACGACACTTCAACATACATACATAGATGTGCTGCGAAGGGACGGTCGCCACTGCAGCTCCCATTGGCTGGGACGCAGCAGGTCGTCGGAGTCGTCGAGATGAGATGTCATGCGATACGCCTTCGGTTTGCCGAGGCATCTAAGCAAGCGCCTTACGAATGCAAATCTCTTACCATTGCAATCTACAACGCTACCCAGTTGATCGTACAGGTCGTAGTTCGGCGGGGAGACAGCTGCTGGGCACAAGTACTCCACTCTCTCTCTCCCTCTCTCAAGGTCCTGTACATGAGGTGGCACTTGATTTGCGGTCAAGTGCCCTTTAGAAATTAAAACTTTGGATAAACACGAACGCGCTGGCTCCGCCAACGCGACGGAGTTTCAGCCTGGATCCTCCCCGACTGCCGTGGCTCAGTGACGTGTGGGTCTACATCTCAGGGGTTGGTGGTTCACACGGAGACTACCAGGTGCTTAAAGATTCCCAACTAATTAGGTTATTCTTGTTGTTTAGTCCTCTGCCCAATGGCAACTCCTGGGCTCGAAATCCCTCCATCAAGCTCCCTCCAGTTCCTATCTTTCCTCCTTATTTCACTGTAATGGCCCTTTGCTTCCTTCAAGTGTTCAAGCCGAATCTTCCAACGTCTCCCTCTTGGCTTCTTCCCCAACGTCTCCCTTCTAGGACGAGGATCGTGCACGGTGGCCGAGCAGACGGCAGAGACACCAAATATGCGTCCGTCTCCTAGCTGTGTGGACGAGCGTGGAGTGGCATCTCTCCGCGTTGTGGACCGTCTCCAGGCACACCACGCTCCATCCCACGTGTAAAGATGTTGGGAAGGAATCGGCAAAGACATCCCAATTGCGGGAACCACCCAAAAGAAAAGCCTGAAGTCTTTGTGCAGCCTTCCTGGCTCTATCAATGGTCATTATGACTTCATAATTTTTTTACAAAAAATCAGCTTCACGTAGCCATGTCTTGGTGACACGATTCACTGTTTTACTTTTGCTCTTCTAACCTTTCCCCCGACTTTCAGTGCACGATTGCGTCAATAAGAATTACAATTTTGGAATTGGTGACATCTAGTTAATCGTTTTTGATCGTCGACGCATCTGAATCTGTTACGTAGAGTTCGTGTAGAATCGGCCCAACCGGATGTTGTTGTTGTTGTTGACGTCATGATTGTTATTATTCGTGTGTACCTAGGAAAGCCTCAATTCTCTTACAGGGGAGTCCTGCCAAGTGTTCACAGTAGGGGCGATGTTGCGATGTGTATCCTAATTGAATAATTTGCACGTATATATATTTTATTCGCATTGGAATGTTTGGCCAATGCGTGCACTACCCACTGCACTACCGTTACACCGCGCACGCACACACAAAGACAAAGACCCCCGTGTAGCCTTAACAGACTGTTGGGGAAAGTGCTGTTAGCAAGCACCTATGAAGGCCAGCATGGCAGACGAGGGGGTGGGGGCCAACACCACGCCCGGCCGCCTTCGTCTCCCCAGCGGTGATGTTTACACATCGCACCAGGTACTCATTTGAGGCCGAGTCAACCTCGGGGAGACCCATGACCGGTTCAGACAATCGTCACCGCTGTTGTCCGTTCGGAGCGCAGTGTGCTCAACGCTATACACACACACACGCACACGCGCTTTCAAATACACACACGCGCACAAATACTTTCATATACACACGGACACGTACACGCAGAGGTCCCAAATTTAGCCTTGTAGACGAATGGGACAAGCGCTGTTAGCGAGCACCTGTTGAGGGCAGCGCACAAGGGAGTGTTGAGGCCAACATTCTGCACGCTCGGCCACATGTTACTCAACACTCACGCTGCACCCACGTCCCCGACCCATCACCTGTCTTCCTAATAACTTTACTTGCAGTTGCATTTGGTGTATATCCTTGTAATCACCAGCTAAACGTCGTACTCAATTGTAAATCTCGTGGGTTTACTCGCCATCACACCGACGTGTTGACGTAGTAGCCACGTGACAACCCTTACTAATTGGCTGTGTCGGGTGGCGGTGGGTTTACGACACATTTATATTTAGGTGATCTAACCCAAAAACCTCTCAAATTAATTATATATCCTTGTTTGTTTGTACAATGCTAACCCTGTTTCTGTTTGATAATTCTATAACCTAGTTTGTAATTGTACTATGATCCATGTAGGGATAAAAAAGCCAACTTGTGCTGCATCGAGTTTAGTATTTGGCATTGATTTGTGCAATGATTTTGGTTTCTCATGGGACACAGATCTCTTAGTTGTTGTGCCGATGTCTGTTTGCTTCATTGCTGCACGTTATATTGTTTGTTTTGCTTTTGGAAATGTCGCGACCCAATTCACTCCTGCAAAGGAGACTTTACTAGTGTCTTGAGACTCTGCATCTGGTTAAACAAAAATTTTGCTTGAAACGAAATTTTTGTTTTGGCTGAGCTGACCATGTGGGGCTCAAGATCAGACCAAGATAACATTTTCCCACTTGTGTAGAAAACAGTCACATGTGCAGTACCACATCTGAACATAGTTAACACTTATACTTAGTTTCCTCTGTGTAACCAGGGTGGAGTGGTGGCGCAGTGGTTAGCTTCATCCGCTGATGAGCACAGTGAAACTGAATTTGATTCCTGGCCACGGCCAACATCAGTGGCGAGTGACATTTGAATCCATCATGGGCCTTCCCTTCACGAACCCCACACTGACCGTCACGGTGGAGTGTAGTAAATCACACCCCATGACCGCCACGGAGTGCTACTATTTATTTAGCACACATTGTCGTTATGTAACCTGATTAAAGCCTTCAGATTCACAAATCACTTCCAAGGTGGTCCTGGCAAGATGGCGTTGATCAATCAGCATACCAAACCAATTATGATCGCACACTATAGTAATGTATAATTGCAGGCAAAGTTAATAAAAGACATACAAATAAATATAACACGTGGAAATGGATTCGACCATCCGATAGAGCCTGTTTGTACGGATTGTCGGGTGATGGTGGATTTTCTCCAGGTCCTCGGGTTTCTTTCCACGTGCAAAACAAACTTAACGAGTCTTCATTTGAAACGAAATGAGGCTTTTCTGGATAAATATAATTGTTATATACATTATACGTTTTCTTATCTAATTTCTTTCAGAACTGATTTTGTGTTTTGTTGGTTGTTTTTTCCCCCGCACCTCCGATTATCACGGTTAGCTACGTACGGTGCGAAGGAAGTTCAACATAGATCCAGACTCCCGATGTTATTTCCACTGAGCTACCGGTGTGTTCCTCACGGGACGATGCGTTCAGTTGTAACCGTCGCAGAGCAGTGCGAGATAACGGCCCGCTGAAGGTAATGTCACAGAACGACTTCTGAGAGCCCTTCAAGTACAAACACTCAGTAACTGTCTGAAAATATCTTAATATGTAAAGGAATGCAGAGCTTGGGAATGTGTTGGCGTCGATTCATTGCCTGCCCTGCACCTTGTCTGTGGTTCCTCAGCGATTGTGAGATAAAATTCACGTGATTAACGACACTTCAAAACTAAATATGATTAAAAGTGACCTCTTTAATCCACATAGAAGAGACGCTATCCCAGACGTTATAGAGATAAAATGTAGTTGTTTGTTGTATGACAGTCAAACCGATCATTTTTATTCTCAGAGCTGGAATTATCCATGTGAAAAATTGCATTTTATTTAAGTTTTTTTTTTGTTAATAATCATCAATGACTCGACTGAATAACATTTCTATTCATTTCTAATCATGAGAATCAAATTCGTCCACGTTTGAGTTTCTGAGACCTGGATTCTCAACCAGGATCTCAGCATTGCTGCTAGCTCACCTCAGCCCCCTTAGACATAAATACGGTTTGAGAAAACTGTTCGACTTTTTCGCGTGGAGAGGTGTGAACCGTACCTGCTGTGCTGGATGGCGTTCCTCGTTCCTCCAGCTCTGTCCTGGTTGTCCCAGGGGTCTCTTCCCGTGTCCCAGCGGCACTCAGCAGCAGCTGACCGTCCTCGGTAGAGGAGGAGGCGTCGGTGGACGCGGTGAAGGAAGTGGAATTGGAGGATGATGACGAGGAAAAGAAGGAAGGCGAGCTTGAGGAGGACAACAACAGGGGCTGTTCACTGCCTGTGTCTTGGCTGCCTGTCCAGGTGTTGTGGGGGGCGATGGTGGTGGTGGTAGAGGTCCCATTGCCGGAACTCACAACTCCTGGGGCCACGAGGAGACATGAGATGGATGCGAGGAGAAGGGGGATCCTTGGGAAAGTCGGCTTGTTTTGCAGAGCCATCTGGCCTCCAAGTTGTGCAGTCCACCCCAATAAAGCCTCGCTGTACGTGTATACACCTCCACAAAGACAGACACGCACGCCTGTCCGAAGCGAGCTTGCAGTCACATGCCTCTCCTGCCTGATGTGCGAGCACGAGGTGCTGCCTACAAAAGCAGCTGTCTCTTATCAACGTGTGCACCTGCCCGAGCAATTGCACCTGATGGGACTAATACAATAGCTCCACACACACACACACAGCTGTACTAATGTGGACTTGTACACCTGTACTGACGCAGACACTTCTTAATGTAATAGACAGAAGTCGGCACCGATGGGTATGGACAAGAGAGGTCAAAATACGCACACAGCGCTAAACGGCACTAGTAGCGAGTAGAATCGTTCAAAAAGAGTGACGACATTTCTTCAATAGAGCCAGGTGACAGGAGATGAGGGTAAAGTGGCCGATGTCGAGGAAATTACAAAGTGGGGTGGGGGGGGTACAGGTGAGGTCACCGGATTGGTTTTGGTGGAGCCGAGCGACTTCTCAACGAGGCTGGGGAGGTCGTGACCTCGGCGAAACCCGACCACGGCATGTAAGGCCACCTCGACGCCCTTCGTCGTCACACAAGCAGCTGACTTTGTCGCCCTTTGTGAACTCGGCCTACGCACACCTCTCTCCACCTGCACGCACGCGCTCGTCAATCCGTGCTCGACTCCTACTCGAACAACGGAGGCGGTTCGAGCCCTTTTCCTACCGCGGCTCCACCTCGACCCCCTCCGGGCTCACGGCTCGAACCGCTGCCCAAATCGAACGGCGACTCTCGCAGCCCGATTATTGTTGTTGTCCACTTTGGTTGGCGTCTACTTCAAATCCGCCACGTGTCAGCCAGCGTTAGGTCGACGTCAAAGGTGTCTCGTTTTAAAGGTTTCCCCCGAACATTCCCAGAGCCGACGATCGATTTTGGCGTCAACTCGGCGGTTGTTGTCGACGCGAGGTTCAGTCGGTGTCAACAAAAAAGCACACGTGATCAATGGCTTGTCGAAGAGTCGCTCAGCTGCTGTTGTTGTTGTTGATGATATTGTTGATGATGGTGTTGTTGTTGATGGTTTTGTTGTTGGTGTTGATGGTGTTGTTGTTGTTGATGGTTTTGTTGTTGGTGTTGATGGTGTTGTTGGTGTTGATGGTGTTGTTGTTGATGATGGTGTTGTTGTTGATGATGTTGTCTTTGTTGTTGCCTTCGTCTTTGTATTATTGTTGTTGTTGATGGTGTTGTTGTCTTTGTTGTTGTTGGTTTCGTCTTTTATTATTGTTGTTGTTGATGGTGTTGTTGTCTTTGTTGTTGTTGGTTTCGTCTTTTATTATTGTCGTGGATTGTTGCTGCTGTTGTTGTTGTTCATTCCATCATTTGTGTCGTATAGCGACTGGGTAAACACGATGTCAAAATAGATCAATCGGTCTGCATATTCCCCCCAGCCAGCATTCGTCATCGGCAGCAGTCCCATCTGATGCACTCGCTCCACATCAACGCCGTCCGTACGAAAACATCACAAATCAACGTAATATTGCAGACATGTCGGTCTTCGCGATACGCGACGCCTCAAAATAAATACTCATTCAATTGAACGCGAACTGTTCAACCGAGTTAATAACGCACCTTCGACCTGTGACATCATTCACGGGAGATCCGCGCTGAGCGCAGTCGACAGCGCCTCCCTTCATCGAGTGCGCGGTGAGACGGGGCTGGCACGCCGACAATGCCGATCATCTTGCTGCTGCTGCTGCTGCTGCTCCTGCTGCTGCTGCCGATGAGCTTCCTGCTGCTGCTGCTCGTGCTGCTGCTGCTGCCGATGATTTTCCTGCTGCCGATAATCTTCCTGCTGCTGCTGCTGCCGATGACGATAATCCCGTGCCTTCGCAGCCGGCGCAGGGCACACGAGTGAGATGAGAAGGGAATCCTGGTGGCTCCTCCTCCTCCTACTCCCTCTCGTCCTCCTCCTCCCCACCACCATCATCATCATCATCACGTCACCCATCATTACAGCCCGGCATCACGCACACACACACGCACGCACACCCATCACTGCGAATCGCTGTGCTTGGGATGGATGGGTGGGTGGGGAGCGGTGGCGCAGTGGTTAGCGCACTGCGTTACGAACCCGGCGATCTGAGTTCATGAAAATTATTATTTACATTTGTAAGGCGCATTTCTTCCCTAGATCCCAATGCGCTCCGTGTATGGAAAGCCAGGAAATGAACAGAACCTGCAGGGAAAACAGCCAGAACTCGGGCAGAGGTAAAGGCCCGTTTAAAGAGGTGAGTTTGCAAGATCGACTTAAACATAGACGACGATTCTGATTATCTTACTCGCAAAGGGTCCCAAAGTAGGAGCTGCACTGGCAAACATCCCCCATCGCCCCGGGAAACGAGCCTTGAAGGTGATCCGTAGACCTCAGGGAACTCGTTACTCGACAAAGGACGGAGCAGTTGGTTGTAAATCTTGAGAGGCTGACCCATTCAGTGCCTCGTAGGTCAGCAGGCTAACATCGACCTCGGGTCTCCCCTAGGTTGACTCGGCCTTAAATGAGTACACGATGCGCCGTGTAAACATCAGCAGTGGGAAGACAAAGGCGTCCCGGCGTGATTCTCGCCCCACAAGCCTAAATAGATGCTTGCTAACAGCACTTGCCTCATTTATACCGTACAAGTTTTTTTGTTGTTTAAATCAACTGCCGGATGAAGGCATCCCCAAGGTCACGCCAGTTGTTTGACCATACTTCAACACCCCGGTTCGTGTAGGCTGGGGGAGGTGGAGCCCACTGCAGGTTCCGTTAACAATGACCGCTATGGATCCTCGGGATTTATAACGCAGCGCGCTAACCACTGCGCCACCGCTCCCCGCTATGTGTTTGTCATGCAGCATCTCACCGGAGGTAGTCAACATCGACACGTGGCAGGCAAAGCCGGCCGAGGCGTGGCGTGTGGTTGCATGGCCACTCATACATCAAGTGGCTGTTGCCGATCTGAATGGATGCTTACTCACTGCTAGCACTACAGTCTCGTAGGCAGATATGCATGCAGGCGGAGACGATGCATGTGTGTGTGTGTGAGCTGCAATCTTGCCAAATCGTGCCAGAGTTGCAATTGCATGAGGTCGTTGTTGGAAAAGCGCCGAGAATATAAAAGAGGGCGTTGAAGTGGTGTGTGTAGGTGTGTCTGTGTGCACCGTATGAAGGCCTGCACGGCACACGAGGGGGTGGGTGGCCAGCACCACGCCCGGTCACCTTTGTCTCCCTAGTGGCGATGTTTACACACAGCACCAGATACTAAGTTGAGGCTGAGTCGACCTAGGGGAGGCCCGTGACCGGTTCACATACCACTTACCACCAGGGCTTAATGGCTCCGATAATATTTTCTGTAAGATTGCTCGGCAGGCTTTGGTTATGGAATTATCGGCATAAGGCACTACCACGAGAGTACAAGGTAGGCCTATCCATAATCATATGCAGTATTATCTGGTACACAATATTATGTCCATCATCCTGCCATACCACACTGTCATGAGGACAAAATGAGGCGAGATGGATGTGGAGTGCCAAAATAATTCCCGGAACAGCGTTCTGCACTCTCCCACATTAAATGATTCCCTGCATACCACGAATTTGTGTGGATTACCGTGAATCTGCTAGAGGTCACAGGGATGTTCGACAGCATATGTACCACTGTGGCACACACACACACAATGCGTGTTGTTTAATGTTCATACATTTTAATTCTGCGGCATTCATAAACAAAATCTGTGATTAATTCAAGGACATTTCATTAGATAGGCAGAGACATGTCTGCCTTGAAGACTGGGATTCTGCAATGATTAAAGGCGAATTATTGGCATACGACTGCATTATTTGTATACGGTAGTTTGTGCAATAAACCGCACGAGGAGAAAACAGGTGAAGGCGCAGCCCTGCAATTGCATTCTCACGCCACTGCTGGCAGAAGGGCATCCACTAGAGGGGCCGCGGTTGGCTACGTACGGTGCGAAAAAAGTTATAAGTTCAACTTAGCGATCCTCACACCGAGGCTATGCGGCCTACTCTTCCACGCTGACAAGACGTCTTTGAAGAGGTGGTAGTACCCAAGCCTCACCCGACCACGTACGACATGCACATTGACTGCCACTGTGGTGCTCTGCTGAGTGAACAGAGGTGGAGGGATCCACGAAACTCGCCCAATATTCCAACCCCCGCGCTGGGAGTTGGCATCAAACGCCGATCTCGCGATTGAAGTCAAGTGCGCTAACCATTACCCGCAAGGCGGCTCTAACCTCCAACATTGTAGTTGTCCATACAAACACGCCCGACCTCCGGTGGTGACCCACCGCTAATTTTTAACACGGGAGGAATTCGTGGTTTTGATTTCCATGCAGAGGCTTTTTGAGTGCCCGTTGGTGTGTGAAATTAAAAGGCGTGCGTTTGAATCTGTGGGGCGACTGGGCCTCTTAATCAGAGCCAATTAATTACCGAGCAGAGAAGCAACGTGCAATGTGTAAATTCATGGTCACTCCTTGAACCGCTGCAATTTCCTACCAAGTCTTCCCAGGGCAACGGTTGTCAAACCAACGCGCGGCGCGCAGGCTACGGCATGGAAACCGTGCAGGAGAAATTCCCAACGTCAGCGCCACGTTGCGGCGACAAAACACAGTAACACGAAGCAAAACGTCCTTACTAATGATACCGCGTTCACCAGAGGTGTGGATGCGTGATTTCTCTTTGTATTGTGGGCCTATGTCATGAAACTTCACGCGTTGGATTTTACAACCAATAACCGATTCGTGGGTGAGGCCACAATGATTATTACGTAGTGGACTCACCCAAATATGAAGTATGAATCGGTGTTAATAAAGATATACGCATCTGGTCACGCACACCAAATGCACTGTACGCACCCCAACTTTTCTTTCAAAATACAGAGGTAAACAAAAGTGCGTTTTATAATCTGGAAAACATGGTAACTTGTATCGATGATACCCCTCAAGAGTGCTATTTGTTACTGGACGCTTGGCGGTTTGAACCCTGGGGCCTGTCCTCAGCAACCGTGATTTTCAAAGATAAATCAAGCAATGAGACAATGACCATCTCTGTACGTGGTCCTGGCAATTCCACATTCCCACGGCAAGAAATTCATTTTTCAATTTGAGCACCCACTGTTGACTTCCCACGGTACGCAATTTCCTAACCTTGCAAGGATCAGTTGACCTCCCCAACTGAGAATTCTGAATCTGAATGTTTATTTAAATTGGATGAATCCGTTGAGCGGTGAAGCTCTTTTAACAAATGTCCAGGAGTTGAATCATAATTGAAATACAACCTTCTGCTCGGGAGTCAAGTACGCGGACCACAGACGATGCAACGTCTGGATGTATACAGGAGACACGTGTGAATGCTGCACCCCTATGTAAAGCACACGATGTATTACTATACATTACACGAAGACACTGCACCGAATTCCAATGTTGTAATGTACTATGATCCACCGTCTATGCGCCCTACCTTCACAGCAACCCGCACTGATCAGGGTGTTGAAGTTTGCCCAAATTACTGCCACCCCACAACCCTTGCGTACAGCGTGGGGAGGCCCTTATCCAGCCGTGTATTGACGAAAGGGATGCACATTTACACATATGTTACATTGTTGTCCTCAAAGTTTAGGAAACATATGACAGCTCTGGACTTTAAAATACACGATTGTTTTCAGTGCTGTGGGAACGCGAGATCTGTGGTGGTGCCAGACAACTCGTTGGTGGCTCGAAGCAGGCGTCAATTTTGTGTGCGTCACATGATGATAAAACTTCTACGCTTGGGCAAGCTACGTTGCTTAATTATATCTCAGTCGAGTGAAACAATTTCGGGAAGATACCTATTACAATGAAACACGTTTAAAGTGTGAGATTGCCATGTGGAATGGGAGTACAAGCTGCTGGATATTTTACGCATCCCTCTATTTACATGAATCCAGGGCTCCTGCAGCTGCTTGGGGCATACACTTGTGCTTGGCTTGTTGCTTCTTGCACAAGCGTCACTACTGCACAAAATGCACAAGTAAAATTCGTTACACTTTCAAAAATAATACGACTGCTTGCGAGCAGTTGTAGCTCAACAGCGCCCTTGCAACTCTCTCATGTCTCCCTGGTGAGTACTTAAAAGCGTAAGCGGAATTTTTTCCCAAACACACAAAAAAACCGCAACGCAACTTTCAGCACTGCAAGGAAGCATCGTGTCATCTCTAACAGAAGCCGTGAAATGCAAAAGTGGACCTCGTTAGACACAAATGTACCCGACTACAACAAACTCGGCTGGAGACAAACATCCCACAAGCGAAGTTTCTCGAGCACAAAGCGTTAACAAATAACGTTTGTTAAAAGAAAAAAAACTTTTTACGCTTCCCTTTGCGATTCATTGTATGTCGGAAAGACACGCCCTGGAGGCCTGGGACAGGATCAGTGACTTTGTGTGTGTGTGTTGTTGTTCGTGTGAGCTCTCACGCCACCCCTTGCCCGCTCTCTCTCCCTCTTCATCCACGAGGCGATGTATTACGCCGCACCACCATGAAGGCGGAGGATGACCCCATAATAAAGCGCCGCGTGCTGTCTCGGCTATTGGCTCTCGCCTGCGGGGCTGAAGGCTTCACGCTGCTGTCACAACTCAGCTCGCACCCGCGCTCAATTGTGTCAGGGATTCGGGCTTATGTACATCGTAGAGTAACTGCCATAAAAGTAGACCGATGTTGCGTTTATTTGAAAAACTAAAGTCAGCTTGTGGTTTGTAGATCTCACTGATCAGAAGATTTTAAAACCCCATACAAAGCATTTTACGGGTCCGGTCTTCGTCAAGACAATATTCTAGTCTCTTTCATGATGTTTGTTTTGCCTGGTCTAATGGGTTGGACATTGGACAAAGGAGGGAATGCACACCGCAGAGATGGAGCGATGAAATCAGTGTCGTGTGCAGGCGACAGATCGAGTATTGCCTCGCAAGACTGAGAATTCGCGACGGCTTTGGGAGGCCTTCGTCAAGCCAAGGATAGCTTACAGCGGATCGTTGATGAAGAACAGTTGGACGTGTATTCGGTGACCAATTTCCATTGCTGTCGAGAGAAGCGAGCCTCCCAGAACGATAGCGAGGGCTCAGCGGTGGGAGAGCAACTCGCTTGTGGAGAGCAGGTGGCCGGCTGGCTGCAGGATTTAGCCAGAGTGTGGAGCTAAAATATAATAATAAAAAGGGGGCCTGTCCTGGCCCACCCCCCCCCCCCTCAACCAGTATATATACGGGGTAGTATCTCTTGGAATCTCTCATTTACTTGATACAGCAAGCGTGCTGTGACGGTTCCACCTGAAGACGGAAGCTTGTGTTGCCTCCGAAACGTCATGATTTTTAATTTATTTTACTTTTGTTAATTTTAATTTTTTAACTACGTGACTTTACCGAAAAAACCCAAGAATATGAATCCTTGCAGTCACGAAAGCCTCAAATCTAGAATTGTGGAGCTAAACTTCGTGACAGTTGGCCCTTGACAAAAGACCCAGCGTGGCTGCCAGCCAACGTGCCTCGTCGCACAGGGAGAAGCCACGGCGCTGCCCACACATCGGTGCCCTACGCTGCCGTGATATCGGCCGTCCGCTCTGGTGGGCGGCCCATGAAAGATGGCAAGGGATGCGAAATTGTGGCCGACACTTCTGAGATTCTGGGTTCGAATAAAGGGCTCAGCTGCCGGTCGATCAAACTTGGTTCCCGAGCGTAGAGAGTGGTTGGTCTCAGCCTGGTCACCAGGCTGATTGCATAAAATATACCCGTAGCAAATAATAAAAATAAAACATAATAAAAATAATTCTCACGACGTTTCGGCCACAACGCAAGCAGCAAGAAGATGAATCCCTGCAGTCACGAAAGATTTAAATCGAAATATACCCGTAGCATTAAATTTGGTTCTACACTTAATTTGAATGCATTCCAGCACTAAGAATTTTTAAAAAAATCGGTTGGACTGTCACACGATATGTATATAAATGTATGTTGAACTTATTTCGCACCGTACATAGCCAACCGTGCTAGTCGGCAGTGCGGGGGAACGCTTAATGGGGAAGTATTCATCTTCTTGGTTCTTTCGGTAAAGTCACGTAGAAGGGAAGTAATTAAATAATAAAAATAAAACATAATAAAATAATTATCACGACGTTTCGGCCACAACGCAAGCAGCCGTCCTCAGGTGCTTGCGTTGTGGCCGAAACGTCGTGAGAATTATTTTATTATGTTTTATTTTTTTATTATTTACCTTCTACGTGACTTTACCGAAATAACCAAGAAGATGAATCCCTGCAGTGGGGAAATATTGTCCCATACTTTGTGGACCAGAGGTCACTTGAAGCTCTGTGCTTCCGAGGGCTGCTCCGAGAGGTCCAAATGGGCACTTCGTGTCGTGGCACTAGAGCACCATCGGAATAAAAGTTGGGGAAAGACAAAAAATAAAAATGAAACGTTCCTCTGTCCTGGCTGGCCCAGGTTTCCTGCGAGTGCCCTTATCGTGTTTATGTTTGTGAGCCGACCACGTGACGTAAACAGCCGAGCCACAACCTCACACTGTGTATGAACCACACTTAATAAAAAACAATTACTATTGAAAATAAAAACAATTACTATTGAAAATAAAAACAATTACTATTGAAAAACCTCGTGATATGTTCTTGGGTTGGAGTGATAGAGCAGTGGATTGTGTTCGTGCTATGAACTCGGTGACCTGATTTAGCCACGGCTAAGATTCGTGAAATATGCTCAAGCAACCGTCGTCACGGCCAACACAGGGTGCAGAGGCCTTCACCTTGCAGTGGATGAACACAGGGCTGAGAATTATCATTTATTATTTACCGTACTCTCTTGATCTTGGGTACTGAACATGCATCAGAATGAGCTAGGCTGTGGGCAGAGTGATGCAAAATTGTTTGAGAAGAAACAGCTTCTCTCAAACGTGTTCAGTACGCGTCGTATATTTTCCTGTCGGTGCTCTTGAGATATTGTCATATTAAATCTTGTGTAGTTCGAATTGCTGGTTTTAAACGAAGCCAAGAATTTATACAGCACATTGAAGATGGAAAGAACAGTGCTAAATCAACAATAACGCATCACTCTGTATCTTCAGTTGCTCGATTCAGGATGGGTGTTTGGGAAATGCCACATTTGCCAATGCACACGTTTGCCAACACACACATCAATCGGGTTTTTGGTATTTATGTAACATTTAACTTAAAGACGTGAATGCTGACCATATCACTCACAGTGAAACTATGACATAACACAGGCAGATGCCTAGATTCCCTAGATGCGCACCCGGGATCTCAACACTCTGAACTCGGAGCCACTCAGCCACTTTCTGGGTTTCCAGGTTATGCAACAAAATGCATTCCAAATCTAAAGGTGGAAATTCACTCCACACGTGGTTCATTTACCAACGAGTTGACGACCATCAACCGGCATGTGAACTCATGACATTACCATCGCATTCACCCTCGCTTAGTCCAGAGTGGCAGGCGTAGATATTTTTAAAGACAGCACCACCCGTGTGTTGTGACTAACGGGGGTCTATATTTAAGCCGGGTGGGGGGGGGGCTCCCGGTGAGTGTACAGTGTCTGCCTTGTGCCCCCCACCCACCCCTCGGGTGTGTTTCATCTCCGGTGAGCTGCTACTCGGCATCGACGTGTCTCGGATGAATCGCCCATTGCGCGTTCTTATTCATAAATGTGCTTTTCAAGTCCAAGTTGTCCACGTAGTCTCAGGATAGACACTCATTTTAGCACGAGCGTACACCCGTGTTGTTCAGCACGCTATAGCAAAACACAGCAATAAGTGGTGTTTTTTAAATTGAATCAACTTGTATTGTTTCTGTAGCGAGGTTTGTTTGCTGTTCGTCATCTTGTAGAAGCTGCTTCTGCGGTAAGCCACTCCAGCTGAAGGGAGGGATGGGGTGGCTGGGTGGGGAAGTAGATCAAGTGGCTACTCCGTGAGGGCCGCAGCTGCAGCCTGATTAAATAACGCGTTGAGTGGCTTCTCAAACGTTCGCGTGGAATGTCTTTCTCTCTTTCTCCCTCTCTCCAAATACAATAATTAGGTTCAATCGACGAGAGGACACGTGCGGGCAGATTGTGTCGTGTCGCCTTCCATCGGCATTCAAACGCTGCTCTTGAACTCGCTTCATTCCAACAGGAAGTGGCAATCTTGTGATTACAATAGAATCTTATTACTACTAATAATTGCACTGTACAAGCTCGTTGTCTCCTCTTTAGTGCACGCAGTGGATCTGTTGCGTAAAACAAATAAGAATGGGAAAATGTGAATTCCTGAATCACGCCGCATGAGTCAACGTGTGCGTATCGTGAGATGAATGGCTGATATGATTTAACGATTCTAGATATTTGCAACACCCACAATCATTTCAGAGGTTTAGTTAATAAAGATACTATAACGTTTTACTCTATCGACTCATTGGTCATCCGGATCAATGCGTCCTAGTCTTGGTTGACCGTTTAATCAGAGACGAATTCTAGATTTGAAGCTTTCGTGACTGCAAGGATTCATACTCTTAGTTCTTTCGGTAAAGTCACGTAGGTAAAAAAAATGAAATTAAAATTAATAAAAATAAAACAATAACAATCACGACGTTTCGGAGGCAACACAAGCTTCCGTCTTCAGGTGAAACTGTCACGTGACTTTATCGAAAGAACTAAGAGCAGAAATCAAAGACGGTTTTTGTTTAAATGTTTCACTCAGAGTCACCCACAAAGCTGCGGCCATACTCGCGCGGCCAGCGACAACCACGACGTGGCACCGAGTCGCTGCTACTTTGAAGAACTTCGCAGCTCGCCAGCTGGGAGCCCTTGAGCGTGGTCTTGGATGGGGGGGGGGTGGGAGGACTTCATCCACTGGCTGAAGACGGCCTCCCCCCAAGCTGTCTTGACCACCTCTCACGGTCCCGCGACGCACAGAAATCCGTGCTCTTTTGTGTTCAATTTGTTGTAACCCCCCCCTCTCCCCGCACACCTCCGATTAGCACGGTTGGCGACGTACGGTGCGAAAGAAGTTCAACGGGGGGCACGTGAGGGGGGCAACGACCCGCCCAAATAAAATTGAAATTATTTTCAGTAGATTACAATTAAGATGGAAATCGAAATAAATGCACTAATTTGTATGCACCCGCGATTCCTAATGTGAGGGACAAAGCGAACGCCTGCCCATCCCTCCCCCCCTCCAAACGTCGAAATCAAACTCCACCTGCGATACAAACCATCCGGCACCTGGCCTCGTGTCCTCCTTTGCGACTCCGTCGTACCTTGAGCAAAGGGCGTTGTTTCCACCCCCTCGATCAGGCACGGTTAACTACTGCGGGTTAATTCCGGAAGAATGTTTGCCCATGACAGCAGCTGCTACTGCTGCTGCTACTACTACTACTGCTGTTACTACTGCTGCTGCTACTACTGCTGTTACTGCTACTACTGCTGTTACTGCTACTACTGCTGTTACTACTGCTGCTACTACTACTGCTGCTACTACTACTGCTGCTGCTACTACTGCTGTTACTGCTACTACTGCTATTACTGGTACTACTGCTGCAGCTGCTACTACTGCTGTTACTACTGCTGCTGCTGCTGTTACTGCTACAACTGCTGTTACTACTGCTGTTACTACTGCTACTACTGCTGTTACTGGTACTACTACTGCTGCTGTTACTACTGCTGCTGCTACTACTGCTGCTGTTACTACTGCTACTACTGCTGTTACTGGTACTACTACTGCTGTTACTGCTACTACTGCTGCTGCTGCTACTACTGCTGTTACTACTACTACTACTGCTGTTACTGCTACTACTGCTGCAGCTGCTACTACTACTGCTGTTACTACTGCTGTTACTACTACTACTGCTGCTGTTACTGCTACTACTGCTGTTACTGCTACTACTGCTGCAGCTGCTACTACTGCTGCTACTACTGCTGCTGCTACTACTGCTGTTACTACTACTACTACTGCTGCAGCTGCTACTACTGCTGTTACTACTGCTGCTACTACTACTACTGCTGTTACTACTGCTGCTACTACTACTGCTGTTACTACTGCTGCTACTACTACTACTGCTGTTACTACTGCTGCTACTACTACTGCTGCTACAACTGCTGTTACTACTGCTGCTACTACTACTGCTGTTACTACTGCTGCTACTACTACTACTGCTGTTACTACTGCTGCTACTACTACTGCTGCTACAACTGCTGTTACTACTGCTGCTGCGGCTGCTACTGCTGCCACTGCTAACCAGACCCCATCCCCAAAGCTAACTATTAACACGTGAAGGTTTCATTGCTCGGCCAGGTTGTTCGCACAACTTGCACTGCGATCTGTGGGGAGGTGTGAGTGGGGTCAAGCTATGCCTGAGTTTGTGCAAGCTGAAAATACGTTTGTTTTAGACCAATTCGAAAACTGTGTAAAATTAACGATGAGGAACTCATCAGAAGCAAAATTGCGTGCAGGTTGGAATCATAGAAGGGCAAAGAAGGCTAAACGCTCACGTTTATTGACACCAAAATGTGTAATTTTGACCATTAAGATCGGTCCTCCCATGATGCATTGCATGTCACGTGAAATCACCATTCTGCGCCTATGATGCATCAGAGGGCCTTGAATTCGACGACCAACTCAGAAGAGTCAAACTGGTGACCATGTTATTTCAAACAGCAGCAGAAGGACAATACTGGTTACATCATTCTTAGGAATCGTATGATGATCATGATGGTGGTAATGGATCCTGTGCCTTTGCAACTATCTCAGATCTCAACGCAGTTTCCTCAGCTCTGAATTATTTAGAGTTGTGAATCACTTAAAGCAACGTTGGTTATGTAAATGTAAAGGTCAAGTAGGGGATATAAAACCGAATAAAGATTTCTTAAATGTAAGTTTTGTTTAAATTTAGTTTTAGCACAATTACAAAAGTTGAATAACCCATGTACAGAATTTCAACTTCTCAGAAGACACAAAGACATACACACAGATACAAACACAGAAACACAGACACCAATACATAGATTTGCCCACAAATATACTCTCAGAGACACACAGACCCACATCCTCAGAGACACACAGATTCACACCCTCAAAGACACATAGACCCACACCCTTAGAGACACACAGACCCAAGCATACATTTACACAGGCCAAAAATTCCTCACAGGGCAAAGCGGCATTCACACCTCAGTGGACACCCCTGACATCTTCATGGAGTGCCAAGAGGAACGGCCTCAGAGTCAGGGGCTAAAGGGCTTTCTGGTGTCACGTCGTGAGACGGGGTGGGCTAGGGGGCAGGGTTAAGGGGTGCGTGCCAGGGAGCTCTGTGCAGAGGTTGGTCTGAGGGGTCTCCCAGAGACCGTTGTTCTTGCCTCGGTCGATTTCCGTTCATAATCCGAGTAATGGTCGTCGTTACTCCGAGCAACGGGCATCGTAACCCCGAGTGATGGGCTCTGCCACTCGATGATCATGAGGTGGTCAAGGTGCAGCCCTGCATTGGTTGTTCACGCCACGAACAGCGGAAGGGTCTTCACTCGAAGGAGCTCTCCAAAGCCCCTCCAGTCTCAGAGGGGTGCTTTAGGTCGATTCTTCAACGATGGCCAGACGTCTTGGAATTAGGTGGTAGTACCCACGCACTTTCACCTCGAGATACGCGCGACCTGATGGTCGACACGCCGCGCGGGGTTCACGTTGGGGTGGACGGAGGCCAAAGGGGATTTAAGAAACTCGTCCGTACGTTCGCTTTCTGTGAACCGACAACACAGCAAAGTTGACCGTCTTTATACATTGTAACCACCCCAGTTGGCAGCCTTGCACTTATTCTCAACATTGCGAAAGAGAACGTGTCTCAATCAATAGGTGCCCTCCTGGCTTCAAGAAAGAAAAAAAACGCCAAATTTAGTTCGATTTGCGCGAACGAATTTGGCGAATAAGTGACAGCTGCCCTGGCTGTGATGAATCGTGGTGGGTGGGGGTGGGGTGACAGCTGCCAGGGTTGGTGTCCAGCCGGCCGCGTAACCACGGACAAGTTTACCCTGGGAACCGGCCTCCACGTCGCCACGGACACTGCCGCCCAGGCCTGCCGGAATGCCGCCCGCACCCCCTTCCCACTCCACCACCCTCACCCCCTCCCACTCCACCACCCTCACCCCCTCCCACTCCACCACCCTCACCCCCTCCCACTCCACCACCCTCACCCCCTCTCACTCCACCACCCTCACCCCCTCCCACTCCACCACCCTCACCCCCTCTGGCCCCCCACGCACTTTAGATCTGTCCCAGCCCTGCCTCGACATGGCCATATCCGAAGAATACAATCACGGCCGTCGGTTTGAAATGTAAATGAGTGCGAGCTGAAATGTCGCCGAAGGATTTTTTTTCTTCTTCCTGCAACCGAACTGACCATTGGAGGCCAATAGAAGAAAAAACAACTTTTGATTTTGTGAAAAAAAAAAATAATTTTTTGTGAGAAAGAGTCCACTGGTTGCGTACCTAAGAACACAACCTGCACTCACCATCACCATCACACATCCTGCACTCACCATCACCATCACACATCCTGCACTCACCATCACCATCACACATCCTGCACTCACCATCACCATCACACATCCTGCACTCACCATCACCATCACTCATCCTGCACTCACCATCACCATCACACATCAAACTGTCAACATCACCATCACACATCCTGCACTCACCATCACCATCACACATCCTGCACTCACCATCACCATCACACATCCTGCTGTCAACATCAGCATCACACATCCTGCACTCACCATCACACATCCTGCACTTACCATCACCATCACACAACTTGCTGTCACCATCACCATCACACATCCTGCACTCACCATCACCATCACACATCCTGCACTCACCATCACCATCACACATCCTGCACTCACCATCACCATCACACATCCTGCACTCACCATCACCATCACACATCCTGCACTCACCATCACCATCACACATCCTGCACTTACCATCACCATCACACAACCTGCTGTCACCATCACCATCACACATCCTGCACTCACCATCACCATCACACATCCTGCACTCACCATCACCATCACACAACCTGCTGTCACCATCACCATCACTCATCCTGCACTCACCATCACCATCACACATCCTGCACTCACCATCACGATCACTCATCCTACTCTCACCATCACCATCACACAACCTGCACTCACCATCACCATCACACAACCTGCACTCACCATCACCATCACACATCCTGATGTCACCATCACCATCACACATCCTCACGTGCTCGCCCTGGTCACTGTGTAGCTGGCGCACACGTCGTGTGGATCAGTGGCGCATCCATGTATATTTTATTGATATTTACCAGATAAAGTACCGGTATTGATTGATTTTTTTGATATCAATGTCGGGCCCTATTTAGCATGCTTTAAAAGTCGCGGTGAGTTGTGGTGCATTGTGGGCGCGCACGAGTGTGCTTTGATGTGACGCAATGCTGTGTGGTAGTTTGGCAGGGCGTAGCACGTGTAGTGTGGTGTAGTGTGGTGTGGAGGCTGTGGTGTGGTGTAGTGGGATGTAGCGGGGAATAGTGGCGTGTGCTGGTATGTGGTTTGGTATAGTGTTACGTCGTGCAGTTTTGAGGTATGGTGTGGTGTATTGGGGCGTGTGGTGGTACGTGTTGGTATGTCGTCTGGTGCATTGAGTTGTGGTGTATTGGAGGTGTGGGGTAGTGTGGTGGTGGTGGTGTGGGGTGAGGTTCGATGCGGTGGTGTGCGTTGCGGTGGTGTGCAGTGTGGTGATGTGCGGTACAGTGTAGTGTGCCGGTGTCTGGTGCGGTGTGTAATGTGGTGGTGTGTGGTTCATGGCGTGGTTGTGCGGTGTGTGGTGTGGTGGTGTGTGGTGCGTGGTATAGTGGTGTGTGGTGCGTGGCGTGGTGGTGTGTGGTGCGGTGTGTAGTGTGGTGGTGTGTAGTGTGGTGGTGTGGTGTGTGGTGGTGTGTAGTGTGGTGGTGTGTGGTGGTGTGTAGAGTGGTGGTGTGGTGTGTGGCGTGGTGGTGTGTGGTGCGTGGCGTGGTGGTGTGTGGTGCGGTGTGTAGTGTGGTGGTGTGTAGTGTGGTGGTGTGTGGTGTGGTGTGTGGTGGTGTGTAGAGTGGTGGTGTGATGCGTCGCGTGGTGGTGTGTTGGTGCGGTGTGTAGTGTGGTGGTGTGTGGTGCGTGATGTGGTGGTGTAGTGGGGAGTGGTTGCGCTTGCAGGGAAGGGCTGCATGTTCTTTGAGTCTCGAGGCAGGAAGAGGGAGCGTGACACAGGACGTGGGGTTAATTTGGTCGCGCCTAAAACAGCCGCCCGTGGAGTAACAAAAGATACCGTGAGAGGAGAGCGTTCATTTCTGCAAGATTAAAAAAGAATGCAATGTGCAGAGATTAAAAATGTCTTTTGCTGGGCTATAGTTTCTAACCTCAGCGATCATCAGCAATACATTGGATAATTTTGCAATGAATTAGATGATTAATTTTCACTTTAAACTTTCGTGACTGCAGGAATTCATATTCTTTGGTTGTTTCCGTAAAGTCACGTAGATAGAAAAAATATTTTTTAAAAAACCTTTATAAACAGTTTGCCTTTAGAGGCTAACCCCTTTTCCTGACGACGACCGCTTGTGTTGCGGTCGAAACGTCGTGATAGCTTTATTCACTTTATTTTTCTATCTACATGACTTTACCGAAATAACCAAAGAATATAGATGATGAATTCACAATCTCAGAAATGTAATCCATGTTTGATGATGATAATGGTGATGATGATGATGGTGAAGATGATGATGATGGATTCACAATCTCACAACTGCAAGCCCTGCTCGATGCTGATGGAGCTAATGCCGCTGCTGTTGATTGTTATGATGGTGACGACAATCGCGACGGACTGTGATGATTCATTCACAATCGAAGGAACTAATGATGATCGTGAAGATAGCTGATCATGATGATTTTACAATCTCGCAAATCGAAGCCCTGTTGTACACTTTTGCTGCTGCTGCTGCTGATGATGGTGCCAATCATTATGGCGATGATAATGAATTCACAACCGGGCACACCGCTTCATGATGATGGTGATGACGGTTACGATGATGATGACTTCCCAAATCTCACAATCGCAGGCCCTGCTGCTGCAGTGGCCGAGCCGTCCCCCCAGGGTGAGCCTGAGACTTGTACAAAGGAAGGAAAAGCTTCTGCACATGTATAATGGGCCCGATTCTGGAGCTAACAAAGCGGCAGGATATTTATTTAACAAACGTAACTCGGGGCACTGCTCGGGAGATTAAATCCACAGATTATCTTTTCAACATCGCCGCAAATGTCGTATTTTCACAGCGGTACCTGCAGACAAGAATTGCCAGCAGCAGAAAAAACCTACGAATATGAATCCTTGCAGTCACGAAAGCTTCAAATCTAGAAGCAGCACGGATCCCAAGCAGGCAACGCCCAGCCTTGGGTGGGCCTGAGATGTGTCGTGGTCAGAGTCTGGGGCTATGGCACAGTCAGTCTGAGTTAGATTCCTGCCGACGTCAATTAATAGGTAAAGGTACAACCCCTGCAATTTTTGGGTTACATCACTGCTGACAGAAAAGTACCCGCAAGAGAGATTCCTCTGCAGAGAATGTTGGCCTGCTCTTCCATGCCGGCGAATACGCTTGGAAGAAGTGGGAGTACCCACGCTTTACCCTACCAGCTGATCGCCCAGCTGTTTGCAATTAATATTTCGACGGGGTTTTATTTATACGTCCGTATACACGTCTTTTTTTATAACTAAAGACCCACAACGCTGGTTAATATGTGTGAGGTGTCTCGTGATGATTCCAGTGGAGTTGAACTTCTTTATGACCCTTGGGCTACACCCATTTCAAACATTTTAAAACAGTCTGCCTCAGCAGCAGACCATGCTTTCCAACCTGATGACGGACGCTTGTGTTGCGCCCGAAACGCCGTGATTTATTTTGTTTTATACCTACGTGACTTTACCGAAAGAACCAAAGACTATGGATTCCTGCAGTCACGAAAGCTTCAAATCCCGATTGAACTTTACACTTCAAGTAAGGGACGGAGGGACTGCATTGGCAGTTGTGAATCAGCATAATATAAACAAAAACACAAAACTCACTGCACTGAAAGGGTTTGTTTGTGACTCAACATCTGTCCGTGGAAATCCTCTTCATACATCATCAATTCAAAGCCTGTGATCAAATCACACAGAATGCACTCGATCTCCGCAAATCTCAGAAGCTCAGAAGGGCTGAATCCTGGATAACGACCGCAGCCGTAACTGATTGTTACAGTCTGCGGGGCTCCAAAGCTGGCAACAGGAGGCAGCGTTGTAAATTAGATTCAAGCACCGTACTTCCTAGCTCCCACGTCTATTGCTCAATGCCTATACCAGTCCGCACTGATCGGCGTGAAAAAGTTAGGAGGCCCTCATCCAGCAGTGGATTTGAAAATTCAAAAGCATCATGGGGCCTCCTTTGCCAGTACCAAAATATGAGAATAGGTTTTCCCCTTTTCTTTTTTAATGCAGGCATGATTCCTTGTAAAAGGTTTCAGTTTGGTGTTTTAACATCTTAACACCTGTTTTGTTGCCAGAAAAAAAGGGGAAACCCTATTCTCAATTCAAAAGCAGTTCACATGTCAAGTTCCTTTAACGTTTTCGCGGCATCACGGTGAAAAGTGTCACCTAGAATTATGTCAGTCGACCGTTATGCTCTCTCTTTCTCTCTGCACTCTAAAGAAAGGGCACTATCCACAAACACACGAGCCTGTTAAATGTTATGTATACAGTATAGTTATATAAGACATCAATTACATTAAAATGACACGCAAGACACATTCACCTAATGAGAATCTTTAGGCAGGAAGGCATTCACTTAAACTAGTGGGTATTCTGCACGAGCCCAGCAGGTCACCTCGAGCAAGTAAATAGACAAAGACATCACACGAAAAGGCGTCTAATTAGACAAAAGTGAATCAGCCACCGACGTGTGAGCAACGTAAATCCACACTTTGAGAAACTGTCCGTAAACCCCCCACCGGCTTCAGCTCAACAAAAACAATTTAATTGGCACGGGAATTTGAATTGACGTCCCACCGTAGACCAAAACCAGGATATATTTATTCGGCGGCGCTGGCGTCCGTTATCAAAACTGTGCGGTCGACTGGGATAAAGTTCAACACAATGCCTGGTGGGAGATCTCGGTACAAATCAGACACCCTGCCACAGATGCCAGCTCCAGGACTTGTCCCGGGTTTAATGCGAACGGGTGGCTACCCTCATCCCAAGGGGAGCTCTAAACCCGACAGAGTACCGACGACTCAGTGGGGCTTTACCTAGAGGGAAACTCTTGCATACTCGACTGAGATTTACCGTGAAACTAACATTACTCCCATACTGAGGATTACCGTGATTATAATACGTACTGCGATATTAAGATACATCGTGATTACCAAGATTTGCTGAGGTACATTTTTCCGAAGTTATATTGCGCTATTGTGAAAAGCCACATCATCATCGTCGTCATCATCATCATCAGCAGCCATGATCAAGCCACTGCTGGATGGAAAACCTCCCCAATCCCGTGGTCATCGCTCACGGTTCTGCCGTGAGCGATGTTCCGCCCAACACGTGCTCACAAGCTGGAGCTCATCGCTCCATCTCCAGGGTGGATGTTCCACTCCTGTGGCAGCACTTTCAGCCGTGATTATCGCCCAACCCGTCCAGCAACCTGTCCTGACCAATCTCGCTTTTACTTTTCTTCAAAGTCCACGCGATGTCTTCAACCTGCGTGTGTTCTCGATGCCACGTGCTCCCCTCTCAGTCCCGCAATTTAATTCCAACCACGAATCTCGCCAAGTTTATTTTGTGCGATTGTTCAGCTTTCATTCCATGTTTTTCTGTTGTCGATGTCCATTTCCCTGATACGTACGTCGCAGCGGGCAGTACACAATGACTAAAGGCGTTCCTCTGCAGACATTTTGCTCTATGTTGATTTTCGTTATCGACACTCCATAACAAGTACACCTCGGGCAACCTCCTGAAGGTGGACCGAGATCAAAAGGGCGAAATCAAGAGGAGGATGAGAACAGGCCGGAGCGCTTTTGCCAATGCCATATCGCTCGAGTGAAAATGTACACACACAAGTGCCAATGTGCACGGCGAACTCATCGCACTGTATATTCAGTAATCGGCTTGTGGCTCCAGGATACATCGCTCTCGCTGTCTCTCTAAATTTAACTCTGCCGTTTAATTTCGCCGTGGCTCGCTGCCTATTCTTCGGGGTAAATGGAACGAGGGCCTCTGTTCTCGGAGACTGGAGAGCAGCCAGGACGCTTCCCGTGTCACGCACATGACCCCGTGTGAAACCCCCCCTCCACCTCCCGTTCTCCCTCCCCCATAACCCCCCTCTTGCCAGCCCCCAGTTGAGTCTGCACCGCCTTTTTCTCTCCCTGCACGCTCCCCCTGCTGCCCGCACGGTTGACCCGACCCTGCTCCACACGACCCCTGACCTCGCTGTAAAGCAGCAGTGGGGGGATCGTATGGCCCGTATGTACTGTACGTTGAACTTCTTGCGCACCGTACGTAGCCAACCGTGCTCATCAGGTGGGTTTGTCTATCGAGATTTGAACGTGCACAGCTCAAGTGGCTTCCCAATATCGGTGTGAAGAGCGTTCCAGACGGCCGCAGAAGCGCATCTGAAAGCGCGGAATAGTGACCGTCTTTGTTCGATGGCTAGCCAACAGCCGCAGCGTGGATGACTGGAGTTTTCCTTTCAGGTAAACAAAAACCCAGGATAGGTTCTGATAAGACGAATATATCACACTTCCAGAAGAAGAGAGAGCACGCACATGAATTGTCTGGAGTAGTGCACTAACACAACCTGGGAGGTTTTAATATTCCGGGAAGAATTACAGATTTCCCAGTTGAGTTACCTCAAAGATAGGACGATCTTGAGATAGGCAAGGCAGGTGGCAACCCCAACTTAATTTAATGTGTTCAATCTGGCAACAATGCGTTTCTAATTTTAGCGCAGCTCAGTCAGTCTTGTCACTGCAAGGGCCTCTTACAGGGACATAAGTGACCGAGTGTGTGGTTGTCCGTTAAAGGTATTTTAAAGTCCTGTTCGGCCATGAATAATGAAAAGGTTTCCCAGCTTTGCTTAAAAGCCACTGCTGAGGCCTCGTTGGTACCAGTCACACAATGTACACAAGACCACGATTTTAAATGTTTCAACTTTATTCGAGTATAACTGCGTGTGTGACTTTATCACCAGTCGTTGCTTAAGTCGTTCACGATCCACCCGGTCTCCGTATAGACCATAAAGGCAAACGGCGAATTACACTGGTCAACAAAAAAAAAACATTTCTGGCCTGGACTTTTGCAGCTGTTTTAGACTAATTTCAGGGTGCTGATTCCAAATCTGATCTCAGATTTGCTCTATCACATCTCATTTTATGCTATCGGCATACCCCATTTTAATTGATTTTACCCGAAATTAACTCTGTCACTTATGATTGCAAGTTGTTGCGAGTTAGTGACTGCTTTAGTGTTAAAATATGGCGCTGTATTTTTAGGATAGTGTGTTTATAATATCGTTTTATGTAGATATCCACATTTATTTAATATTTTTCTTCTGCAGTTTTTATTGAAAATGCAATATTTGATATCTCAAAAACCTGATGTGATGGACAAAAACCGATGCCAGTGTTGACCAGTTTTATGAGTGGGACTTTTGCTGTACAGTATATGATAATTTAATGCAATTATAAGTTTCAAATGTTTTCTATATTTAAAATGTTGGTGATAAGTGCCTGGTCAACCTAACGTTTGCTGTCACCATTGTATCGGAGGGCCAAGTGGGGCATGTGATTGTTTTCGCCGTTCCAAATGATCCAGGTCAGAGCCTCTATTTTCCCTGCGGAAAAGGCTCTTGATCAGCGAGTCACGATCGGGGAGCACTACAGTGGCGTGCACTGGTGACATTCACCATCGTGTTACATGCCCACTCCCAAGTCGTTGGTTGCCGTTGTGCTCTGCGAGAATCGGGGAAAGGGAGGCTGACTCGAGCAGCAACTGCGCGACCAAGTCGCACACGTCGCCACACCCGAATAAAAGATGAACAATCAATTTTAATCAAGACATAGTGGCATCAACCCCGTTGGTCATGGTGACCTCTTAGCTTCTTGACCCAGGGCCTCATGCAACATTCCGACAGGCACGTGCTCGCTTCCTGCTTCTCGACCAAACTATGGTTTTCATGTTTCTTGACATGCAAAAGGGCGCTTTACACGAAAAATACACAGCTTTTGACATTTTATTGCATTTATTTTTCTGACAGTTCTAAGTCTGTGCCTGGTGGATGTTTTATTTCATTAAGCTCTGCCTTGACCCGCGTTGAGTCGGTGACATCTGAGCGAGAGTGGCGTAGTGGAGTGATCCCCAACCCCAGTGCTGCCCCCATCCCTTCCTCCCCCAAACAAATCTTGGCCACTTTCACGGAGCGGAAAGGGCGAGGCTCACGGAAGCCCGCGGCCCCGAGCCACGCGGCTCTGCGTAGACACCTCCACACTGCCGCACCAGCCAGCGAGCAGTGGATGGGAGGTTTAAAAAATATATGAATGTACATGAAAAAAAATTCATATACGATTCAGGAATGTATCACGGAGTCTAAAAGCATTTTTTTCTGGAGAGTCCTTCGTCATTGAAGTGTCTGGGAAAATGTGTTTCTGTGTTTGGTTTTGTGTGAAGGGGCATTGTGATAGTGGGTTGACACTCGAAGCTCAGATAGAGTCAATGCACAGACTCTATGCAAAAATTACAATTTAATCATCTGAATTTATAATGCCCATTCCATCCTAGGATCCAGACAGACCCAATCCAGTGAACCCATGTGTGGACTGAACCCATTGCTGTAGTATCTACTGGTCAACATCTGGCGTGTACTGGTGGGCCATCCATCCAAGTACTGACCGAGGAATTCATTTTTCGTCTTTGCCATCGAAGGCGACCCAGCGTTGGTTTGGTCAGATGGCCAAAGACTGCCCCCTACCGCTGTGCACAGCGACTCGATGCAACTCCAGTCGCAGGGCCCAAACGTGCGATACGTAGCGATGATGTGCTTCTCCTCCATGCCAAACGTAAGCGGCTCGTCTTTATTATAATTTACTGCAATGTAAATCCTTTAATCAATCCACTCCTTTGTTAATCTTCAATCTAAATCACGGTTTCTGCCAAGTTGTAGATTACCTACAATATCTTTACTTGAAAGTTGCATTTGACATGCAACATACTATAGTAATTCGCGCAATAATCACCATCAATTGTTTTCATCACAATGTAGATTATGAATAACTGTCCATCAGGAAAAACTATATAGTATTAATTTTTATCAGACCCAATGGTATATAAAGTGCTGACTGCAACCTCTATCCACCATCTGGCCTGCGCTTTCAATATGGGCCATTCCCAGCAGTCGCCAAATGTTATATTTTTTATTTTTCAGGCGAGTGTTAGAGTGTTGTTATTCTGTGCTTGGGCACCACTGCCAATGCAGTATCACCATTTAATGTCAACACCTATTTTGGGGTTTCTGCAACCTAATTTTACTTTATTAGAAATCATTTCTTAAAGTAATACGTCAGTTAACTTTTGTGAGTGGACATTTATTTTAGACTTACTGTGTTCAGTCTCGATTGCTTTTGCCACGTGGTTGCTTTCGCGCGGATTTCTATTCGCTCCACGGTTGTACTTTAAAAAAGAAAAATTGTACTTTTTGGCATTTTTGTAAGCCACGTCACGCTTGCAAACGAGAGACTCGTCTCAAGTTCTCACCCTGTTAAACAAAATAAACTTAAAAATACTTGTGCTTTCAAGCCACCCTCTGCGGTGTAAATAATAATTACCACCCTTGTGTCGCGGCTTTTCATTAAGTAAAATCTCAAATCTCTGTACAGACACAGTAGCAGCACTCGGTATATAAGTAATTACATTATACATAACATTTTAATAATCCATTGACTAAATGAACTAAAAATGTAATAAGCGGAAGCGTATAAGTAGGTTCTAGATTTGAAGTTTTCGTGACTGCAAGGATCCATACTCTTTGGTTCTTTCGGTAAAGTCACGTCGGTGAAAAAATAAAAATTAAATAACGACGTTTCGGGCGCAACACAAGCGTCCATCATCAGGTGGGACAACCACAGCAGTATTACTGAAATCCCTGTCTCCCTGCACATGCTTACTTCTCGATTACCTACATTATTCTATGTAGACCGCAGCGAGCAAAATGTACCCAATTCGTGCATTCAATTTCATTGGATTGCTTATGAACATTGCTGCTGCAGTATTAACTGAAATAATTATGAACATGGTTTGAGTGTGTCAACAAAAAAAGGTTCACATATACAATTCATATGCGTACAAATGAACACAAAAACACTTGAAGTTTTCGATTTTAATTCACTAAATGTACACATACCGTTTCAGTAATGCATCCACGTCTATTCACATCTCCGTATAACTTTGGTCTGCTGAACAATGAGCCTTAAAGCAAGAGACGTATTTTGTACTGCAATGCATGACTTACAAACACAACGCTACGGTAAACTAACGAGAAGATAAAACGTAAAAATAAAGTAAATAACACGATTAATTTCACAATACTTAGGTTCCGACTGAATTAGGTCAAACAAATCTACTTCAAAACATTGTATACAAATTGCAAACATATAAAATAGCTTCATATAGAGTTCAGTGTTGCTATGTACAGTATTTGATGGGCATACGGAAGGTCACGGAGGAAGACTTGGAATCCACAGTTCTGTTCATTGGGCTCCACTCTTCCGAGATTATTTTTCTTACCTCAATGATCATTCTTATCAGCATCAACAAGGTATACATTTACACAAGTCCCCCCTCCCATCCCCTCACCAAAAAAAGTAAAAATGACTGTGCAAAAATGGTGGAATGTGGATATGGTGATGAGTCTATGAAGAACGCGCATAACAAAACGCACCCGCAATTTTTTCGATTACATTTGCTTTTGTTCATGCTTGCAAAATGACACCACGCAGTGGGAAATGTGACAAAATGGACATGATCAAATCTACAGAATGCGGCACGATTTTTTTTTAACTCTAAATGGAAGACCCGATTTCTCACGCTAACAAAACAAAACAAATCGCTCAGCGAGCTTATTAAATTAATTAGCAGCAACGAACATGAAACACTGGCTGAATGAGGAAAAATTTACCGAGTAACTTGAAAAAAAAATCACAAAACGTCGATTGTTTTTCTTTGCTTCAACTTAAACCGTGGCTTCGTCACTTATAAAACCAGACGCTCCACCCAAATCGGCCACCCCCCCCCCTTCCACGGTGATGTTTCAGAGGCGGAGCATTTTACGCACAAGACGCGAATGCCACATAACCGCATTGCTCATGGGCTATTTTTACACCCGGGGTTGAGCCTTAACAGCCGCAGTTAAATGAAATAGCTTGGAGCCGTGGCTGCTTCCTCCCTTGCCGATGATACTCGCACCCTTTCAACTTTGCGCATCTGCCAATTACATCCATTTACCTGCAAAATTCAGGACTCATTCATATTTTGAATGGCGAGGGAAAAAACGATTTCCACACATTATTAGTAAAAACGACAGAGGCTGTTATCCTGCTGCTTCAGTGATTTTTTTGTTTCCCTGCCACAAATAAACAGAAACATGATCTCAACTTGTCAACTGATTCGGCAAATTCGATAAATGTGCATTGCACCCGCCGTCTGGTAATTGTTTAGACGCGCCAAGCAGAGCTGTGGAGGAGAACTGGAAGGGAGGTGCGCGAGCCATTGCTACCCATCCCCACTTTGTATATAAAAACTAAAATAAAAACGAAAACGCACACACGAGCTCTCCGTGAAGACGAACACCGGCTGTCGTCGTTGAGTAAACCTGCCCATAACTTATCTGCTTCTCCTCACGCGAGTTATCTTCACCGAAACACAGCGCGGACCCACTAGCAATAGTGTAACTGCGTGTAGTGACTCCACATTTAACAATGTAATACATTACATGTGTCATCAGGTACCATGAGATAAGAACAAAATAATAAGCTTGCATAGGAACAACATTATTCAAACACTGCAATTTAACAGTCTACCAGCCAACGGTCAACTGAATGAACTGCATAGACATTGAGCACATGACTACACAGCTGATCCGACATCCTGTCTGCGACTACCTTGTTTAAGAAAAACATTCGCCCCGGAACCTGAATGCTGCTGACCGTACACACGCTGAAAAATACTTCACGTTACACACTTTGTCCCTTGCAACTGCCGGTTTAGTTCAATGTCGACGGGAAAACGGACGCCAGCGACCCGACTTAAGGCTCCACACCGATGAATTTGTGGCTTGCTTCACTCACTGGACAGCATTTCAATTCATCTGCGGCTTGTGGTAGATGGCCGCATCAAACACAGCTTGGCTTTTGAATGTGCAAGCCGCACGTCGCGCTCATCTCACACCCGCTCCTCAAATACAGCTTCTGTGGGACGTTTTCACAGACTCTGAAAATGTCTCCGCACGCAGATACATTTCTGCAGAAGCTGTTGCAGATTACTATAAAATATTAATGGGCAAAATAGTACAGAAATAAAAAAAAAGATTACGTATAGCGTTAAACATTCAGCCGAGTTTCTCAAACAGAAACGCAAAGGCACTGCAAGTTTGTCTTGTGGAAGTTCCCCAACCAGGACAGTTTTATAATCACAGTACTCTGACTTTTGAATTACTCCAGACGGCTAAGAACTTCATTTGTGGAACACTGAATGGGCCAGTTTTGCCAGCCAATGCTATGCATACGAGTTGCAAAAGGACGAGAGAGGCACTGTGTAACTGGGGGGAGGGAACAGCAGACAGATGAGGCGACTCCGAAACGGTTTCTCTCCGCAGGGAGAGGGGGGGAAAGAAAACAAACATTCTTTCACCAACCCCGTCTCCCCTGTGGCGTCGTCATGTTCCCTGAATATTCAGAATGATCGTCTGGAAAGCTGTGCAGAATCCCAGCGCTCCTGAACCCGACAGGGCCCAAGATTTAGGTCTTGGGCAACGGTCGTGCGGCAAGACGCAGGTCGGTCTACGCGTCCAGTATTCGGTCGTCGGTGCCGCTGGTGCCTCCCACACGCAGCAACTGCCAGGCTTCGAGATCGGTTCCAGCGACTCGCGCGTGATGGGTTGCGCTGCCCAGAGGGCTTGGAAAGAGAGGGCAAGAAGGCGCCCATCGCCATTTTCACCCCGTGTCATCGACTCATCCTCTGCTCCACTGCTATGTAGTAAAATTATTAACAAAAGTATATGCGCATAAAACACGAATATTGAAGTAGATTATTTATATAACTCAACGGGAATACTTAATGAAATTCAAACAAACCATGTAAAATTTCCTGTCGGGTGCCACGATGGTTTAAATGTACGAAGATGCATGATATTTTTTATATTGTACAAAAAATTGTTTCCCCCCCATCGGTAGTGGCCGATAGCTACCAATATGGAAAGGTTGACAACTTCCCACGCCACAATGATGGATTTGTGCAAGTGAGCAACCCTTGTTTAATCATGTTCGACCAGTCTACTCGTCACTCTAAAGCTGTCACCTTTGTGCCACTTAAAGCCCCTAACACGTGACCACTTTCTGTTTCTCCCTGCGCATGCTGCCAGACCATATAAACATGTACCTCATAAGTAAGCATTAATCCAATTATCGTTTATGTAGCAAGCTGAGACTGAATTAAGCAACTATTTTTGCTAAAGACAGAGGTGATAATACAAGGGGAGGTTACTATTAATTTCACCTATTGTGTATAAGCTTTCACATTTGGGATATAGGCTATATAACTGGTATAAAATCGGCTACCCTCAGGGTTGCCACTGGGCCTATGAAATGCACTTTACAGCAGGCTGATTAGTTTATAATTTGATGACACATTGATCAGGAAATAGCAGGTGGCTGCGTGATCTGGACCACTGCGTTGATTTATACATGAGCAGCATGTAAAATAGTCTGCTGCAGCAGACACAAACCCAGGACATTAGCGCGCACAGGAAATAAAAAAAATCTTGGGCCTAACACTGGGAACAGGTGGCAACCGGAGACCACAGTTGTATTAAAACATGATAAAGTGATGATAACAAACAAACATGTCCATATTGCTATCTTGAGTCTTCTCCAATACGTTGCAGCACGGCGATTTTTGCAGTTCCGAATGCTTCAAATATCATTCATGTCGATTTACAGTGTCTTCAAATGAGTTACAAAAGCCATCGGGTACAAAAACTAAGACGCTCTTGCCGATGCAATACAGGCTGCTTATACTCCAAACAGGAGAAACGTAATCCCCCCCCACCCCCCCCAGTTAATAAGGCAAGAAAATGCACATCTGTGAGCTCCCCATCAGTGGCATACGGTAAACCCACAGGTGTAGTGTGAACCAGCAAAATAGACCGGCTAAAGTAATAAAAACTGCTTTGAGTGTTAAGGCATCAAAGTGTCGACTTCAAATTCTGAACGCACGACCAGATTGGGCATGTCTCGTGCCATGTGGCCAGGTCGCAAGGGACCAGCAGGTTGAAGCGGCTTGCGCTAGAACGGGATGGTGGGGCTCGCAGGTTTGGTTTTGCGACCAAACGTCTGTTTGCTCGACTGCACTGCTGAGAACGGCGATGGCAGCACGTGCTCCAGGTCTTCCAGCCCGTACCCAGAGGTCTCGTCTCCCTTCTTATCGCCACTCGGCTCAAGGAACTCGTGCGCGAGGGTGGTGAGGTCGCGCGCCGACTCGGCGAACGTGAACCCCTGCCCTACGCCCATGCCGTACGGCTGCAGCTTGGCGGCGGGCACCGTGTGGTAGGACGGTTCGCCCGATAGCGAGGAGCCAAAGTTGTGGTGGTGGTGGTGATGATGGACGTGGTGCGACATGAAGGGCTCATGCGGCGCACTGAAGTACACCGGGGTGGCACTCACGTCCCCGTGTGCGTGCCGCCCCGTCGACACGAGCTGCCCAAACGGGATGCCCACGCCGACCCCAACCCCGACGCCGGAACTCAACGCGGTGGCCGTCGTTGCCGCCTGATGGTCGCTCTTACTGCTGCGGTCCAGAGCCTGCTGCAGGTACTTGTAATACTCCTGCAGCATCGCGGCCTTGTCCGGTGACGCCGACTGCGACGTGACGTCGGCCGCGTCGCGGTGCGCCGATTCGTGGAGACCGTCGCCCATGCCGAAGTCATCCTTGGCCGAGTAGTGGTCGAGGATTGTCTGCAGCACCTCATCTGGAATACCCGAGCCGACCTTGTCCGGGTCTGCCTTGATGTCCAAGATCAGGCTGGGTACCTCCATCGAGGCCACCTGCAAGTGGCCGTCGTCCATCATGGACTGGTTGGACACCACCATGATGGGCTCGGGGGCGACGCGCGGGGAAGTGCTGATGCTAAGGACGCTCACGCCGCCGACGTTCACGCCGCTCGCGCCGCCACCGCAGTTTCCGTTGCTCGCCGCCTGCAGGTAACGCCGCTTCTTGAGGAACTGCATCGCGTCGCCATAGGTGTTTCCGCTCGTCTCGTGCTGCTGCTGTTGCTGAGCATGTGCTTGCAGCTTGTTCGCCGGCTCGGACGACGACTTGTCACCATCGGCATCGGTGGCGACAATGGCACCGGGGTCTCCGAGCAGCTTATCCTCGTCGTGCAGCGCGCCCTTGTGCTGCTCGTGGTGCATCACCGCGAGCGCGTCAATGGGCACGGTGCGGCTGAGCTCAGGAGAGGCCCGGCGCCGGCGCCCGCGATTCGCCTTCTTCGGCACCAGCTTTGGCGTCAGCGCATCCTCGCTAATGTCGACGAGGTTCAGCGAGCCATCCTCCAGCTGTCCGCCCATCTCGATGATGCACTCCACGTTCACGAGCCGCTTCTCGCCCGTGTACCTACCGCCGGGAAGACCCGCGGTGTTCTTCTTCTTCTTGCTGCCACGGCCCGAAGCCGGTGGCCCGGCGGAACCATCTGCCGCGACGGTGCCCGACGCCCTCTTCTTCCAGCGCCGGGGGCCCTGGGTGGTCCCCTGCAATGCGTCCATGCCGCCGTTGATGCCGGCAGTGAAGTCTCCCGCATTCATGTCATGCTTGCCAGCGAGTGGCCCCTCGTGGCACATACGCTTGTGCTTGGCGAGCTGGTCCGTGCGAGAGTAATACTGCGCAAGAGCGGTGACAGAAAAACGACAGCCATCATGATCGTCTCCATCTGATACCCATGTAATCATAATGTAGTTAACTTGATTTTTTTTTAATCTGGTGTGAGACAGTGCAGCGTGATAACACAATTAAATACCAGCCAATGTGAGTCCTGATCTGAAATTTTGAAGATCTTTGGTCCCTCACCAATTCAGATAGTCCCCTTAATTATCTGCAACATATCACCCATTCTCAGCATTCTGCATCGATTCATTTGGCCTATTCCTGAATTATAATTGAACCCTATTTGTTAATCAATTGCTGAATGAAGGCCTCCCCACATCTTTCTGTTGGGGGTTGTAATTTCAACATTTTGCTATGCTGGTCATTGAAGACTGGTGCCAGGGCGGACAGGTGAAGACTGGTTCAGACATCACTCGCCACGGATTCTAACGATGGCTCGAAAGCCAACTCAGGCCAGTGACACGGCAACGGAGACTAGCGGCAGCGGATTCCCCTCTTGTTGCGGAGGTTAACGATTCGAATCCAGCGTGCCGTCCTAATTAACACTGCGGTTGTATTAACAATGAAAATATAAGTCGTCTGCTTCTCGGTGGCCTGTAAAGATTCTGCAACGTCACTCACAATGGTAAGCCACTGTGTGCCGGTGTCATGGTCCAAATTTGAAAATGACCTGCAAATTGACTCAATTGGAATATGCAATCATCTCTAACTATTGCGAAATATTGGTAGGATTCTCCTGAAAAAGTCACGAAACTCAGTGGGGTTCTCCCGGGTAAATAGGCATAATAGGTAACCAGGTTTTTATTGCAATGTCACCGCTTCACCCTGGCCAATTCCTTTGTATTCTCACGTACGAAAGGAAACTGGAGAAAATGCAAACAGATAAACATTTAAATATCCCGTACGAACAGGTAAGCAACGTACCTACCCACTACCAACCCATCTCCTCTGCGCCATACCACCCCACGAGTGTTTTTTGCGTACCTGGTGGCAGTAGTCGCACTCGTAGGGCTTCTCTCCGCTGTGTGTCCGCTTGTGCCTCTCCAGGTGGTACTTCTGGATGAAGCGCATCCCGCACTGCTCGCACGTGAACGGCTTCTCTCCTGCACGCGACGGACGGGGGCCAAAATTTAGGGACCCATCTCCTTCGTGCTACATTCACTTGCATTGAATTTCCGCTTCAGTTTAGCCGTTGCTTTGTTTTGGTGCACTCGACTCTAGGGTTTAAGTTAGATAATAAATAAACAAACAGCCCTTTGATCAATCCCGCAAGATGAAGGCGTTGCCACACAAGAGTTGGTCAATGGAGGTTGTTTGACCATACTTCACCCTGCTGGTCGGCGTGGGTTGGAAGGCACGGGGCCAGGACCAATTCAGATATCATTTGTGACTGATGTTAGCCGTGAGCGGTAATCAAACTCAGCTCGTTGGGTTCACAGTGCAATGCGCCAATCACTGCATAAATGCTCCAATCAGTTTAAAATGTATTAAAACTTAACTATAACCTCACTAAATATACTGAGGCAGGGTTATCGAATGTACAGACCTTCAGTGACCTTTATTGATGCTCATGGGATGGTGCTGCCCAATGCCTAACATTTAAAGCTACGGCGACGCAGGCATGCACTGCAAAAAAATGTTGTACCCACATGCAATCTCCCTTCTTCCTGCTCAAGTCTGCCACCACCCCCTGGTTGTTTGGCTTCAAAGAGCAATAGGGTCGTAAACTCATTCCACTACCTCCGTATTTACGACACCGCTACTATAACACCGAGTTGTAGGTGCGGCTCCTCTCTGGGTTTGCAGAGCTGGCCGAAGCGGCTCGGAGGCCAGGATGTTTTTTGATGCAGCAACACAAAGGGCACGGGCTAAAGGCAAATGCTCGGAGTAACAATGGGGGTACGGGTTGCAGGGCTTACCACTGTGAATCTTCTCGTGTCTCTGCAGAAGGTACTTTTGAATGAAGCGCATGGTGCACTGGCTGCACTGGTACGCTTTTTCACCTGGACACGTGCAACAGGAGACGGATGGTGTTTAACAAATAAAAGTGAATGAAAGTCGAGCGAGTTGTCCGCGAGGAGTTTAAAAAGAACGCCGAGAGATGCGGTAAACATTCCATGAACAAAGATACGTTCTATACGCACGTTTGGCAAGAAATAATTTATTTAAATTAATTGTTACAACACCACATTGAAATGTGCGTTTGTCATTCATTAAATGTACATGCAACTGATATGCTGTTACATGTAGGCGAATGGTACGAACTAAACTGTACACAAGGTACAGAATTTTTTAAACTATAAACATGATTGTAAAAAGAGGACAAACAAGGACCGATTCTTCAAACAAATCCCAACTCTGAATCGTGACAATTCACTGGAAGGTGACAATTCATCGCCTCCAACTCCCTCCCACATGGCCCGACACTCGCTAACGATGCGTCAAGAGTAGCGGCGTCATTTGTGAGCACTGGGCCACATGAAGAGAAAACTGGAGGCACACTGTAGGGACGTAGGGAGTGAAGGCGAAGATGGGCACAGCACAGGAAATGCGTGGAGTATTGGAAAGAGAAGATATACGAAATGTATGCAAGAAGAGAAAGCAGACACACAGAGACAGAGTGAAATGGATAAGAGAAAGATATGGCACGGAAATGTATGAAGAGAAGCAGAGAGAGACATGGCACAAAGACATATGGAGTGATTTGGAATTTGAAGTTTTCGTGACTGCAGGCATCCATACTCTTTGGTTCTTTCGGTAAAGTAACGTAGGTAGAAAATAAAATAAATTACAACGTTTCGGGCGCAACACAAACGTCCATCATCAGGTGGGACAACCACAGCAATTTAAAAAACCAAAAAGTACAGCAACAAACAATTGCTGAATTGTTTCTTTCTGTGGTGGTCCCACCTGATGAAGGATGCTTGTGTTGCGCCCGAAACGTTTATACCTACGTGACTTTACCAAAAGAACCAAAGAGTACATATGGAGTGACAAGCTGACACTGCAATAGAGGTATAGAGTGAGGAGAGAAGCTTTGAAGAGAGAATTATGGGAGAGGCAATGAGAGTGAGAAAAAGAAGCAGAGCCAGACAAAATGACAGCATGGATTTTATGGCAGGAAATGGCATTCCTGGACTCAAATGTTTTTTTTTTCCAGTGCCCTGAATGTTAGATCAAGGTTGCACAGTAATTCATCACGTCGCTCTCTGGGGAGGCATTAATCTTTGCCTACATAATGTACATCATGTGACAATAAAAACAAAGCCAAATGTAAACGCAATTAGAAATGAGGATAATTATTACGACAGCAAAATGTATTATGTACCACTCGTACCTAAAAGCAGCACCAATCAAGACCCGAGTGAAGCACTTAGCAGAGTACAGCCGCATTGTCTGCAGCACCGAGTCACTTGGGTCATGTCCAAATTTGGCATTGTTTACACACGAGCATAAAAAAATACTTCACTCCTAGGGGCGGCATATTTGATACCACACCGCAAACTTGTTACATTTATAATCATGTATTTTATTTATCCAAAAAATCTTGAGCGTTAAGATTTTTTCCAGGATGTTTAAAAAAATATATATGATCAATTCCATTTAAGGAGTGTTTTGTTTTGCATAGGAAAACAGAGCGCCCAAATTACCACTCACAGCGAGTGTGCATCCAAAAACGACCAGCGTGATATAAGGGTATTCTTGTAAAAAGTTTTCTTTGCAGAGGGCCCAAGAATAAATTCAAATGCTTAATGCAGGCCACACATGAACACACCTCAGTTACTTTCCCCACTGCCAGAGGCTCTTGCAGTGACAGTGGTGACTGATTGAGCACACCAACACTGAAACAATGTTGTTGCCAAGTAAAAAGGATATTCCCCTCTAGTATTCGATTAATGTAGCTAAGTTGCTTGCAGCGATGCTTTTATAAATATTGTTTTTGGCCAGTTTCAAAGTTGAAGGACAGAATGTGTCCCCAAGCTGTATGAAATAAAGCTACAGACCTGGTTTCATCAAGACTGCACGTTTGCAAGCTCCCAAACCCCGAGATAGGGTGTCCAGGTCAGCCTGAAAGTTTTCTTTGAGTCCGATGGCTTACCCGTGTGAATGAGAACATGACGCTGCAGGTGGTAGTTGGTGCGAAAGGCGGCACAACAGCGCTCACACACAAACTTCTTCGTGCCCTTTGGGACTCCAATCTCATCCTCCCCTCCTTCTCCGGCCAAACCCTGAAAACAAAGAGTTGTTGACCATCAATTACCGTGAGCGCAAAAAAAACACATGGACCAATAATGATGAGAGTGGTGAGATCTTCAAAAATTTGTTCCTGTGATTCACGGTCAAAATCCATAACTATAATATTATCCAGGTAAGCCTCAGCAAGTCAATGAACTGAATCATTCGGAAATGTTAAATTTGTACAAAGTAGTTCTTACAACCCTTTTCAATCCAGTATCGGATGGATCTTTCATGCGCCACGCCAGTCGTGACTGTATTTTTGACCATACATCAATCACACTGGTTATCGCAGGATGGTGTGGGAAATGGGGCCCAGGACTTGTTTAGAGATCACTCATTCACCAAGGTTGGTCATGCCTGGCAATCAAACTCAGGTCGTCGGGTTCGTAACGGTGTGCTATCCACTCCGCTAACCACCCCGCTCTAATAAATGTATGAAACAGTAAATATGTAATTTAAAACAAGCACCTTCAACGCTCGTGGCTTCCGTTTGGCCTTCTTCTTGGGAACCTGCCTTTTCCTCTCCTCCTTCACCCTTGTGTCGCTGTACATGTTCAAGTCACCTATGGAGTGCTGTGCCTAGACACAAATGGGATTATAAGAAAACTTCAGTTTTAAATCCATAATCGTTGCACTCATCACATGTAAACTACTCAAGAATGTCTCACATATCAGAAAAATATATATTTTTCTAACCTTCTGCTAATTTCTGCTTTGAGTACTTCTGTGTGAGATAAAAGTAGAGTGCTGAGAAAATATATACAGGAAAATAATCTAAATCCACACAAGTTGGAAACTATATGGGGTCATGATAACCATTATCTAAGCAAGCCTCATTGAGTCTTTAAACCATTCTCCAATTGAGTACTGTATGAGATATTACACCAATTCTCGTAATGTGAATTGGAATAAACGATAAAAAAGCTGCAGTACCCAATAAAAAAAAACCCAAAAAAGGTAAAAACACTCCAAGGTGAACACAAATGGGTTCAGCAACCGAAATACTGTTTTGCCATCTTCTGCCTAACTTGTAGAATAGTGGGTTGGGAATTTCACCAATATGCATGATCCACCAACCCTTGCATTAATCACCATGTTATGCTGAAACCTACTTCCTGTGTCCTCTCCGACAGGCAACATCTTGTTGCTCTGCAGGTGGACGTGTCATACGAACGATGTATCCACCTCTACATGATCCACCACCACCATTAATAAGGCTACCAGAAGACCCTGTAGTCCCCATGCCCCACTTCGCACCATGTCATCTGGAACCATGAGCTCATGCTGCAGAATGAGGCATCCCTCTGTTAGGTCCTCTGTCGGATTGTGGTCATCCTCCTCGGTGCCATCAAATGCAAAGGGTCCACCACCGCCAATCCGGCCGAACCTGCAAGTCAAAGAAAATCGCAAGCATTGTGGGTGGTGAAAACCCTACATCACGGTTCAAACGTATACCTTGCAGCACACAAGCCTACAACTCCTCCTATTACCAGTCACAATCTCATCAAAGTACTTACTTATAGATCTGACCATTCAGAGAAATGTGGTCATCCGGTAATCTTTGACTCTCCTAATACCACTAAGCTTCTGATATTCAAAACAGATCAAGCACATACAGGGTGATCCATTTATATTCAGTCGTATTCCACTCCAGACGGTGCAGTACTCACCTGTGACGAGGGGTGAGCGACATGTGCATGCGCTCCCCACCCGGAACCTGCATCCCAGGTCCCGCACAGGCATCCGCACCGCCCAGACCGTGCATGTGCATGTGTGCCGCCGCAGCCGCACCACCACTGCCATCGCCCGCCTTGTACAGCACGTGCACGTAGCGATCTTGGCCTGGACTGCTCATCATCATGCTTGCTGGCGGCCCGGTCTCGTAACGCGGGAAGAAAGGAGGTAGGTATGTAGTAGGTAGGTAGCGGAGGGCGCAGGTTCATTCAGCTTTGCGTAGGACTGGCAGCGGTGGTTGCAACGGCGGTGGTGAGGGCAGCCATCATCGGTGTCGCCTGCAACAGCACAAGTTCGTTAGTCACGTTTGTCGTCTGCCATGGCTGGGGAGGTAAGTGTGGAGGGTACAGGTATTCCGAGTGACGATGGTCTGACTTAGGATATTTCGATCTTACGATGGCGATACGACAAAATTGCCATCAACAACCTAACATCGTTCAAGTATGCAGACGGACAGAATCTTGGTGAGTACAGTACTATATGATACGGTACGTTCATGATACGTAGCTTTAGCGATTTCATTTTAAGGTTACCAAGATACGATACGTTCAATGCATGTTAAAAGTTTTTTTTTATAGCAGATAGGATTGTTTCCTGAAAAAACTTTCTATTAAATTGCAGTTCATATAGGTAGGCTAAGAATTGACCTTGGTTTTTTTTTCTTTACATATTACTGTGCAATACAGTATTGTAATTAATAAATACATACAGTATATAGTTTATACAGTACGGTATTGTAAATTGCTCTGTTTTGCTAAATTATCACCATTCTTTAAGACTCCTGGGTAGGCTAGGCCATCTTCGACTTACGATATTTCCGACTTATGATGGGGTCGTCGTAACGCATCTCCATTGTAAGTAGAAGACTACCTGTATAGCGATGTACGTACTTAACCCTTTTCCGTTCAGAGACGTCTGCAAGTTGCAGGGTGGGTCCGTTCATCATTGCTGAATCTCGGAATGTGCAAGAGGTTGAGTTAATTTTATTTAGAGGCATAGCGCCGTTGTTTTTAAAGACATTGTCCTCAACGCAGAGAACTGTAGCGACACGACCGTACTCTCTATGGGAGCTGGCGCCAATCTGTGCCACACTTCCTCCCGCATTGGCCTTGTGGAAGCCTCGCTACCGAAAAAAGTTATTGATTTTAGTTTACCTCTGGTTTTCTTCCGGTTCCGTGTAGATCATCGGAACGGGAAAAGGTTTCCAAGCCACGTATTTGTTTGCATAAGTACTATTTGATTGTAAATGGTTTGGAAAATGTATAGAGTGCATAAACATTATGCATTGTTCTAAAAACCTTTCGTATTTATTAATTGGATACACATATATGCGTTCTTTATATTTTCACAAATAAGTTAATTTAATATGCAGTGACTAGGTTCAAGTGACGTGGTGGATTCCGTACGATTAAGTTTATAAAAAATCTACCTAAATAAAAAATAATCAGCTACGACACGTAAAGAGATCAATACCATTTTGGAAATCAATGTTACCCACTTTAAACGAAATCAACGGATACATATAACCATGTTGCATCTACTGCCCAATGGATGTTGCAGAAAGTGTACATGACTGCGCGAGTCTGCGTTTTAAACATCCTATTTACTTATAACGAACGCAACCACACAAATAGTAGCTACATCACACACACGCTAAAGTTGCACATCTACCATCATACAGCACAAATGAATAACTTTAGCGGTGTCCTTGCAAGAATATTACTAAAACAATGGTAACGTTTTAATTAAAAAACACAATTAATGTAATTGTAAATACTACATACAAAGGACTTCTATCGCGAGCATCGATCCACGCAGGTCGCCATTGTTACCGCATCTCCAATTAAGCGACATCGCTCAACGTGCTCGAGACTGGGACGGACTCGTGGGAGACCAAAGCCAGGTTCAGGGACGAGAACTTGGGGAAAGGCAACTTTGGGACGAAGCGTATCGTGGCAGTGCGCGAATCAATCGGATAAATCTTTATTTAGAGTGGAGAAAGGACGAGAAACACCGCTGCCAGCGTTGTGCGGGAGGGGAGGTGGTAAACAAACGCGAGCACAAAACGCACCACGCGTGTTGATGTACAGTACGCGCAGACAAATAGCGTGGTTGATAGTAAGTAGTGTAGTTGATAGTAAGTAAACGAGGTTGTCTCAGTCGACGGCTTGAACGTTCGGCGAGTTTTAACGCAAAGTGTAAATATCACTGATAAGTTTTTAGTGTTTTTTTAAATAGGTACGTATAATAAGGTTTACACATTTCTATCTGCAACAATCAGCTGAATATTAATTGTTCAATCAACACATTTCCTCGACTTTCATATCGATTGTACACACAATATCGTAGACCGTGTTTTCCTATATTTAGACGTTGAAATCCTTACGCTTGCTCAGGCCCTGGATTTTTGCACGGTAAACAATACGGAGACCATCATTACTACAATCCCACACATTTCTCCTGCTCCCACTCGAACAAATACCCCAAGAAGCAGGACCCTTCGTGGCCAACAACCTCTAACGATTCATCCAGGACTTTGCATGCATCATCACCACGATGTACCGCAATTAGCCATTGTTCATCCACTGCTGGATGGTGGCTTGCCCACGCCATTGCGATTAATCCGCTCTCACTTAACAGGAATCATTTGCAATGTCCCTTCGTGTTCAACAACAATTTAGGTTAAACAAAATTTATGCCGTACTGTGTTTTTTTTATATACTGGGGTGTTTTTTGTATTGTACTGCGGTATTGCAGCGTGGTAATACGGCGTTAATATGTTCGGGTTTAGTAACGTGATATTTTCGATTGATAGTTCTTGCTTTGTGATGTCGTCTTGCACTGTGGCATCATCCCATTGCGATGTTATTGTGCCGTGGTGCTGTTTTCCAACTGGAGCATGCTAGACTAATGCTGCGTTATTCTATTGCGGTACAACACCGTGGTATTGCAGTGTACTGTTTTACCACGGCCACGCATTGTGTGCAGCGGTGGTACCGTCTGCTGCTAATTAAGGGAAGGCGCACGCTTCAACAGCGCTCTATTGTGCCTCATCTCCCACGTCCAAGGCTCCTTCCACACGCTCCACCTCCACCCGAGGCAGTCTGCCCATCTCCCCCAGCGCTTAGCGAGGCCGTACCGAGCTCGCAAGCGGCACGCACACGCCGCAGGGCCTCAAATCTGCCGCGGGGCGAACATCGTTCGAGGAACCTTGACGCGGCCTAGTCAGACCACGGCCTCGGCTAGTTCCCCCTGCCGGACGAGAGGCCACGAGCCCCGGGCCAGGACGAAGCCCTCAAAGCCCCCCCCCACCACTCCCTCCCTCCTCCCCCCTACAACTACGATGGGATTCGGCCAATCGACCCCCAACTAAATCGGCGCGCGTCTGCCGCTATTCTGGGAGGTTGAAGGTTGACGAGAAGCGAGAGAAGATACCACGCGGCCGAGTCGTCTTTTTTTTGTTACCTTTTTTTTATCTTTCCCGCGACATGGAGAGCGACGATCGCAGCAGGAGGAGGAGGAGGTGGTGGTTGGTGGTGGGGGGGTTGGAGGGGGGGGGGGATTGGAGGGGGGGGCGGTGGTGGCAATGGCGGAGCGGCCGCGCGCGCCGCTTCAACAACTTCCCCACAGCGGACGCGAAAGCGCCGGCGGCCGCCGATTGGTCAAGTCCGGGGAGGGCGCCCGCCAATCAGGGGGGAGGAGCCTCCTCCCCCCCCGCCCCGCAGGCGTCGCGCGGACTCCGCCTGCCGCAGCGGCAGCGGCGCCTCCGGGCCCCCTCCCCCGGCGCCCCCTCCCCTCCCCCCGGCGTGGGCCAATGGGAGCGCGCGGCGCCGCTGATGCGCTGTGGGAAATGCGGGCGCGTGGTGGTGGTGCTGCTTGCTGCTGCCCGCCCGCCCGTCCGCGTGTTGTTGTTGTTTGCTTGTCCCGTTATGAACGCACTTCGTTATTTATTTTTTGAGCAGAGGGTTATTTTGTTTTTGGTTTAACACGTAAGAAGGCTTTCGCGACCAATATCCATGATACAGGCTTTTTTTGGGGTTAAATCGCGTAAATATGTCGTTAAAACCGCCACCACCCGACACAGCCAATTAGTAAGGTTTGTCACGTAAACAGAACGTGAACATTTGTTACAAGTACAGCACACCAGTGTGTATTTTATTGAATACCTCGCTGGACTTTGCCTGCGAAGGATGAGGGTGGTTTTAGTTTCATTGGTATGTTTTCTTGGGGGGGTTGATTTGGTTTTATTTCCCGTACTTTGCACTCTCCCCTGTCGTGTTTTTGTTTCGTTGTTACGTTCCTAAATCACATCTACTGGACCATCTGTGAAAACGAGCGTTACATCTCGTCAGATTCCTCCAGGAGAAATCAAAATTGTGATTTTATTAATTTATATATTGCCCTTTTGAGTTTGTTAATATATTGAATTGTAACCCGTTTTGATGGCTTTTGTGGTGGGGGGGGGGGGTCCCACGGGATGAGTGAAGCTCGCTGATTTTGGCAATCGACGCCACACGGAGCCAGGGGTGGGCACCTCGCAATCAAAGGGAAGAGGAGGGTTGCGAGATTCAAATTCTGATTCGGGGGTTGACTCAGCACATCATCCCGACGGGGTCGACTAAATAAGTACCACTTTGCGGAGGAGTCAACAGTGGGTGTCCTATCGATGTATTCGCCCCCGCCATCGGAATGCGGAATTTACCCAACTGGCTCAGCGCTGTAAAGATGAGATTATCACCGCCTCGATTCTTGTTTGAACGGGAAATCACTCTTTTTGTTTGGGGCAATAAACCTTATGTATGCTCTGAACACGAGACATCTGCGATAAAGAGGGATCGTTGCCCTGAACGTCAAGAGCTTACACTTAAAATAAACGCATTGCTCATTTTCATTGGTCATAAATAGATCATGAATTAATTTTAGATCATAGATCATAAATAAATGTTTATTAATTTTAATTTCATTTTTGACCTAGGTGCCTTTACCGAAAAAACTAAGAGCATGAATCATTGCAGTCACGAAAGCTTCAAATCTGGAATAAATAGATCAGTTTCTCCGCAAAAAAAATGAAATACATGAACCGAAAAGTTGCATTGCTAAAATAGATGCACACTTTTAAAAAATTTTATTTTTATGCATGAAAACGACACATTACTGTAATCAAAATTAAGCATTTATTTAAATGTCAGCATGGCAACACATCTAAATTATTAATAAAACGATTGCCTACCAATGGAATTACCGTAACTTAAGACTCCTATCTTGGTAAACTTTTGGGGAACACTTTTTTGAGTACATCAACCTGTGCAGAGCAAAATGTATCAATAGTTTTTGGGTCGCTGATAGACGAGTAGGCACATGAGTAGTAGCAATAGCCTTCGATTATAAAAGCCCGGCATTCCGTTTGTCCGTCAACTAAATTATAAAAAGACATTTATTTTGTAAGCATATATGCCTACACGCCCTACATGCAATAGAGTAAGGCGTATCTGCACACATGGGGGGCAGAGGGGGAAGAAGAGAACATCAGTGGGGGCGAAGCACGGAGAAACCCCCCGCAGGATGGTCGCACGCCGCCGAAATTCTAGTCGTATACTAAATGTGGTGTGCCGAGTGCGAAAATTAACCTTGTAGCGGTTTTGGACACGCAGCTGAAAAGCCTTGGGCATATGCGTAATCTGGAACACGTAGCAGGATTTTCTTCAGCGAACCTGTCAGTCAGGCCTGTTAGATGCATATCTTTTACCCCAGGATTTTCAATAGACAATGCACAGTACTATTATATTTTCAAGATTACTTTAAAACCAATACAAATACACTTTATAGCTTTGAAACTCCACCTGAATGCCAACATTCAAAATCGTGACTTTTATAAATCCCAACTCTGCTACAGCTCCAAGCCATTGCACTTTGTCTATGACCTCTCCGCTGCTCAACATTTGAAAATGTTTCCCCATTGAAATTTTGAATAAAAAATAAGAATGAAGTTGGAAACTTTGTTTTGAAATCAATCCTGTTTCTCATCTGTATGGACAGATATGATAGCTCCAAATTTTACGCTTATCCGAGACTATGCTGACAACCTCAAAAACTAATTTGGATTCATTAAATATTATCTTACATTCCACCAGGTGCTTTATCTTCCAAACTATTCCATTCATCACTAATCTTTACTTCAATACGGCTTATTACCCTCTCAACTATGCGGGAGACTCACGAGGCCAAGTTTATCTTACATGCGTACACATAACTTAGCCCATACCCATTCAAAGTGTTCATTTACGACCAAAACTTTCGATATTTTAGATTCCCTACAATATTGTAGTGCATTGCACATCGGACACATACAATCGCATTCCATTGCTTCAAACATCTTGGTTACTCCTCCGCAGCTACGCTGTAAATTCTGTATGACAACTTCACTTGTTATTTTATTTGATATATCCCCGTCTGTTTCCGTACTAGTGCAATAATAATCGTAAATACATGTTGAAGTCTGTATAACGTAATTATAATATGAATGGTTTTTGAAATAATTTATCTGAGCCAACTTTTATTAGACGTCGCGTATTTGGTTGAATATTTATTTGTGCACTTTTCGACATTTGATCTCATTTCTATTTTGTTGTTGATGTGCTGTGCTTGCTTTAACTTTATTGCTTTGGTCGTTTTGGTGAGCCAGGTCACTTCTACAAATTAGACTAGCCTTTCTAGATTAGAAGTTTTTGTGACTGCAATGATCCATACTTTTTGGGGTTTTTTCGGTAAAGTCACTTAGGTAAAAAATAAAATAAATAAAAATGAAAGCAACTCAATTAAATCACGTTTCGGAAGCAACACAAGCCTCCGTCTTCAGGTTGAACCACCACAGCAAAATTGCTGTACTGAATAACATTTTTTGTTTGTTTATTATATCACGTAAATATAATATATATGAATATCGCGTAGACTATCCTGTTCTCTTGAGTTATCACCTGGTTAAACAACATCAACTTGAATCTTTAACATGAATTACGTTGCTATGTTACCAAATGTTAGAGGTAGGAGTACTACAGGTATGCTTAAGGACTCATTAATCACAAAAGTATAGTATTGTTAAATTAAATGCACCTTAAAAGCAAATGGTCACCATTCAAATGTTACACTTGAGCTCATGGGGCAAGTGAAACAGAATAAATGAGAATACAAACGCGAGTAATAACACAAAAAGTGCGGATTCTTCTATCGAAGCCATCCAACAGAGACAATTCATCAACTCGTTACATACCTGTGCTACACGGAGGAGTGAAATGGTAAAGCACGCACCGTGTAGGCTTCATACAATTGGAGTCAGTCCGTGATTGAGACGTCCCCCGGGGAGATGGAGCGATGAGATGAGCTCACGGGCAGGCGCGGTGTGGATCGGCCACACCACGAAGCTTTTTTTTAATATCATGAATGTGTCCTATGAAGAATATACATCGCTCGAAACGGCGCCTATTACTGTTAACATTATCCTTTGGAGGCAGCATTTATTGAGGAATGTGTTTAGTTTGTTTTTATTGTGCTCCTGTAGTACCACTGCCAACGCAGCAGCAGCAGCACCAAATAATGCGTGCTGGTGATCATTGTATGCGGGCTTAAATGTTTCGTGGTATAACCCTCCTAGTGGAAGTAGTGATGGCGCTGCTAGTGGAGGTCTATATGCTTAATTGGTGATAGTGGATGCAATGGTAGTGGTGGAGGTGGTGGTGATGGTAATGTTGGTAGTTGTGATGGTAATTCTGGTAGTAGGGGGATCACGGTGGCGAGATGTGAACTCCCTCTTATGGTATGCATGTTCTCCCCGTTGCCGCGTGTCCTCCGGTTTTCCCCTTAACATTTATCAACGTACACTTAAGACTATTTAGCTGCTATACATTTCCACATGATAAGCCACTTAGTTGAGCTATCATTTGTGGCCAGATCGCTTCTGAAAAAAGAGCTATTATAGCTCAGTTGGCCTTACCTCGTAAAATAAAAAATTGTTTCGTTTTATAGTTTAGTTCCTCCATTCTCCTGCCCTACAACGGGGAGGAAGGCAGGGTTGGGTGTTTTCCGGAGCTCAACTCCGGCCAGCTGCTGCTGCAACGAATCTTTGATTGTAACCACCGCATCAAGGAGCACGTGCTCGCACGGCCGCGCAGGCGTCACGTGACCCTCACCGATGCCTCCCCCCACCATCTCCCCCCCCCCACTTGCACCCACCCCGCCCAAGCCATCCCGCCACCTTGAACTCTCGCAAGACTTCTTCGCGAGCTCTCGCGAGACTTGCCGGTGTAGCGGAACCGGAAGAGGAGGAGCCTCGCCCGCCATGCCAGTGGCCGTGATGGCTGAGAGCAACTCGGGCGGCTTCCACAAACTCCTGGAGCAGTGCGAGAGCCAGGAGCTCGAGGTGAGCGATGCCCTCCTCCTCGCCGCCGTCGTCGTCGTCGAAGGGCAGCAGCGGACGGAGCCTGACGCTCGGCGCCGACCCGGGCTTGGTGGAGTTGACGGCTAGGCCCGATGAGGCCTCAGGCGGCGAGGTTGCCGGTCTTTCCTAGTCGACTGGCCGGGGTGGAGTCGCGCCGGAACTCCGCCGGGGGGTATAGCCGAGGGGCCCGGGTCTGAGCCGCGACCCCGGGCGTTGCCTTTGCAGCACGCGGATGGTTCTGCGAGCATCGCGGGCAGACGTCGATAGTTTCTTAGCGGATGGAGGAGAGACGGGGGTTGATGCGCGGGGGTGCGATGTGTTGGTGTGGCGTGCGGTCGAACGCGCCGCGGGTGATTGAATGGGAGAAGGGGCATGGGGAGGAGCAAGTCATTCTCACGGGCTCGCTCGCGTGTCGGGTGGAGTGTGGCAGTGAGTGTGCAATGCTTGTTGGTATGTCGACGATGGGGGAGGGGGGTCGTGATTGCACGACCAAACTGGCCGTCCAAGTTCGATTCTCGCACACGACCAACATCAAAGACGGACCCGGGCCTCTCCTATGTGTCTAGCGTGTGCTAAAATGAGTTAACTTGTGTGGTGTATAAACATCCGCCCCCCCCCCTCGTGCGCCGTGTCGGCCTTAATAGGTGCAAGCTTTAGTTACCCAGCCGCCTCTCAGTGTCAACGTTGCATGATAGATGCGGCGATACTACACAAAGCCCACAGGTGCGAATATTTTCACGGAACTCAAACCGTGGACCACAGTACATACCGCCTGCTTAAATCATTCGCCGGCAAAATTTCATGAATTCACCAGACTTCTCTTGCATCCGTCCACGGGCTCCCTAACATCGACACGAACATATATAATTAACCCCAACTCCAACATACAAAAGAAGACGTGTGTGTGAACATGTGTGTTTGTACTGGTACAAACACACATGTTCAGTTAAGACTGACTCGGCCAAAGGAAGGCACATGACGATTTCTGATATCACTTATCACGGATGTTAGCAGCGGTTTAGCGTGGTTGTTGGTGGTTCTTTGGCGCCGTTCAGATCTTAATGTCCTCACTCTTCCGAAAGTCTGTTGTTAAAGGCTATCGGGAGCATATTTGCTCCCCGTGTGTATTTCTGGACATGCAAACCATTCGTGGAAATTTATATTTACACTCGCCAAGGCGGCCTCCCTAGGTCTACTCTGGCGTAGATTGGTTTCTGGTGCTATGTGTAAACTAAGGAGACAAAGATCGTCTGGGCGTGGTGCTCGCCCCACTACCCCAAAGTGGTTCTTGCAGGTCTTGAAAGGTTCTAGATTTGAAGCTTTCGTGACTGCAAGGATTCATACTCTTAGTTCTTTCGGTAAAGTCACGTAGGTAAAAAATGAAATACAAATTAATAAAAATAAAAACAATAAAATCACGACGTTTCGGAGGCAACACAAGCCTGCGTCTTCAGGTGTCACAGCAAAAAATCTGTATCAAGTGATACAGATTTTTTGCTGTGACAGTTTCACCTGAAGACGGAGGCTTGTGTTGCCTCCGAAACGTCGTGATTTAATTGTTTTTCTTTTTTATTAATTTTAATTTAATTTTTTACCTACGTGACTTTACCGAAAGAACTAAGAGTATGTCTTGAAATGTGTTTAAGTCTCTTTAACAGTCTGCGCGAGCTGAGTGTGCAGCCTTTGACTGTGTGCGTGGTGGTGGTGTTGTTGTCTGGCTTCGTCAGTCTCCAGGTGGCGTGGCCTCTCCTCAGGTGTATGGACAGCTGCTCGCACTATATCTCTTAAACAACGACGTGTAAGTGCTTTGACAGTTCTTGAATGTCTTGCCAAAGTATTTGTTTTATAAATCACCAAATGAATTCATGATGGACGGAAATGTTTTGAATCGTTTGAAGTTTTGACCTACAATTAATCCCGCTCATTCGGCTGTCCACTCCAGCATGACAAAGTTAGTAAATTAACAAAAATACATAAGACATCGGTCACTTGCTTAAAGTTACTGTGACCATAACTGTGTCGCCTCTAGCCATGAAAGGCCGTCCCATTCTGATGTGCAGTGATGTACAATGTGCAAGACGTTTTTTTTATTGCCAAATTATCGTTTGTTTCTTCAGGAACAATGCAAGGTACCTGTGGAAAAGAATCCCTCAGGCAATTAAAACTGTAAGTACAATCAACAGTTGTAATATATGTTTTGTTTATCATGACAGGAGTGCACAAAGTTAAACAAAGTTACTATCAGTATACAGTACGAGCAATTACTTGTATTGACTTGCAATTTTGTGTGTTAGCAGCGCATGCAACTTTAGACTGATTATTGTGACTGTCCACTGCTTTAAGCATATGCCTGGTTTATCTTTCCCCTTGTGATTGCACCATTTGGATGCACAGTTTTATTCCAAGTTGAAGCTTGTGCAATACGTTTCCAAAGTCTGTGTCTTCCATTGCATGCGATTTGAGCTCTAATGAAGCTGGTATCTCTTGCCACATTAACGCCACTTTGTGTTTATATAGCCTCTAAATGCAACCGCAAGATGCTTTAAGTGAGGCATAACGTTGAGAATGGTGGTGAAATAGGAAGACGAGTGAGGCCCGGGACACATGGGAGAGAGGAGGAAGCAAGATCATAGCAATGAACAGCCTTTTTGTCAATCCACTGCTGGATGAAGGCCTGCCTACACCATGCACATTATAGAAATTTGACCACTTCCCCTTGCTCATCACTGTGGGTTTATGAAGTCAGGAAACGTAGACTTCGGAGCATAGTACAGCACAACAACGGATTTTTCTGCATTGCCCTCTGCCGACAACATGTAACATGAATAGAAGTTTGAATTTTTGATTGTAGATTGGCACTCACAAGTGTAACATCCGGTATTCCGTAGTTTGTAAGGAAGTGATGCAGACTGCACGCGACGTGATGTGAGCAGGCGAACCCAGAGCTGGGGGCCGTGTGGTGCGTGGGGCAGCGGATGTGGCAGCGCGATTTCCCAGGCGTCTACAGCTCCATCGGGGCACAGACCTGGTCGGAGGCTCTCCAGCCAATCCTGCACGCACTCAGGGGTGAGCAGCGGTGATCTCCTGTAGCGTTTGCAGGAATCCCAAATGCATCTGTGGACGCGTGCTTGTCTATCTTTTTGCTTACTGTTACATAATGGCAAAGCCAGTCCTTGTGTTATTTCAGCTGGCAATTGATGCAGCTTTGTTTGTGACTTTGGTTCTGATTAATTTTATTGTTTGAATTTGTAACATCAACTGTTCTGTCGGTAAATATATAACTGTCATTACATTGGTATGTGTAATATATCAACTATTTTTAGTAATCAACTATTTGTTGGAGATATCTATTGGAGGGATGCAACTGAGAATATGTATACCTAGGATCTGGATGAAAATGATTAACAAGGCAGATAAGGGTAGGTTGGAATGCTTTTGGAGAGCTTTACTTTATTAAGGAAAGAAACATAACAGTGTGCTTAAAAATAAAGTTTTAAATGAGCACCAAGTACCAGATGTGACGGTTGTAGTACATCATAAAAACAATGAACCTAAGTAAGCACTTTTAATAGCTTTAAAAAATATTTTTAATCAAATTTAAAGCCTTATTTGGGTTTTTTTAGTTTAGTTTTGTTTCCTAAAGTTACTAATGTCAAAAATGCTACACTTTTATTATTTAAATTTACATTTACAAGTAAGGCATTCATTTGTATGGAAATATAACATTTAATTTCTATTTTTTGTAAAATGCTTTTGACTAAATCACGCGGAATGCACCCGATCTTGTCAGGTCTTGGAAGCTACGCAGGCTTGGACCTGGGTAATTCTGGAATTGGTGACCACGCATAACAGGTTTTATAGTATGCATGGCTACGCCATTGTTTTTGTTTACGAAACCCGATTTTAAGAGCTTATTGGCTCACAGGGTAATTCAAAATAAACTGAACTGTTGTACTCTACTTCACTGCTCTCAAGTCGACCTTCCTCGCCTTTTGTTAACCCTCACTTATCAGCGTGGTGATATATGGTCAAATCGCTCCCATGACCGGCATGGAATGGGTAGGCCCTCATCTGGCAGTGGATTGACAGAGGGCTGTAAATCTAAATATAATTTTGTATAAAGGCATAGATAGCCTCCTCAGTCAGTGACTTTCAGATGGCTTGTTCTTATTCTTTGGGTCTTTCGGTAAAGTTACGTAGATAGGTTCAAAGAAAAGAGCAAAAAACTACGACGTTTCGATCGCAACAAAAATGTTCGTCATCCTGATGACTAACATCCTGATGTTAGTTGCTTGTGTTCTGATCGAAACGTCGTAGTTTTTTGTTATTTTCTTTGAACCTATGTACGTGACTTTACCGAAAGATTTTCTATTGGTCTTTCGGTAAAGCCACGTAGATTGAAAAATTCTTTAAAAAATCACGACGTTTCGGTCGCAACACAAGCAATCGTCTTCTCACCTGAAGACAATTGCTTGTGTTGTGATCGAAACGTCGTGATATTTTATTATTTTTCTGTCTACGTGGCTTTACCGAAAGACCCATAGAATATGCATTCCAGCAGTCACGAAAGCTTTAAGTCAAGATTCATGGCTTGTTCTGTTTGAGTCACAGATTTTCACAATGCATGGGTTTATTTGTTGGTCTCACTGGGCATTTAAATGAGCAAGCAAAGGATGACTCATGCCACTGTACATTGTGACACTGGAAGCACTTCAATGATAATGAGTCACTGGCAATACGCTGAGCCTGTTTGTATATACACTGATCAATAAAAATCGTCCAACAATGATTTATATTTAAATACGCTAACTATTAAATGTAATTTTTATATGTGTAAGTATGTGTTTGTATGATAATTGCCTTTTTGTGGATGTAAACTTTGACAGCTTGGGGCTGGTGTATTCCTATGAGCATTTTACAAGGGTGACATTCATGTCTTCTCTTTAAATACAACTACTGACTCAGTTACTCATAACATCCACATTCAGCACGATTGTTTCAAATGTGTCCAGGTTTAAACTCATCAGCTGATGTTGAATGACCAGCTATTCAAATGAACATGAACTTATTTATGCATTGTATGTTGACTTTTGAATGTAGCAATTGTGAATTAAGCCAACCACTTTTTTATATTTTTTGTTGTTGTAGTAAATAGACAGGCACTGATTGATTAAAATACATAGTTCTGCTAACAGTACTTACATTAACTTGCTAGTGTAATCATATTTGACTTGCATTTACTATTTCTATTACTCCAGTCGAATAATCAAAACATTAAAAGATGGAACTTATTTGTGAGACAATAAAACAAGAAATGAAAGTAGATTCTCGTTTTTAAATGGTTACCCTGAATCGTGACAAACACAAGGAGGGGGAAGGGATGAATTGTTACCTATTTGTACATTTGTAATACCGCTAGTGGCAAGTCAGTTGGTTTTGTGATGGACCCTGTTGTCCAGATGCATTCTTGGAATGCTCGCACTCAATTGTTTTTATTAATTTTTTCCTCCCCAGGAAAGCTTCACTGACTCATGATTCTCTTTAAGGAAGGTCCTGCCAAGGTTTTGCAGGAGAAAGGGGGCGATGATTTCTAAGCGTAATCCACCTTGAGTATTATTCTAGTCATTTTTCTAATTTGGATTATAAACCCCCGGCACACAGTGGCCAACTTTTTTGAATGACGTAACGTGATCTTTAATGTCCACTGTGAAGCAGACAACCGTGTATTGTTATGGTCGTCACCAAATCGGCTGCTCGATTCAAAACATGAAACGTCTAAAAACGCGCTAACGCCGGGCAACATCCATAACCCCCCCCCCAACTCTCGTTCACAGAAGAGACAAGGAAGAGGGCATTCTCGCTGGTCGCGCAGGCGTACACGTCCATCAGTGCTGACGACCTGGCGGCATTCGTGGGGCTTGCGGTGCCCGACGCCGTGAAAGGTACACGTGTTCCGAATGCTGCTACCCTGTGGTGCCTTCCCTGCCCATCATCTATGGTGGGGGCGGGGAGGGCACAATAATTATTGTAAGGATAAACCAATATGAATAGAAACGTATAGATTGTCTCATTGTGTGGCTTGCATTGTATTATCGCTATTTAAATACTTCGGAGCATGCATGCTTGTAGGAAAGTATGGTAGAATCCATGCATATGCATGGTTTTTCGTATTCGTTTGCCTTATTCTGCAATTCCATTCGCGCTGATGCCGCCACATTGTTACGAGACAAACGTTGCCAATCAGAACTTCTTAGCAGTGAATCGCCCTATGTTACGGGATGGCCCCTGAAGATATCACCGAATTATTAGTCCCTTCAGTCAGCTTTTTGATCCACACTCAGAACGTATTTTTCGTATTTCCTGCAAAGAGTGTTTATCGCATATCAGTAATCCTCAGATTTTAATTAAGTAAAACAAATACAATAGGTTGTGTTTTTGCTTCGTCAAAGTCATTGGAGACCAGGCTGAGAGACCATCAACTCACCTCGCATGGCTGATGATGGATGATTGTGATGATTGTGATTGTGATGAACCAAAGTCGCTACCCAGATTCAAACCCAGGATCCTGGCAGTATTGGTTCAGTGCTCTAAATGGTATTATCCCACTGAGCCAACCAGCAGCCTCTCCTGCCCGCATAGTCATGAGGTGCACACGAGGATGTGCCATCTGCACATTGTGTGTGCTGGAATATGTTTATTCAATTATTATATTGCTTTAAGAAGGCTTTGCATAAAGTTAGCAAATTAATCATTTCGCGCATGGATACGGTTCTATTCAATCTTGATTTGAAGCTTTAGAGTAAGGGTATATTGTAAGGGTTTTCTTGTCCCAGAATCAGTTAGCTGCTGTATCCTCGGTTTGGTAGCCTACTTTTGTAGTTGATTTGAAGCTTTCGTGACTGCAGGAATCCATACTCCTTGGTTCTTTTGGTAAAAAGTCACGTAGGTAGAGAAATAATAGATCACGACGTTTCGATGGCAACGCAAGCAATCGTCATCAGGTGGGACAACGACAGCAAGAAGAAACTGCTGCAAACTTTAGCAGTTTTTTCTTGCTGTGGTTGTCCCACCTGATGACGATTGCTTGTGTTGCGATCTAAACGTCGTGATCTATTATTTTTCTACCTACGTGACTTTTTACCAAAAGAACCAAAGAGTATACTTTTGCAGTCTTCCATACCTATCGATAATGAACCACTCGCCAGACCTGGGGTTATTTATAATAATAAATACAGCACACGGTTAGCTGACATTGCAATTATGTTGACGTTGCAATTCAGTTCGAATATAAATTACAATTATATTTGACCTCTGGTCTGCAGGATACAGTCGCCAACATGAATCGGGGATCTGCTCAGTAGTTGCTCGTTGTCGTTTGTGTTTTGACGCTGCTGCTTGGTGTTAACCTCTTTATGAGTTTGTTATTGTCGCCCTCTCCAGCGGTAGCGGAAGAAGGCTGGAATGCAGACTCCATCACCAGGATGATAGTGCCCAAGAAACCAGGTGGGGGCGGCCTTTCTCCACTTTGCACGCCCGCTGCCGCTGCAGCGTTTCCCCTTGGGGTGTGGAAGCGATTGAGCGAAAGTCTGCGGTTATTAAACAGCGCTGCACTCTTTAACAACATGTGATGACGTTTATGGTCACCTTGACTGCTGCAGCAGGGCCTGCCGTTGCCAATACCTAATTGGGCTTTTGTAAAAAAAAAAAAATGGTTATCTTGTGTGATGCTTTGTCTCAAAAGATAATTTCTATTACCTCTTGGGTGAAACGGTTTCCTCATTGCTTGGGCTTGCTCTTTTTATGATTTCTTGTCATTGCTCCATAGGAAATTGGCTCAATGTGATTTCAGGCAGTCATCTGCATGCATTCTGCTCAAGGGTACAGCACAATTACCTCAGCAATTGGTCATAAAATCCAAGCACCGTCCGTTGCAGACGCCTCTGCTGCAGTCAGTCGTTTCGCATCCATTTCAGCCGACACGTGCAAGGAGTGAGGTTATGACAACGTAGTGTTGCCGTTGAGTCTTAAATTTATCCCGCAGCTGTTTCAAGACCTGCAGGTACACTGCCTTTCAGTGCGAATTCATTTTATAGTGTGCCAGAGCATGTAAATACAGATGGCAGTTAAAAAGAATCCATGCCCGCAGGAGTTGGCCTTCAGAAATATATGGAAATGCATAATTTCTGTAACCTTCACTTCCAGTGAAATGACTTTGAAAATTGTGTCCATAGTTGTTACTAAAAGAAATGTAATATTTAACATAAACATAATACAGGGTGATTGCTCCCCAGTAAGGAGAAGTGGCTGTGTCCTTGCCCCAGAGCGAACAAGGCAGAGTGCCGTGGCGATTTATCTCGATGCAGCAGCTCTCCGCTGTCTTGTTACAATTGTTGTCGGCTACGCGAACAAACATACTCCCGTGATGTACATTCATTTTTTTCCTAAAGAAAGGCAAATCGCTCGGAGGCAGCGAGTGACTTTTCCAACTGGACTGGTGGATGCCACACCCTGGAGTGTAAAAGCGATGTAAAACAAAACAACGGAACGAGCAGTGATGCTGCTCTCATGTTCCCCGTGGTGCCGAAGTGCTTCTGTGGTAGTTTCCTCCATTGTCGGACTTTGCCGCTGAATTTAAGCTTGAAGCTCCGGATTTCTCCCTCGATGGCCATCCCTGACCAGCTCATTCACAGTGGCTGCATTGTCCGTGACCTTGCCTGGAACAAGTTTAGAGTTACCCTTGTGGGACACTGATACTGAAAAGGGTGAATTTGTGATTAAAAGTACATAAATGGTTACTTTTGCACTTATGCGGCAATCGTTTATTTTGAGAAATGTGGATAAAAGCTAACCGTTTAATGCTTGGCGCGTGCTCCCCTCTGATAGAGCCCCCGCCGGCCCCGTCAGTGCCCAGCGACCAGCAGCTGGGGAGGCTAACGGACTACGTCTCCTTTCTGGAGAACTGAGCGACAAACGACGCGAAAACGGGGCGGTGACGCTCAGCGATGCAGTTACCTACCGGGGTCGGGGGAACGCCGGGGCCTGCCTGCCCCTAGCCCCTCACCACCCGCACCCCCCCTCCCCACCCCCCGCCCGCCCGTCTGCCCGCCAGCCATCCCGCCCATCCGCACGCACGCACGTCTGCAAGAGGGCTTTTTGGGGGGGAAAGGGAAGCAGAGTCCACCTCGTGCTGGCGACTGACCAGGAGGGACTCTCTCCATCCCGCCCTCCTGCCCCTGCACCTCCCAACACCGAGCTCCTCGCTAGCCTTTCGTGCTGCCCGCAATGGCAGTCCCCCCCCCTGCCTTCACCTCTCCCTCTCCCCACCCTTCCTGCCAGCTTTCTCCACACAATTCTTGGCTGCCGATGCAGATGTCGGCTTGGACTAACGTTTAGAGCGGGTGGGGTGATGTTTAACCACATATTACAAAATAAGCAGAAAAATTGGACTCCCGTTTGAGTGCATTGCGTTTGATTGAGTTGGGATGGTGACTCGGATGTTTCAGCAGCTCCTCCAAGGTTGCCCTAACACGCTGCGTCATTGATTGATTTTGTCTGATCCTGTCTTTAAGTTTATTAAATATCATTAAGTCACATTTGTTAAAATATATATAATTAACCCTAAAAGTGTGCTTGGTCCTACAGGGGCAAAGAAAAAAATATGGGGAAAAACAAATTACTGCCCTTTTTTTTTTCACTGTCCCAGGATTGTTTTGAAATTTCAAATGCACCAAAAACAGCAAAGCAAAGGAGCGTTGGTTCATATGACTGGATTGTTATGTACTGTACATGCAAACGTATTGTTTTGTTTTATTAAAGCTGTAACCCCAATTTATTTTTACCCGACTGGTTGCTGTACTTTTATGCAACCTGCGTGTGAGAGACCCGCGGCGTACGAAAGCAAAAATAATTGCGGGACGGCACGAGAGACGCGAGAGCGCCGTACGTTGATGAAGCGCGAGTTCGGGGCCCCGCTGGATGCGCGACACTGCAATAAGAGAGGCTGTGATTGCTCGAAGTTGGGCAAATTTTCGCGTTCTGAAATTGTTGCACGTCACTTTCGTTTCGACAACTCTGACGGGTTTTACGAGACCCTGTTTAACGAAAACCTTGGCACTGACAGCAAGTTTAATGGAACGATCAAACACCACAGTTGTTTTTTTACAAATGAATTTATTCACGTATTTATGTGTTACTTTGTTCAAATATGGTGCTTGGTTATGATGGCTTTGGATGATTGCCAGACACAAAAGTGGACATTAAAGTGCCACCTCTGTCTCATTCCTTTGTCGACACTTTCCGTAAAATGTTAGTCACCATTCTTCACCAGAAGTGCTTACAACAGACGCTTAACATGCAGTATAGGCTATGAGAAGTGTAAAAATATTCCAGGTACAATGTTGGATATAAGACTTCACAAGAAAGTAATCGTCAGTGCAATTTGTCTTGAGACTAGTAGCCTAGTCCAAAATTGTTCATCTGTCTTTGTCAGACGATACCTCTTGCGTTCTTTCTCAACTCTTAATCTCGGACACATCTGTCTTATCTGCGTGTTAATTAATTTAGCCGGGCATACATTTTTTTTCCACAACATGAGCAGCCAGGCGTTGTGAATGTGGTGGTTTGTATAAGGAAAAACTTACGAGTGGATTTGGCTTGCAGATGGGATGAAGTCATGTGAGTGGCGGGGGTTGCACAATTAATTATACTCGCAAAGTTATTAGTTTATGCCATATAATCTTTCCTCAATTGAATGTATTGTAACTGGAAGAGCAAAAAAGTAAGCCTTAGCACAACTTGAAGTCAAAATGAAGTTGTTTTTTTTCTAAACAAAAAAACCAACCCACTGCCACTGGCGTCTATTTAAAGCTACGATTCAGAGAGCGGGCGCGGGTGGCGTTCGACACTGGGGAGTGTTGCCACCTTTTGTGTCTGCGCGCGAGTTTGAAAGCCAAAGGGAGGAGGAGGAGGGGAGGGCCTTTTGTGAGGCCAGCCCGAGCGAGTGCTCAAGAGGGTTGATTGGAGGCGCGCCTTTCACCGGCGGTGCTGCTTTGCATATTAAAACATCGTGCTTCCGCGCGGTAATGGCTCTTGTGTGCTGGAAGCAGGAGTGTTCTCGTCGCTTTGTCACCCATTGAGTCGACGTGCGAGGCATTGGAACTTTGCAATTCGACGCTTGCTGCGTCCTTTGTTTAAAGCGGCGACAGGAAGGTGCTCGTGAAATGTCCCAGGCGTCGATAATAAAGAGGCGTGAGCTTGGCTGTGGTGAACAGGAACACTTGATGATGCACCCGAGATGGTTAGCTGTTCATTCTTCCGCAGCTTACCTTTATTCTTAACCCTTAAGATGTGTCACCTGCTTCAGGGAGTCGGTGGGGATGAATACCACGGTGCCATGTGCGCTGGATGCTGGAGGTAGTTACCAGCGAAACGTCGGACTACTTAAATTGTAAATGTGTGGATGTATTCTCCAGCACACCGGTGGGCTGAAGTAGTAACTAATTGGCGTTTTGTTTACGTGACATCTCTTACTAATTGTCTGTGTCTGGTGGTGGAGGGTTACGACACATGTATACTTACGCGATGTAACCCAAAAACCTTGATTATGAATAATATTGGTCGCGAAAGGCGACGTGTTAAACTGGAGCTAGCAGTGAATTGATTACACGATGTGACACGGTTTTTGTCCCTGGGTAGTGAGTGTTATTTTTTAATTGCGTATGCCTAAACAGTATACAAAATGGCTATTAATCCCCACAAACTTTGCTTTTGTGACCAGGACTTTATGTGAAGGAATGACACAAATGCACAAGTTTTCTCATTGAACATAGGTCAATTTTAACATATCACTGTCCTGGTCATAAAAGCAAAGTTTGGGGGGGAATAATAGACATTTTCTGTACTTTTGAGGCATAAGAAATTAGGAAATATCACTACCCAGGAACAAAAAATAAATAAATGTGTTACACAGTGTTATTAATGGAGTGGATTATCAACTTTCTTTTTGTGTCCTCGTCACGAAAGCAAAGTTTGTGGGGAATAACAGCCATTTTCTGTACTGTTGAGGCATAAGCAATTAGGAATTAACACTTACTACCCAGGAACACTTTTTTTGTCTTACACTGTTATGGTGGCCACCTAAGTGTTGTACCTCCTCCTGGTGTAGACAGTGTAGCGAGTAGGTCTCCGACCTACATTCTTTGTACAGAATGTACAGCCTGGGCTCGTGCGCAGATTCGTTTTTTTTAACAGATACGCCTGGGTCCATCCCGCACCCAAAAAATACCCGGAAACAACAAGTGTCCGAACATCGCGAGCAGGAAGGACCCTCGTGAAATTCGCGTCTTGAGACTCGGCGCGTTGTACACAAATATCTCTTGTATATAGCTGCAGTATATTTGTACCGTGTCGTATGTGCATGGCTGGCATTGCTCGCTGTTTAAAATGTTAATACATCGTTAACACTGATCCAAAGCTTGGAAAGCTGTCGTGCATTAAACTCCCGAGGGACAGCTGTCACGCCGGCCTTGATATGAATAACGTGACATTCTAGAACGAAGGCCCCAAAACAACAACGTTCGTTACACACGCCACTGCATGTACAGGACCCACCCCCCGCTCCCTCTAGTCTAAAATCATTGCGTACAAAAATACCGCAGGAGATGGGACAGTCTAGGTGACAGTTTAACTTACTCCAGTCGTTGCGACTCACCGCGGCCCGCCTGTGTATGTTATATTCACCTTCTGTAAAGACACATTTAACCGAGGTGCACGTGGGCTCAGAGGGCTGAGCTGCCCCTGTTCAGATCCCGTGCTAGAAATCCAGGCAGCCGCATGTTATTAAACGGGGTTTGCAAGTGTAGTGAGATCATTGTCCCAGCCTCGTCACCAATGACTGCACAATAAACGTTCACACTAAACGTGGCTTCGCTCTTCGTTTGGATATGTTCCGGTTCTGAGTATTAAACATCAGTTTGACTGCCATGTGACGAACATCGCTCTGTCTCTCTCTGGTATCGTCGGTGGCGAATTACTGCTGCCCCTGAGTGTGTGGATCAATGCCCACTAAAATGTCAGGTGATGGACTCAATGGGATGTGATGCCGTGTAGAACAAATGCAGTCCATTAATACATTACAATGTGGATTTATGGTGCGTTTAAAGGCAACTTAATCTCAAGACGCTGTACAGAAACAGTGATAATATTTATTGTATAGAAGGATGCAATCATAGGTAGAGAGGGGAAATGGAAGGTCTTGTGTCTGGACTTGAACGGAGGCAGGAAGTCAAAGGGCCGGTTTGCATTGACAGCCCTCGTTTTAAAAATCGCATTGGGCCAACAGTTAAACCCCCTAAAATGGCTTTTAACACAATTAATTAATACTTTGTTTTTTTATCACGACGTTTCGATTGCAACACAAGCAATCATCAATCGCTCCTGCATCAATCATCAATGATGATTGCTTGTGTTGCAATCGAAACGTCGTGATTTTATTTATTTTATTTTATACCTACGTGACTTTACCGAAAGAACCAAAGAGTATGGATCCCTACAGTCACGAAAACTTCAAATCTACAATGAATTAACTCATTATAATTCAGTTACACGATCCACATAACTCCTAAAGGCCAGTCAGTTGACCGTTGAAAACAAATGCTCTCATCATTTTAATTAACCGGTTACTCTACGTGAACGTTCACCGAAGCAGCAACTTAATAACTCACAGAAGAGTGGGAAGCCAAGGAACATGAATGTGCGTTTGCACTTGGAAGTGTGTTTCGCTCCTGCACGCTGGCTCTCTGTTCCTGGAAGCAGGGCCCCCAGGCAGGGATGTTGATGCAAGTGAGACTTGGCGTTTACGTCAGAGGCGACATTAATTCGCAATGATTTGTCAAAGTCTTCATCCCTTTCCAAAATTAAACAATGTGCATTTATTTTAGCCATTTTATTTGTTGTATTCGTCCGAAATGTTAAACGCGTATTGTAAAAACCAGTGCGTGACACGCGCGTGTCAAATATTTCTGAGAATACTTTTCGTGCAATTCACAGTTGCCTCCTTTTATTTTAGGTTACTAATACATACAGTAAAAACACTCGTAGTATTACAAGGGAATAACTATTTTGTAAACCACTGTTAGACGTAAAGCACAATCTTTACATTTATACAACCAAAGCAGTGACTGCATTTCCAATTACACTCAGCAGAAGCCAATAACACAACGAGTGCATGGAACTCAGGGTTTGATATATTTCATACGTTCGGACGAGCTTGACTGAGTGACTTGTAAATTCCAATTATCTTTTATATATGCTCGAGAGATGAATATTTGCACACAAAAAAAATCTGCTTATAATTTGAGAAATATGTAGACCTAAAAAATATTTTATTTGGCCCAAAAGAAATCACAGCCCAGAGATTGATTTTGTATCACTCATTGGGCAGGCTCAGCCTTAAGTTCTACATCGCTTTAAGGTTTAGACAAAACACAAATCCTGTATACGAGCTCTGAACCGTGTTAAAATTGCAAACCTCCAAACTGTGGTTAAAACCAGGCTAATAATGGGTTTCGGCTGGCAGAACATTTTATTTTACTGTTATCTGTTAGTGCATTACAAAGCATTAGCAATGCATTACAAACCATTAACAAAACATGAACAGACAACAGTTATCAGAAATAATGCTCATGGGGTGATCTTGTTTGTTAAAGAAGTACCGCACGAGGTCGCGACCCAGTAATGATGATCGGGTAGGTAAGTACATTAGTCCGAGGTTGAATAATAATTAATAGCAAACAAATTTTTTTTTAAATCACAGTCATGAGCACTCAAGTGGTGTGCTCATTACAGAGACTAAAGTAAAACTCAGACCAAGTATGTATGAATGTTGAACTTCGTTTACACCGTACGAAGCCATATCGGAGGTGCGGGGGACCTACAGTGATGACGCGGCAGCGATCACAACTGTATTGTGTCAATTTTTTTTGTAGCAAAGCTTAGAACTTGTGTAAGACAGTCCAGGTTCGTTGTGGGTTCTTTTTGTAGTCATGTCCTCATTTATAACGTAAAGCAACAAACCCGAGCAGAGCCTTCACGGTGCGTGCGTGGCCGATGACGATGTACAATGGAGGGGTTCCCAGAGTCCGACCGTCACGACCCGTGTCACGTTTAACCCGTCATCTTCGCCGAGCCTGATGATTGTCAAACGCTCCTCACGTGTCGTAGAGAGAGCACACATTTACGTCAAGATAGAAGCGCGCCCCTCTACGTTAGGTAGAACCCACGCGTACAAAGACAAAGAGCCCCCGTATAGCCTTAACAGCCTGTTGGGGCAAGTGCTGTTAGCGAGTAGCACCTATGAAGGCCGGCACGGCACACGAGGGAGGGGGGGGGGGCAACACCACCCCCGGCCGCCTTTATTTCCCAAGTGGCGATGTTTTACGCAGCGCACCAGGTACTCATTTTAGGCTGAATCGACCTAGGGGATGCCCAGGACCAGTTCGGATAATCGTCACAGGTGCTGGCCGTGAGCGGGTAGCCGAGTTCGTAGCGCAGCGCGCTAACCGCTACACGACCGCTCCCCACGTGTACACACACGCGCACATCCACCTACAATATCTGTAACGTCAAATCGGAACGATTGCTGATATTAAGATAGCAACCTTACGTGTGTGTGTGTATGCAGATGTTCGTGCCATGCGGCTTGGGCAGGGCTTTTTCAAATTAATCTGTAAATATTATACGTGGTGAGCATCAGGCGTGTGCAGCGTGTGACGACTTTATGTGTGTGCCTAAACGAAGAACACGTGTAAAGGCGGGTCGCGGTCGGTCACGGGGAATTGATTAGAGAAGGAATCGGCTCTGTGCACGGATCCAGCTTCGTGACGATCGGCCGCGGTTAATTCCATATTCGGATTGGCTGTCCGCTCCGCGCTTGGGAAACCCCGATAGAGCTTCACGCTCGCAACCACAGCCGTGGAGGTGTTGTAAACGTGACCACACATTGGCACAAATAAGCCACGAAGGCGACATATATATCATGTATACGTGAAGACCAATACTGAGCGCAAGTGAGGCACCATTAAAAAAACTACTATTTTACAATCCACAGCACCGCACGTGGATGTATTATTGTTGTTAATTACCCACCGGGATGCGGTGTCACGCACGTGGACGAACGCTCACGCAAAGTCGCATGCAGGGGCCATGCCAGGCACCGCTTGATTGGTGCAATACAAGTGCGCACACACACAAAGCAGGCAACGTGCAAGCCACACAACGCCGTGCACAAATTAATTTCACAAGTGGCTCAATTAATGATTTGCTTAAGTGACATTTACATTTGCAACACATGTTTTTAATTTGATATATATTAAACGCGTCCCAGGTCTCCCTTGCAACATATACTTAATGGAATGTTTCACGGTTCAATAGACGGCTATCTCAATGCATTACTTCCTGTGGAACTCCGATAATTATTCATAAATACACTATCATAATAGCTCACTACTGATCTTAGCCATGGCTGGGAATCGAACTCAGATTCTGCCGCGTAAAACCAGGATAAATACATCGTCTAGACCGATGAATTAAATATGAAGTACCGTCCGTTCATGTATGCACTTTACAGAACTTTCAAAGGTAGGTCAGCACCACACCTGAATACTGAACAAAAGAGTGAAAAAGCACGCTGGCAAATCACTGGCAGTGGTGTTAAGTATTCTTAGGTTTTTTCGGTAAAGTCACGTAGGTAAAAAATTTAAAAAAGTAAAATAAAAATAAATAAAAAATCACGACGTTTCGGAGGCAACACAAGCTTCCGTCCTCAGGTGGAACCGTCACAGCACGATAGCTGTATCACTTGATATCACTCGTGCCAGGTTAAGTGCACTTTAAGGCCACGTGAAGTGTGGAACGCCCGCTGGCACGAGGTCACAGGACAGACCCAGGTGCCATGGGTTGACTGACTGAGATGAATAACAGATGCTCCACCTGTGCCCCCTACTGTGCCAACTTGCTGCGTTTTAGCCGCCTGGCGCTCCGCTCGTTGTTGTGAGCGTCGCTCCACTGCCCTCCACAGAGGCCGATCTTGACACCGATGGTACCAGTCATTAGGAAATCGACGTAAAGACCTAACGCCCACACAACTCACACGCTAGCACGTCACGCACATTCACCCAACTCACATGCTGACACCAGCGTGTGCACAACGTGTTTCCCACGTAATGCTCGATGCCCCACGCGTAACGTGCTTCGCGATCAGTAGCTGCTGAGTTTCCCATGGAGTGTTTTCCTGGTCGCACGTGACGAGTCGTAGCTACAGCCATAGCGCGAGGAATAGGGGATGCGGTGTGCTGGGTGTAGAAGTATCTATCACATTGCTCACACAAGTGATATTAAGCCGTGACTTGAGTATGTTATTGAACTGATTACATTGGCAAACAAGAATACCGGAGTTTTGGGGAATGCTGCTGCTGTCGACTTTTGGACGATGGCCACTCTCCGTGGCAGAGATATCACATCTGGCATGAACAAGGGCAATTGGCAAAATGTTGCCTATTATGTATTTGTGTTCCGTTTAGCGCAGTGTTATTGACAAATGTGTTGCATGTTTGTTATTTGTGCAAACGCACCACTGCCAACGCAATTTCACATTTTCTTAAATACAATTTTGTAGGCGATATGGTGCGATGCTGCCCGGCCTTGCTGGTTGACACCCGCGCGGCCACGCAGCCCTGACGAGGTCACGACCCGTAGAATCGGGGCTCTCGCAGCCAGGACGGGCGACAAGGGTCCACTCGGGGGACTCGGACTCCGGGACCCGGCAAGAAGACGCTTCCCGTAGCGGCCGATGGGCCGGACACCTCGATCCACGTACCAGTTCGGGTCGATGGTCTTGGAGCCTGCACCCCACACACACACGGCTCGTGGTCACCACATGCTACCCATCGACATCATGCCGTCTCTCCATTGTCAAATCTCCAATATCCTCTCTCCCATGCCCTCTGTTCCCATGAACTCTGCAACTTTCCTCTGCGCCGTGTCCTCTGTAACATATCCTCTGTCCGAAGCCCTTTGACTCATGTCCTCAGTATCATGCCTTCTGTCTTATATCCACAGCACCGTGTTCTTCCTCCCATGCCATCTGTTCCATGCCCTCTGTCCCATACGTCCTCTCTCCAATGTCTCGTGCCCTCTCTCCCGTTCCCTCCTCTCTCTCCTATGTCCTCTGTCCCATGTTATCCACCCTATGCCCTCTGACCTTGCACGTAGGAGCAGCAGGCCACGTGTGCAGTCGTGTGTGAGTCTCCGTGCGCCGTGGGCTGGCGCAGGGGCTGGGCCCAGGTGCCTGTGAGTCCACCCGCGCACAGCAGCAGCAGCAGGCCCAGCGCGAACCGCCACGAGCCGAACCGGATTGGGCCCTCGAGAGCCGGGCCCCCACTGTGGAGAATGGCGCAGCACCCGTGCATTTGTCATCGTCGTCGTCGTTATCATCATCATGGTCATAATCATCATTATGAGCACGAGAAGAAGCACTGCTACTCGTACCACCACCATCATGACCATTAAATGTCGATTTAAAGCTTTCGTGACTGCAGGGATTCATCTTGTTGGTTCTTTCGGTAAAGTCACGTCGAATGGAAATAATAAAATAATAAAAATAAAACATAATAAAATAATTCTCACATATTATTATTTTATTATGTTACAATTTTATTATTTTATTATTTCCATTCTACGTGACTTTACCGAAAGAACCAAGAAGATCATGACCATTGTAATTACATAATGATAATACTAGTATTAATCATCATGGCCTTCACCATCTGTTTTGATTGAAGCAGCAGCAGCATCGTTACAAACATGATCGTCATCTTTTGCAGCATATTTACCGCCACTAACACACGTGCAGCATCACGGTCATCATCGTGAGTTAAAATATTAACAAAGTACGTGATTTTATTCTATAATGATATTTTATTACACGTAAATGTATATCAATGTAATCCAAATACATATAAATGTAATGCAATGCTCACGCTATATGAGCATTACAGACGTGCAAGTTACGTTTCATTAATTATTGTTGCGTGATTGTGGGACCTGTGATCAAGTGCCTTAGAGGCTAGGAAGGGTTGGTGAATCACATGTCCACTTGGGATATTCCCAGCGCTGATGGCCTGCTAAGAGCGAGCAATGTACAGGTCCATAATAGAGGTGTTTTTGGTTAGATCGCGTAAATATATACATGTGTCGTTAAACACGCCACCACCCGACACAGCCAACTAGTAATTACTGCTGGATGAAGCTACTTGTACTTACTGGCGAAACGTCGTACTCAGATTGTAAATGTTGTGGCTTGGCTCTCCAACACACCGGTGGTGCTGTTCTAGTGACGAATTGGCACGTTCTGTTTACGTGACAACCCTTACTAGTTGGCTGTGTCGGGTGGTGGCGGGTTTTAACGACACATTTATATATTTACGCGATATAACCCCGAATACCTCTATTATGGATGATATAGCTCGCGAAAGCCTCCTACGTGTTAACCTCACTGCACAGGTATCGAACCTATCCGTGCGGACCTGCTTGGTGTGTTTTTCTCCGGGGACTCGGTCTCCTCACACAATGCAATGGAATAACTAGAATTTAATTTAAATTTATCTTAAATTAAACTTTACCAAACAATCCCCAATGCAGGACTTGCTTGAAAAAGAAATTCGACTCAGGTGTTTTTTGTGGTAAATAATTAACTTTTTTTTTTTATTCAAATATCTGGTCACTCATTCTATACCCTGATTCACTTGGCTATTTTCTGGATAAATCAATTGCATTCTTATTTATAAGACACATTACACTGGATTACAATACCTTTCCGAGCCTGCCACCGGAACTTTATAATATCTCTGTATTATTACTGCATCATCAGCATTTACTGCAGAAATATTAAAGTCGCCAGCTTCCTGAGATGCGATCGCATTCAGATGCTAAAATGTATACTGTACAGGCTGGTGCAGATGCCTTGTGACCCGCAATTAATTGATCATCAACATTTTTTTTCCCTTTGCATATTCATTATATTTTAAATAAACCTTACTTTAAACTAAAGACATCTGGCCCACGCTGTACATGCACGTGGTATTGGACGCTTCGTCTCACCTGTTGGCCGTGAACTTCATGCTGGATCCCACACGCGTTGGTGTCGACTTCCACCACAACCACGGCACCCTTATCTGTACCCCCAGTGTTGCTGCTTCGCGTGGATGACAGATACGATGTGTGTGAGTGTGAACGTACCTCGCTCTCCGCCACTGCACTACTACACGCTCCGAGTGGACGAGCTGCCTGCATTTCGGCTTTATAGAGACACGCAAGTGGCCCCTTAACACAACGCGTCTCCCTTTTAGCACGAAGCGACACCTTTTTGAGATCCCCAGCTCCTTTGCTTGTTGTCAATTTGAGCATCCCTTTTGTGGGCAACGAGAGAGGAAACGAGCCCAGCCCCTTTGCCTTGTCCGTGTTGATCACGCCGGCTTCTCAGTCAAGTCCGTGGGCTTCCTAATGGCACTTGAAGGCGCCTCTTGAGCCACTAGAAAGCACTCATCGACATCTCCTCTCTCCTCGCGTCCCGCCACCAGTCACTCGCTACAGTCCGAAAGCGCCGGCATCCTTTCACGGAGGACAAATGGTTTCTCCACGTTTCTACACAGCGTTCCCATTGTGATCATGTCCGTCACCACCATCATCATCATCTGCCATGATCTATCAACTGCTCGATGGAGGCCTCCCCAAGTTGTTGTCGCGATCTCCCCACATGGACCATCGATGTATGGTGACCTGTAAAGGCATGCAGTTAAACAATGTATCACTTGATAATTCGTTTCCAAGCAGCATTAAGCATGTAGCTATCAGAGCGCTTACATTATTTTATTAAATTTCTATCGACATCAATTTCAATAGATTATCTAATTAGACTTGGCCAATAGTAACTCGTTTTGCACAGAACGTCCAACATTATCAAAATCAATTGCGTGTCCTTGTTGGCACGCGTGTTCTGCCACTGCCGACCGTTGTATCTGGGAGTGTTCTTTTAGTATCATGCTAATCACACCTTCTCTTGATAGCTTCGGCAATCCATCATTAGTACCAGATGTTAGTTTTGTATTTTATGTACCCTGACAAATCTCACTCGGGTGTTTTGCTTTTTAAAAAGAAGCTGTCGAGCTTATCAGTTACTCCCGCAATGTACGGTGTACGTACACCTACGACGGGTTACACTCAAAGCTCGTTCAATCCGCACACAAACATAAGCCACTGAATCCATCTGTCGACTCAATCCAAGGCTGTGCTGCTATCTTCTGCCCACCCTACAGCCCCACGCCTACAGCACTCGCTGTGTGCTGGGGTCACCCGTCAAAGTACGAACCATGTTCAAACATGCTTGGCTTGTGAAATTTTACACGATTTTATGCATTTATGGTGATGTCATAAAAGGCTTTATTATAGCAGAGATCTTATTATGAGTAGTGGTGGTGGATTGTGGGTAGGAAATCAACAGGACAGGGTTTTTATTACCATATAGACATTGAAATAAAGTAACATTTTAGTCCAGCATATGGGCCACCTTGGCCAATACTTTATAGCAGCATTTGTTTACGCAAGACAACTGTGGACCATGCAGCTCTGAATCTATGAGCATCGTCAGCACTCAGCAAGGTCGGGCCGTTTATTTTATAATAGTGATGTAGTTGTTTACAGAAACCCCCCCAAAAAACATTTTATAGGGGCTCTCTGAAGCTCTATCGAGGGGAGACCCTTCCGCCAGCAGTGTCGTGAACAAGACATTGCAGGTAGAATGGAAATAATAAAATAATAAAAATAAAACATAATAAAATAATTCTCACGACGTTTCGGCCACAACGCAAGCAGCCGTCCTCAGGTGGAGAGCAGATTCTGTCGAGTAGACAGACTCTGTCGTGAGAATTATTTTATTATGTTTTATTTTTATTATTTTATTATTTCCATTCTACGTGACTTTACCGAAAGAACCAAGAAGATGAATCCCTGCAGTAGTCACGAAAGCTTTAAATCGAAATTTAAGACATTGCAGGGCTGCGCCTTTACATTGTCCAGGGGAATAGCCCCCCTGCGCGCAGCCGTTGCCCACTGATTTACGGCTGAGCGGATGGACACCACTTGCCACTCCACAGAATGTCCCCCGTCCGAAGCCGTGGGCCAAACACCTGGCCTCGCTGGGAAGCCCAGCGCCTGTGCCCGTGATCCTCTTCGTGCACGTGCGGTCGCCAGCACGGCAGCCCCGATTGTCCAGTGGCAGTGGTGCTTTTAATTACCAGATGTGAGATTATCAGGAGCGATGTGTGTGTGTGTGTGCGTGCGTGCCCCCTTAACCGCACCATTGGGCTTGCGTCCCTTAAGCATCTGCTGCACAGTTCTACAAAATAAAAATGTTTTTTCTTGTCTTATTGGCGACGAAGTAAGAAATAAATTCTAGCTAAATTAAAGTTGTGGAACCCCAATCCAGGGTTGAGGTCAGCATTGTGTAAGTAAAGTGAGTCAGCTGGTCGAATGGCTTTGATGCATGTTGTCTCTGCTCCAACATGCGGTTGAGTGAATTTTCTTCGAGTCATCATCAACCATGGTCAATCCACTGCTGGAGGAAGACCTCCCCAAATTGACTCTGCCTCTCACGATGCTGCGATGTAATAATCCTCAGCCACGGCACTTGAACACAGACTGATTTCAGTTTACGTGCCGAACGACATGTAACGTGATGATGATTTTTATATTCATTTTGGTGTTATTTTAAATTTTTTGCTATTTTCTTTGAACCTATCTATGTGACTTTACCGAAAGACCCATAGAATATTCATATACAACAATATGAATTCCTGCAGTCACGAAAGCTTAAAGTCAAGATTTTGGTGGAGTCTTCGGTGAATGGGCTGATACAATAAACTCCCTGTGCTTGAGAGAAATTTTAATTCCCAGGCCGCTGCTTGGATTCGTGCCCACAATCTCAGCAGTGCCAGATCAGCACTCTGACTTCTGACTCCCCACCCAGCCACCTCAGGGAAAAGGACAAAACTAAACTTAACAATGCGTTTGTTTTTTGTAGTCAACGCTGACTGCCTTAGACCACAATTAATTTCGCTACAGAGGCCAGTTTAATTGTAGGTGGCTGTAATCCATATTTGAACCCAGTATCTATTAGGGGTGCTGTGCTGTTAATGATACAAACCCGTAATTTTATTTCCTGAAGGACCAAGCAATAAGATGGCACGGAGATGAGAACTCCCCTTTTTGAGAGAGACCAGGCTCAAGTGACTAAATAACAACACAGGCAGAGATGGGCAGTAACTACATTGCCAATTACATATTTAAAGTATGCAATTAAAATATGTAACTGCATTACATATATAATGTATGTAATCCTAGCTGCACACCTCAGAGTACATTTCCTCCTGTAATTTGCATGTATTTCCGCAGGTTAGAGTGTAACAAACGTGGAATTCAACATCATCATACAATAAACGTCATGTTCAATTCTTTATCATCATCGCCAGCCGTGATCAATCCACCACTGGACGAAGGCCTCCCCAACCCGTCCCAATCTCTCACAGTCCCACGACAATCCATCTCGCAGGTGCGCACGCGATGATTTCATCGCTCCATCTCCCTCCGGCGGGCGCGGTCTCTGTCTCGGGCACGTTCCCTCCTTTGGCCGATGTGTCGGTTTCGTTGACGTGACGCAAAACGTTTCCACGGCTCGCGATTGTTCCCGCTCGTGCCCCGCGTGACCTTGGGCCGCTGTGGGGGCCCTTTCGAGCTCAATTAGCCACGCTGCGTCTGTTCGCGAAGCGTCGATAATGAGAGCACTGGCGAAACAGCTCGCACCCCAGCCATGTTCCATCGACTGTCCGTCCGTGCCTCTTTGCGGCTTCAAATATCCCGCGGGAAAGTGACCGCGAAGGGCACATCGATTAAAACATCAACAACAACAAATTATGTGTTTTGCGAACTTTATTTTCTTTGAGTGACAGATTCAGCCAGAGATCGGTAGGGAACCTTTGCCGAACTGTATTCAAGCATAAGTTAAAAGAGGCATCTCACCAATTGGCTGTCGTGAGGTTACTTTTCACGCTGTCTCACACTCCCTGTGGAGTTGTGAGCATCGTGTTTGCTCTGAGCTATGTGCGCATGTAACTCTTTCTGCTCTGCACTGATACCATCTCCATTGTTTACCCAGCAATACCTGGGTAAAAGGAAAGCCTGTGAAAGCTTCACATCAGTCTCATGAATCCTTTTCAGGAGCGTCTTGCCAAGTTTTCGCAGGAGGGTGGAGATAGTTGCTTGAGAGAATATCTGTATCATCACAATTGAATAATTTTTCCGTTTTTTTTGTTTATGTGCCCTTCTAAATGTCTTCCTTGTCTCTTCCCAACACAAACCATGTATTTATCAGTTTACACGTGGGCTTTCGCGACCAATATTATCCCTAATAGAGGTTTTTCTAGGTTAGATCGCGTACATATATAATTGTGTCGACGTGTGGTCACCACATCTATACGCCTCTATATAAGGAACAAAACAGGTGGACTTCTCCACAAATCTGGCTGTTGCCTGATGAAGCTGGTTGTAATTACTGGCGAAACGTCGTACTCAGATTGTAAATGTCGTGGCTTGGCTCTCCAACACACCGATGTGCTGTTCTAGTGACGAATTGGCACGTTCTGTTTACGTGACAACCCTTACGAGTTGACTGTGTCGGGTGGTGGCGGGTTTTAACGACACATTTATATATTTACGCGATCTAACCCAAAACAACCTCTTTTAAGCATGTAATTATTGCCTCGATTACCTTCTCTAGAATATTAATAACCCTCGCCAAAGCTTTCATTTATTAATTCTGCTTCATTCCACCTCGAGACGTGGGTGTGGGGGACGCAAGGGGGTAGGGGACAGTGACCCTCCCCAAAGATGTGGTACACAAACGGCAAGCGGCGTGTTGCTGCGTCTCAATAAGCAGCCTTCACCGGCTTTCCTTCTTGGCTTCAACATCTCTTCCAGAACGCTGATACAGGGCAAACCCAGTCACTAGGAATGGAGTGGTGATTGCCTTCTTTAGACGAGGTCACAGGAGGACACAAAGACCCGGGCATCATTGACGGAGCGGTGCTGGGTCATTGACAGGAGTTTGTGGGATAGCCCAGGTGTTAAGGGTCCCCCACTCTGTGTTTTCGCCGTCCCATCCCATTCACCCCCTGTCGTTGACACACACGCACACAGACACATTCGTTTTAGAAATCAGATTTTCGATCAATTACGCTGGCTATACATACCGAGGCAGCCGAACTTTGCCCGCGGGTAACGCAGCTTTGGAGCATCTATATAACCCATGTGCAGTGTTGCCCAGGCCCGTGTGCCCTCCGTGCCCCAAAGTGTAACAAGCGCGTCAGCCCTTCGTGTCTGCACCGAAGAGCGTGGAGAGAAATCGTGACCCGCGACGCGTCGCTCTCCCATCCTTAGCCACAGGTGAGTGTCTCCGCCCGGCATCCCTCGTCACTGCTAAACTAAAACGAAACTTGACGGCCGATTTTTGGGTTAGATCGCGTAATTATGAATGTGTCGTAACCCTCCACCACCCGACACAGCAACTTAGTAAGGGGCTCGTCACGTAAACTGTTTGAGAGTAAATGTTGTGCGGATTTACTCTCCAACACACCGGTGGGCTGAAGTAGTAACTAATTGGCGCGTTTTGTTTACGCGACAAATCCCTTACTGATTGGCGGTGTCGAATGGTGCAGGGTAACGACGCATTTATACTTACACGATCTAACCCAAAAACCTTTATTATGAATAAAACGAAACTACATATTTCGTAATTTCGCCATGTAAGGCCCACTGAGGTGTATAGCTCGTTTTCAGAAGCGATCTGGCCACAAATGGTAGCTCACGTGGAAATCTATAGTAGCCGAATACTCTAAAGGCATGTTGATTCTAAATGTGGAGGTAAAAACCGGAGGACCCCGAAAAAAATCCATGCGACCACGGAGACAACATGCAGACTCCAAATATACAGCAGCAGCAGGCGTCAGGGTCGGGATCGAACCCACGGCCTCCTGTAGACCAGGCGAGGTAGTTAACATCTCATAGCCACCGTGATGATGATGAGAGAAACACAAACTCCAAATACACAACAGGCGTCAGGGTCGGGATCGAATTCACGACCTCCTGTAGACCAGGCGAGGTCGTCAACATCTCATAGCCACCGTGATGATGATGAGAGAGACGCAAACTCCAAATATACAGCAGCAGGCGTCAGGGTCGGGATCGAACCCACGGCCTCCTGTATACCAGGCGAGGTAGTTAACATCTCATAGCCACCGTGATGATGATGAGAGAGACACAAACTCCAAATATACAGCAGCAGGCGTCAGGGTCGGGATCGAACCCACGGCCTCCTGTATACCAGGCGAGGTAGTTAACATCTCCTAGCCACCGTGGCGCCCCTCTTCCCCACACCGTCGCCATCCCTCGCGGTCCCGCTGCGATGCCGCTGCTCCTCCCTCATCCAGCTGACATCGCCGCTCCATCTCCGCAGGTGGTCGTTCTCAAGGGTGTGCGTGTTCCCATCCTTCAGCCGTCATTCCATCACCAGTCTTGTCCATCAGCCACGCATTGTGTGACGCCGGGAGGAAGAGCTGATCGCGCGGGTGGGCTTCGTGGTTAGGGGCCATCCATTGAGTCCGTACGTATAGAGGGGGAGGGGTAACCCAAATGCGTTCGCTTGCGTATGGGGGGGCTACTGGCAATGTACGCATAAGAAACGGGGGGGGGTGAAGCCTCGATACTAATTTGTCTACATCGGCCTTCAAATGAGTTGGTCCGGCGGTGGACTATCTGTTTGCTTAAACACGTGAATATTATTAATCCTTGATCGTTTCTGCGTGGATTAAATATCGGCCGTTCTATAGGATTCGGGGGGAGGGTGTAAAAAGTCCGCGTGCGTACAGGGAGGGGGGGGGTCAAATTTTGACAGATTGCTGCGTGCCGACTCAATGGATGACCCCTTAGGAACGCGGCAGCCGGCAAGACGCAGCAAGCGATTCCAGGGCGTACGGCCCTTGCCGTCTTGAGTTGCTTCGTTCATTGTTGTTCAATAGATTGCGATTGGTGAAGTAATGTATTTTGGATGCATAGTTATCGATGTGACGGGCGAACGCTGGGGAGACTTGCCAATGTTCGGTAAAGTAAATCATAAAAGGAACGGCGAGACGAAAGGAGCGTTTAGCTGTGTCAGCAAAGCCCCATCATCATCATCGCCAAGGCCACAGATGCTGAGGAATGAGCCGAACGAGAAAGAGAGAGATAGATTAATAGGGGTTTTCCCCTTTTTTCTGACAACAAAACTGACACTTTTTGCAAGGAATCATGCTTACATTAAGCACAATACTTGCGGTCAAATGCAAACAAAAAACAATACTCTGATAATTTATGCATTGTCTTTGAAACGCCTTTTTGCGTCATCTGGTCGAACACCATATGAGACTAGGCTCCAAAGAAAGCTGTCTCTGGTGTGGACCAATCAGTTTCAAAGACAATGCATAAATTATCAGAGTATTGTTTTTTGTTTGCATTTGACCGCAAGTATTGTGGTTAATGTAAGCACGATTCCTTGCAAAATGTGTCAGTTTTGTTGCCAGAAAAAAGGGAAAACCCCTATTAGTATATTTTGGTGCTGGCAAAGGAGGTCCCATGAAAGAGAGATGGATTCTTCACGACTGTACTTACAGTGGAGAGGGCTCGAGCCCAGCCACGCTTTCCTGGAACCTTTCTGGGGCAAGATTTACATCTTGGCGAAATGTTCCAACAACAGGCCCCATTTTGGTAATTGGCTCCATTCTTGGCGATGAAAACATTGGCACGGTTATATTTCTATGTGTGTTTTAATTGGATGAAAAGGAGACTTCGACAAAACGTGAATCAGACGTCTTTGTCTCTCGTGTGGCCACACATCCGTGGGCAGATTCGGCTGGTGCAGGCACGACCCACAGAGACGGCTGCCTCTGTGTCGTGCTAAGGCCCCTGATAATTTGGTGGCAAATCGCAATAGCGTGATTTTTTTGTATATATGTACACCGGCGAAAAAAAACCACTCGATTTGAGAGAAAAAAAAGATCAAGTCGTCGGGGAGCACCGCCTCACTGCCGTCTGCGAGTCGCAATCGCGATTCGATGTTGAGCAAATGCAGAGAGTGCTGCAAGAGCGCAGCATGTCCGGACAAGGTGAAGAGAGAGCGCGGTTGGTAATCCACCTTCAGTCATCACTTGCGGTAAGCAGAGGACACCTGGAAGTCGCTGGCACAGGAGGAATACAACAGCAACTGCAGTGCTCCACATACAGTCGACAACGCCGTTGAGCGGCGGCACAGTCGTTGGCACACTGCTCTAAGAACCCGGCTACCTGAGTTGGATTCCGGGCCAGGGTTAGCATCAGCGGTGAGTGATATCCGAACCGGTCCTAGGCACCCCCCCCACCCCCCGGTCTCCCCACGTCACCAACTCGCACTGATGGTGAAGTATGGTCAAAATCACCCGCACGGCATGGCGGAGGCCCTCATCCAGCAATGGATTGACGAAGGGCTATAAGTGACATAAATAATTATATTTTTTTATAGTGGTAGATGTTGATGTGGTGGGAGTGTTTGCTGTGCGTGCAGTGTGTGCCGTGGGGGGGGGGGGGCGTGCTGGGTGGACGTGGGACGCGGAGTGGAATTGCCACGGGGAGTCACTCCGCTCCGCGGGGAGCAGCTCGCGATGGGGTTTACTCAGAGGCGAACATCTCTCTCGCTGATTCTTCTTCTCCGGGTCGCTGGTAGACTTCCGCGAGGTGGCACGCGACGAAGTATCCACAGCAAGGGGCGGAATACTGGATGGATGCTTCGTGTGCATGCCGGACTCAATTTCTCGCCGGATCTTTTCCATCTCGCTGGTAGATAACAATCTGAATATTGATGTATTTATACTGGAGGGATCCGGTGAGTTATCACGGTCATTTTCACAGATGCCCAACAAGGAGCAGGCACAAGGCTTGTTGTCCGCTGGGTGTGGAAATATTATCCAGGTCGCCGGTAGCTCGTGATTAAGTAGCCACAGCCATAGCGAGGGGGTGTATACTGGATGTGGTGTACCGGGTGTGGATTATGATCAACGTATTCTTATTTTATGGGACATACCCGGCCAAAATGAAGCGCAGCTGTTCCTCTTCTCCCCGCGACTGTCTCCTCTCCCATCCTCCTCCTCTCCCGTCCCCATCCCCCTCCTCCTCCTCTCCCATCCTCCCCCTCCTCTCCCATCCTCCCCCTCCTCCTCCTCTCCCATCCTCCCCCTCCTCCCCCTCCTCTCCCGTCCCCATCCTCCTCCTCCTCTCCCATCCTCCTCCTCCTCTCCCGTCCCCCTCCTCCTCCTCTCCCGTCCCCCTCCTCCTCTCCCGTCCCCATCCTCCTCCTCCTCTCCCATCCCCCTCCTCCTCCTCTCCCGTCCCCTTCCTCCTCCTCCTCTCCCGTCCCCCTCCTCCTCCTCCTCCTCTCCCGTCCCCCTCCTCCTCCTCTCCCCGGGGTGAGGACCGCGGGAGGCGGCAGCTGCCCGGGCTCTGGCGTCTCTCGGCCGTCCGCGCTCGCCACTGCCCCGCGCCGACGCGAGCGAGACGCGGACGAGCGTGAGACGCCTCGGTGCAGGTTACCCCCCCCACCTCCCCCCAATCCCTGGCTAGGGCTGTGCGGTGGGCTAAGGTGTTTTTACTCCGTGCGGGGGTTGGTGGATCACGGAGAGACGGAGCATTGACGTAGCGTTCTTAGCATGGGCCCTGGTATTAAAAAGAATACACAAAAATTGCCCCACTTTGTGGGGAAGTCAGCAGTGATTGTACTATGGGTATACTCGTATGAATGTGGAATTTCCCCCCACTGGAGCAGGGCTATGAACAGGAGGTGACCCTGGTTTGATGTCGATTTGAGCAGGAAAAACACGTGACTTTGGCATTTTAAAGATGAAGGCGCAGCACTGCAACTGCACGTTCGCGCCACTGCTGGCCAGAGGGCCTCACGAGTGGGAGCTCTGGAGAGCCCCTGTGGAGGGTATTCGGCCTACTCTTCTATACTGGCTGGACATGTTAGAAGACGTGGGAGTATACACACTTCACCCTCACTACTAGCGGGTTGCCGCTCAACTGACTCCCTGTAAACATGCAACGTTGGGGTAACGTTGGGGTAACGTTGGGCTAACGTTGGTTGACTCTGGGCCAGCGTTGCTCCAATGTTAAGCAGAATTTGCCTGTTTACTGAGCTGTGGCGAACCCATTTATATTGCTTGGCGGCGGGTTTAAGTAGCTGGCCATTTTGTCCCACTGCCGTGCGGGGAGATCAAACCGGCAATCTCTGCATTGCAAGTCCAGTGTGCCATACTCTTAGTTCTTTCGGTAAAGTATGAATCCTTGCAGTCACGAAAGCTTCAAATCCAGTGTGCCAACCAGTACATCACGACAGCGTCCTCTTGAGCTCTGGGGCAAGGTGGCTTGGACCACACTCTCCCCTCTCTGTCGCCCGGTGCCTGGTCCACTCTGGGCCGCGGGTCCCGCGACGCAATTGCACCGCCTGCACACTCGATAGTGACATCACGGAGATGTCGGGGCATCCGTTGGGGGGGGGGGCAGAGTGGCGAGTGGGTGTCTGATGGGCTACGTGTGCGTTGACATTTGAAGCGTCCCTTCTGTACGTGTGGGTCTTCGTCAGGCATTCTAGTCCCCTTCTCACTTGCGAGAAAAAAATAACAGACCACAAAATGCCAAACATGTCAAGGCAGGATGCTTATAAATATGAGACTTGAGACTCACCGGGCTTCGCTTTTATGAAACTAAAGACATTGTGCATGTTTTATTCCGTTTGGCCATTTTCGTTCGTCGTTTTTTTTTATTATTAATTACGGTGCTCATTTACGATTACACACTCATGAAACATCTCAAAGCTGGTGTTTGATAATAATAATAGCAGGCTAAACGTTTCAGGGGGACGTCAATTAAGGGTTGCGAAGCACAGACCCAAAGGTCCAGAATGCCACGCGACCGGCAACACTCAACGCCATTGAGAGTGCAATCGATGAGCATTAATACATTTCTAGATTTGTCGCGAGGGTGTCTAAGAACATGGCAAAGTAGACAACGGGAGGGAATGTGAAAGTTAAGCAGTGCGATTAAAAATAAGTGCTTTGACTGCCGAGCAGCAGTAGTACACGAGATTCAGCCTCCATGATGAGGATGGTGATGCTGGTGATGTCGCGGTGTCACGATGTCTGGACGCACGTGACGAACACCGTGGGAACGTGAATGTGTCCGTGATCGTTTAGCCACCCGATCGTTAGACGAGCCACCCCTGGTGGCCTGTTAAATGCAGAATTTAGAGTTGGGGTGTGGGTCAGTGAAGCGATGAAAACGTTACCACAAATTGGTTTCAGGATTGTGTTGAATAAACTCACATTTGTATTTGTCATCATTGTAACGACTTATAATACCCCTGCAGACGTATGGATATTTCGAATTGCATTTCTCCAGTAATTCTGATGTTAAACAAAGCCAAATAGTGATGTTATGCATGACCAGATGTCGATCGCGATAAAGCCAACGCGTGCATCTTATTCTTAAATAAATGTATACTGCGCACAAAACCGGGGTCGGGACACAGATTTCGCGACTTCTCGATCGACAATTTGTCGGAACAAAATCCGTGAAGCGTGCTCTCTGTGCGCTCAAATTGGAGCTGATTTTGTACAAGTTAAAATTATTTTCGCCGTAAATGATCGTACGGATGCCGGCGAAAGTTCACATATCATGGCGGCGGAGCATGTGATACAGCTGTGACATTTCCACGAGCAAATCAAAGGGACAAACTGCAAAAGTAAAAATCACGAGCCGCGCCAGCAAGGACGGAGAGCTATGGGATACAAATCAATTAATTGTCGCAACTCTGGTTCATATCGCGCACCACTCACACTCGATAAATATGCTTTGTCCAGGCGAGTTGTCGAGTCTGCTTAACTCCCTCGGCAGTCAGCTGTGTCCTGGGATCAGTGTTGAGCCAACTTGACTTCAGCACGAGAAGCAAGTCCCTCCGCCTTCCCTGGGCACCCGACCAATCGCCGTTCACTTCGCCCCGGTGTGTTTGACCTGCGATCGGACCAGTTTCGTTTCTGGAGGGGTGAAGCATATGGGTCAAATTTCGATTTAAAGCTTTCGTGACTGCAGGGATTCATCTTCTTGGTTCTTTCGGCTAAAGTCACGTAGAAGGGAAGTAATAAAATAATAAAAATAAAACAAAATAAAATAATTCTCACGACGTTTCGGCCACAACGCAAGCAGCCGTCCTCAGGTGAAGATCAGGTCTGTCGGGGAGACAGCGTCTGCTTGCGTTGTGGCCGAAACGTCGTGAGAATTATTTTATTATGTTTTGTTTTTATTAATTTATTACTTCCCTTCTCCGTGCCTTTACCGAAAAACCAAGAAGACTTATGGGTCAAGTTGGGCTCTGCCTGAACGACAAATTGTGGAGATGTCCCGGTGAAGTCCGGCGTCTTCTGACGAAACACGGGTTAATCCGCGTCCTGCTGCGCGGACCGTGTTATTGTGTGTGTCCGCTGACAGCTTATTTTGATTGCTGTCTTTGTTTGTCTGGCCTCCTTCTAACTACTGGGGAGACAAATGCAGCCGGGCGTTGTGATACGGGCTATGCCACCATCATTGTGCACTTTTTCCGACGTTAATAGGTGCTCACGAACAGGACCTGCCCTCTCAGACTATGTTAGTCTACGTGGGAGATTTTTGTTGTTGTTTCTGACTATATTTTGTACAGTACTGCAAGTATTGTGGTTAATGCAGACATGAATCCTTGTAAAAAAAGGTTTCAGTTTTGTTGCCAGAAAAAATGGGGAAAACCCAATTATTATATTTTGCTACTGGCAAAGGAGGTCCAATGATGAAGTATTGTGTGTATTTGGTTAGCGCACTGGACTTGCAAGCCAGAGGTAGTTGTTTCATCTCCTGTTGTGTCTGTGTGCCCCAATGTGTGCACGCACGTGTACACAGCCAGATTATTGCACATGGCTACCACTTAGCCGATGTTTTAATTGTAATAACCCATTTTTAATGTTAAAAATAGCTTGATGATTATCCACCCAGAAATGGTTATTAATGCGAAAAATTATAATTTATAATATATTTGGGATTTGTTTTCATATACACCACTTGCTTAATGTATTAACCACTGCTTGGTGTGCATTAATGCAGTATAGGATAACGTCGTTTTAAAACTACTCTTATATCTTTGATTTTATTGTTTTATTTGTATTATTTTATTATTTCCCTTCTACGTGACTTTACCGAAAGAACCAAGGAGATACTCTTATATCTCCAAAAGAACGTTCATCTATCCATGTATTTCAGAGGTATAGATACACTCCGTATTTTCCGCTGTCATGGGGAGCAGTATTTTTGTTTGCTCATCGCTGCAATGCTCGTGACAATCGCACAGCTCGTTAATGAAATGCATCCCAGCCACGCGGCGCGAGTCGGTGCGAGTGCGTGCGTGAGCGCGTCCCAGTTCAGCTGCGGGGGGCTCCTTGCGACTTAGTTGCGAGCCACCTTCTGATGGGTTGACGCGTGGGCTGCCACACCGAGCACGTGTCGGCCAGCTCCTGTGGGCCGCTAAGCATCGCAGGGGGGGGGGGGGGGTTGAAGACAAAGAGCGAGCAGCGTTGTGTCCCTGCGAACGGTGGTCGGAATGGATCGCGAACCCCGCCAAGTCAACGATCCGTTCCGACCGCCGTTCTCCCCCCCCCCCTCGCTCTCGCGCGAAACGATTAAATACGATCCCGAGGGACTGCCGTACTCCCATAGGATTCCGCGAGAGAGGTTAACCAGTCTCAGATCTGTTGAGTGTCCTTCATTTAACCGGGGCATTAAATAATGCGACGGCGACATGGGCTACATCAAATCCTTCAGGAACATTGTTGCATTAAAAAATATGTATAGATACCCCACTAATCTTTCGGAAGAAATGTGGTATACATATTTATTTGCAAAGATTATACACATCTCCCACCAAATCAATGCACGTTAAATCTTCTAAACTCTCGCCTCTGTGAGATATACAGCCATTGTTGTCACAATATTCAATCAGTTGTTGAAAATATAGCAGAAGGGTCTCTAGAAGAATATAATCGAGTATCTATAAATGGATCACCCTGTGTATACATTTAGTGTTTAATTTTAATGTTATAAATTGCCATCGCATTTTTGTCACACTACTTGAAAGCAAAATTGTCTACTTTATAAATTAGGAATGTATGATCAACTGATTAATCGATTCAAATAATATCTAACACTCACAACACGTGTGTGGAATTGTCCATCGAAGAATCCATTCCGTATGATTTTAGAAAAAGGGTATGCAAGTTCGAATAGGTGAATGGAGTGAATTGGAGTGTAAAAATGAGAAAGAAAGCAAAAATAACAATACAACAGAAATGGCAAAAGTTCAACAACAAATTAATAAAATCTTGAATCAAATAACAACCCCAGATTTGTCACATGTCAGTGTTGGGGAAAGTGCTTTTGTAAAATTACAGAGGAAATAAAATGCTCAAGAAATGAATTGCCCAAAACCGGGAAGCAGGCCGTTTCAAGAACGAGCTCCAAGACTCAGTGAGGTTTTTCTGGTAAAAAAAAAATATTTTAAAAGTGTACATGCTCACATACAACGTGTACATCGTGTACACCATGTACACACACATCCCATTTGTATTTGTTAAATGAAGCAGTCCGCATGCCGTCCTGGCTACTGCACGAGCAAGAGGGTGGGTGGCTGCTTGCCTTGGGTTCCGGCAAGCCCCTTCTCGGCTCTCCAAGGTCTGGGCTGGCTTCGAGCGCTTACTGATCACAGTAAGGGCACAGCGATGGCTTGGGGAGGCATTAACCCAGCAGTGGATTGACCATGGCCAAAGATTATGATTACTAATGAAAGTGCATGGCCATACTGCCATTGCCTTATACGATAGCGCTCTGCTTCATGTTTTATGACAATGCCAAGACGTGTCATGTAATCTGCGCTGGATTCTACTGAAAATGAAGGCTTTGGTTGTGGAGAAATGATTTATTCTGAATTGTTTGCCATTCGTGGAAATATCCTAGACGACATTCCTGAAGAAGAGCCATTGTAAATCGACGTAATGAATGTTTTAAACACTGTATGGAAAACTTTTGTATTACATTTTTAAAATTCACATTTCATTCGACCACGTTGGATATTTTTTACATATTTACATGAGCGCATGCGAATGGCTTTTTGCCCTTCTGCGCCGTGCAAGTGAATTGTGCAGGTTACACCGAGACTCTGTCGCGATAAGCCACGGGCTTTAAAGGTCCCTATCATCGTCATCGTCAGCCAAAATCAATCCCCTGTTGGATGAAGGCCTCCTGACATCGTCGCCATCTCTCACGTGCCTGTGATGTGACGATCCACCGAGAATCTGAAAACGAGCTGGTTTAATCGCTCCATCTCCGTGGTGGGTGTTTAACGGTCCCTAGACCCTCGCACTAATAATGTTTTCGTTCAATTTGTGCTTCATTTTTCCTCGTCCAGTTTCCCTGTTCTCCTGCTTGCCAACAAAAGCAGCAATGATTGGTTTAGTTCCGCATGAGCTCCTGCTAATGTACACAGTGCATGCGTCAGTTGATGGCATCCACAGATGAGAAATTAGAAAAAACTCCCCCACCCAGACCCCAATATCTAAAACATCTGATCAAAGTGTCCCTTTGTTTAAGTGTCCAGTTGTCACCTTAACGTGTTCAGAGAAGCTCACGACACATGTCCACCATGGTGCCCTCTTGCCGATCAAATCAAGTGCTCATCGTTATTTATTTCAAATTCACCGACGGCGCTTACGAACAATTACAGAAAATATAAAAGTCACTTTGCAAAAAAAAAAAAGGTGGAAAAAGCTGGATCTAAAGTAAATCGAGAGGTCGGTAGACGCGGCCTCGTCGGTAGATGGAAAGGACCCCACAATCTTTGGTTTTTTCACGTTGCGGCTTCTCGTCCATTTGCGGACGTGCTGGCCGGAGTTGGGGGGGCGGCGGGTTGCGGGGGGGGGGGCGGTCTGGAGGAGCGTGCGATGTTATGAGCTGGCGCCGCCGAATTGCGCTCAGATCGCGCGCGATGGGACGCGCGCCCTGCGTGAGCCCATGTTCAGCCCTTCCAGTCCTCTAGGCTGCCTCAACGCAGCGCCCTATCTCACAGTGAGTTGCCGCCACACCATGAACCCCGCCGCCGCCGCCGCTCCGCTCGCCGCCGCCGCCGTCTCGTCAAAGTTAAACTAAGAGAGAGAGCGAGAGGGAACGAGACAGAGGATAAGCCCAAACAAAGCGAAACTGACCGAGTTTTCGCGACACAGTTTACGCTCATAGTCTTCCAGGTGATCTTTCCGGCGGACTTATTGTAAAGCCACTGCGACCGTTTTCTTTTTTAAAAAAGCTCGATACGCCTAAACGAAGTGATGGAGTGGGTACGTCTAGATAACATTAATAACGCTCATCTGTGCGAAATGTCCTGTTGTGAAAATGTGCCGAGAGCGGTGTGTTGTACGTAATGCATGGTGTGAATTCCGCGTAGCTTGTTCGAAGAAAAATGTTTAAATGCTTAGTTTGCAAGCGTGCAAAACGTGATGACTGCCGATAAATGGTTCCTGTGATGTGATCATGTTGGTGATGTTTTGCTGAAAAATTATGGTGATATAATTTTAAAGCATTGCCTTGTAAATGATTTAGAACGAGCATTTTTGTGTTACTTAATGTGGTCGGTAATTCTTGTGTTATCCATAATTCAAAGGAAACAGGATTGTAAAGTTTGTGATTCTTATTAATCAGAATTGTACGTGTTTTTTTGTCTGTAATATAGTTTGCAAGTATATTTAATATCAAAGTAGTGGGGGATTGACGTAAACCATTTGAATTTAACAAATATTAATCCAGCTTCTTAAAAAGTGCAATTGTGGTATACAATTCTAAATATGCATCTAAATTCATGGACAATCCAGTGTAAGTGAAATATGTATAATATGAGAAAATATAGTAATTTCCTAATTTCATTGAATACTAAAAATGTTATTGCATCTCTTGGTATTTTCATAAAAACACTATTTTAAATGCCTGAGAATGTGTATATATATAAATATATATAAACATCTCAAAGCTTAGCTCTTTTTTAAAAGTAATCTTTCAAATTTAGTTGGAAACATAACTATTTTTTCAATATATATACACAGTAATAACCAGAGGATATCATAGTAATTTTAGCGAGTCATATTGAATTTAATGTTACGTTTGGCAACAATTTTTTTGACACAAAGACACAATTGGAAACATCTCAGTGTGCATGACCTGCAGCAGCGCGCAACATGTCATCGCGTTGCATTATTAAGCATCACCCTGGAGCCCATTTATGTCATCATTACCATTCTTGATTGGCATTCAAGCGAGGAAAACAATCGTCTTCCGCTGAGCTAAAACATCCGAGATCGAGCCACGGTTTGAGAGGTCCTGTTTCGGCAACTGATATTTAAGTGCGCGGTCCCTTTATTTATAAATGTACTTATTTGTTTTGATGGGACATTAAGAGCTGCTTGTCGCACGGATTAAAAGGGTTTTTATTTAGAGCAGCCATCGCCGTAAGCTGCCTAAGCGGCTTTCAGGTTTTGATTTTCGCTTGAGGGGCCTCTCCACTGCGGCCTCCGCAGCCTCCCCACGCGACGCCGTGCCCTGCTCCCGCCGCGGTCGGTAGGCCTCCCCGTTCCCATCTCCCCCGGGTGCCCCCCTTGCCACCCTCCTTGTCGGCGTGCCCCCGCGTGGCTTGCCCCCTTCTCGGATTCTCGGTGGTTTCCTGCCATGCGTGTGCCCTCTCGCCACTCGCGGGCCTTCCCGCTGCCCTCTCTGATGAGTCGATCCACCTGGCTCCCCCCCCTCCGACCTCTCTCGTTGCTCCACAGGCCTCTTCCCATATTTATTATCGTCTCTTTGTGTTGGACACTCTGACCCGTAGCTCTCTACCTGACCCCTCTCCCCACGCCACCGCGTCGTCTTCCCAGACGTGTGGGAATCGCCCAGGTTGGCCCTCATCTGCCCGCGCCGTGGCCCTCTCGCTTCGCGTGACCTTCCCCTCGCCCGTCCGACTCGCACGGCTCTCGAGGGCTGCCGCCGACACGACGCCGCTTCTTGCCGCTCGGGTTCAGTGATTTGTGAAGGGAGCGCGACACCGCCGCTCCCCGCCGGGGTCACCGCACCCCGCCGGGGTCACCGCACCCCGCCGGGGTCACCGCACCCCGCCAGGCTCGGACTGACACCCACCGGGCGTCCGCTGGGGGCCGGCGTCCGTGGTAGAGAGGTCGCCGTTCGTTGGGCTCTTTTGAGGGGAATGTCGTCCTTGTTTTTGTGTAAGACGTCTTTCATCGTGGTGGTTGGGCCTCACGTCTGTGGGAAATAGCGAGTCGCCTGTAGTCTGAGCTGTGAGCGTTGCTGGGGGGGAGGCCTGCTTCGCAAGCGAGTGTGTACCCTGTTAAAAACAAAACGAAAAATAATCGTCGCTACTCGAGTTAAACAGACCCGCATTAGTCTTTTCCACGTACAATTTAAATATAATTGAGTCTGTCAGCCTGTTGGCTTTCTAGACAAACGTCACTTTGTATAAAGGTGTCAGTTTTTGTACCAGATAAAAGGGTAAAACCCTATTACTATATTTTGCTACTGGTAAAGGAGGTCTAATAGTGTTAACGCCACTTTATTAAATTAGCAAAAGTGTGGAGCAGTTTTGACCGTTTCGCTGTCGTCGTAGTCAGCGAGGCTTGTTCAAGAATCATTTTGAGTTGCCAGACATTAGTGGGACGATCCCTTTCCACCCCCACGACTTGGGACGCCCTGGTCACCGTCAAGGCGACGATATAGACCTGCTCGGCTGTGCAGAGTCAGTCCTCTAGAGTGTCTAGAGTGACTTAGAGTGTCTAGAGTGTCTAAAGTGTCTTAGAGTGTCTAGTATGTCTAAAGTGTCTAGAATGTCTAAAGTGTCTAGAGTGTCTAAAGTGTCTAGAGTGTCTAGAATGTCTAGAGTGTCTAGAATGTCTAAAGTGTCTAGAGTGTCTAGTATGTCTAAAGTGTCTAGTATGTCTAAAGTGTCTAGAGTGTCTAAAGTGGCTAGAGTGTCTAAAGTGTCTAGAGTGTCTAAAGTGTCTAGAGTGTCTAGAATGCCTAGAGTGTCTAGAATGTCTAAAGTGTCTAGAATGTCTAAAGTGTCTTAGAGTGTCTAGAATGTCTAAAGTGTCTTAGAGTGTCTCGCTTGTTAAGGATTCAAGCGGCAATCGTTTGATTTACAGGGGCCTGCCCTTTCAATGCATCGTGCGCTAACACGCCCGTTCGTATTTCGCAGGTTCCTATAATTTGAATGTACAGTTGGCAGTGTGTTGTGATTGTAATATCTTGCATCCTAATCTTAAACAAAGTGTTTAATGTATAGAATCAACTGCTATTTATGTAAACCAATATATCTCTCTCTCGATGCATATCCGATCGCTTGCCCGTGTGTCCGTGGCACGTTCCATGCGCTGCAGCAATAAGTAATGTGGCAGGTAATGTCACCGCTGTTTGTGGACAGGCACAGCGTAGCACAACACCTTGACCCGAGTGACCACACCTTGACCCGAGTGACCACACCTTGACCCGAGTGACCACACCTTGACCCGAGTGACCACACCTTGACCCGCTGCGATGTCGCTTGAGACGACGAAGGCGGAGGTCGGCGTGGTGTTGGTGGTAGTGGTGGTAGTGGTGTTGGTGGTGGTGGTAGTGGTGGTGGTGTTGGTGGTAGTGTTGGTGGTAGTGGTGGTGTTGGTGGTAGTGGTGTTGGTGGTGGTGTTGGTGGTGGTGTTGGTGGTAGTGTTGGTGGTGGTGGTGTTGGTGGTAGTGTTGGTGGTAGTGGTGGTAGTGTTGGTGGTAGTGGTGGTGTTGGTGGTAGTGGTGTTGGTGGTAGTGGTGGTGGTAGTGGTGGTAGTGTTGGTGGTAGTGGTGGTGTTGGTGGTAGTGGTGGTGGCGGTGTTGGTCGTGGTGTTGGTGGTGGTCGTGTTGTTGGTGGTAGTGGTGGTGTTTGTTGGTGGTGGTCGTGTTGGTGGTGCAGTGACGTCACCAGGGTTGGAGTCACCCCTCGTGACCTCTGCCCGCACCAGACCGTACAGAAGTAGAACCCTGAGTCGTGTTTTTTTGTACAAATGTGACTCGTAAATCGTAATTCCCGTATATCACTGAATGTGATGGCAATAGTAGTGACGTCAACAACTAGCAACATTTAAATTGATTTGAAGCTTTCGTGACTGCAGGAATTACTCTCTCGTTCTTTCGGTAAAGTCACGGAGAAAGAAAATAAAATAAATAATAGAATACGACGTTTCGAATGCAACACAAGCAACCGTCGTCAGGTGTGAATTAATGCAGCTCGCAGAGAGACATATACAGAGAGACATACACAGAGAGACATACACAGAGAGAGAGACACAGAGAGAGAGACACAGAGAGAGAGACACAGAGAGAGAGACACAGAGAGAGAGACAAACACAGAGAGAGAGACACAGACACACTCTCTCTCTGTCTCTCTCCGTGTCTGTGTCTCTCTCCGAGCTTGCATTCATTCACACCTGATGACGGTTGCTTGTGTTGCAATCGAAACGTCGTATTCTATTATTTATTTTCTTTCTCCGTGACTTTACCGAAAGAACCAAAGAGTAAAATTAAAATTACACCTTAAAATTACAATATTTCCTTTAATTACGACTGCATTCTCAAAAAAGTTATCGATACAGGTTCACAAATACTAATTACCACAATATTGTAGCTAAAACACCAGAAATCTTGACAAAATCAGCGACAATAAAAACACGAGCAGCGACGAACACAACAGCGTGCTTCCTAGCGCGTGCAGACGAGACCACGTGACTCGAAGCGTCACTGTCGTTGGGTAACAATGAGAGCTCTGACCGGAGCGCATTAGAATGTTAAATAAACTCTTTTTAAAAAGTTTTTTTTTTTAAACAACGGTTTTATTAACAACTTCGTTTAACTCACGGTCGAGAAGTGCGTCAATGGCGCCTGAGACACGCGGCGCCTGCGTTTTGTGCAAGCCGATTCCACAGTTTAGGGACCGCGGCGTTTTTGACCTCCACACAAATATATATTAATGCGTCCATACAATATGTAAATTGCTTTAAAGTAGCAAATTAATTGATTCATTGATGCCGATTTTGATTCAAGCATGCATTGTCACCGGATGTGAGTACGCGTGCAAAATGTGGAATTAATTGCACAACGGGAAGTGGACGAAATTTTGATTACAAGATTTGACCACGACAAACAGAGGAATCAAGTTGAGTTAAACCGTTTAAAAAGTAAATTAGCAGCGAGTTTTAGCCTTGTAGGTATATTGATACAGTACATGTAAGCTGGGCTTACGATTTTTTTTTTGTTATAACTAACTACAGGGATATTATTTTTACAAAAAATTATTAATTTCTGCAGAAACACTGCACAAAAATGTTTTAGTCATTTTGGTGTCACCCCCTCTGATGGTGTCACCCGGTGCGGTCCGCACCCCCCTAGTGACGCCACTGTGGTGGTGGTCATGGTTGTGGTGACATTGGTGGTGATGGTGGTGGTGGTGTTTGTTGGTGGCTGTGTTGGTGGTGGTCATGGTTGTGGTGACATTGGTGGTGATGGTAGTGGTGATGGCAGTGGTGTTGTGTGTTGGTGGTCGTGTTGGTGGTGGTCATGGTTGTAGTGACATTAGTGGTGATGGCGGTGGTGGTGGTAGTGGTGTTGTGTGTTGGTGGTCGTGGTGGTCATAATTGTGGTGACATTAGTGGTGATGGCAGTGATAGTAGTGGCGGTGGTTATAGTGGTGACAATGCTCGTGGCATTGCTGGTGATGGTGATCATGTCATATAAAGGAATTGCAATATTTGACAGTAAGATGTTATAAGTTTTGATCTCCAGTCAAGAGCTTCTGGAGATGCGGAGTGAATCTGAGCGATGTTTCCGCGTACTGATTAGACGTTCCTTTGTGCGACGTTCACCGCATTCGTACTGCGGCAGCAGGCACTTGAGTCTCCAGTGTCGGTAGTGGTGGTAGTGACAGTCGTATTGTTCACGGTAGTGGAGGTAGTGATGGTGGCAGTGGAGGTAGTGGTGGTGGTGATTGTAATGTTTGTAGTTGTGATGGTAATTATGGTAGTAGGGGCATCACGGTGACGAGATGTTCACGACCCCGTCTGGTATCCAGGAGGTCGTGGGTTCGATCGCGACCCCGATGCCTGTTTATTTTGCGGTTTGCGAGTTTCTCCACGTGGTCGCGTGGATTTTTCTCCGGGTCCTCCGATTTTTCCCTCCACATTTAGAATCGTGCTTTTAGAATATTTGGCTGCTATACATTTCCACACGATGAGCCATTTCGTTGAGCTGTCATTTGTGGCCAGATCGCTTCTAAAAAAGTATCTATATAGCTCAGTGGGCCTTACCTGGTGATATAAGACGTAGTTTAGATTAGTTTATAGGTGGTCAGGGTGGTAGATATTGGATTGGCGGTGGTGGTAGTCGTGGTTATTATGGCAGTGGTAGTGGGGGTGGAGTAGCTACCCCAGCGTTTTGACCGATCAGTTTTTGGTGTCCCACCACTCTTCAGAGCAGCTGGGACCTGGATTAGAGCCATCTGTACAGCCACCACCCGGCTTAGCCATGCAAGGATTACAGAAAACCTTATCTTTTTTATTTCAAATCAACATGATTAAAAGGTTTTAGGGTTATAAGAGTCCTGCACGGATTCAGCGGAGACACTGTATGAAAGGAAGCTTTTCAGTAAAACTTGAGGAAGTACAGTACTGTGGTACTGTATAATTTTAACCTGCAAAAAAACACATTAAGAATGCACAAAAACAAAGTCGAAAAGCGATCAGCCTTTTAACAGACGTGATGTCTACAACAGAGGCCACGTTATTTCACATGTTTAGCCCTGTATAAGGAGGTCTGGGCACACATTAATAATACGTTCAATAGAACAGAGTTGGTGTAAAATCGACAAAAATCGTTTGTGGAGATATTATAACGGTGGCTGTGTTAAGCGAGGCACAACTGGGACAAGGCAATGTTCAAAGCTGGCCAGTGAAGACGACAGCTGAACCCCCCGCCTCTCCCCTTCCGACAGGATCCAGTGGCAGCATCCGCGACACTTGTTAGTGCAGTCGAATCTGACTCGAGTCACTCAGGGGACGAGACGCAGAGGTGATCGATCAGGCAGGAAGGCGTTTGCGTTGGCGGTGGGGGGGTGTTGTGGCGTGCGGGATGCATGGGTGGAAAAAAACCCGATTTTTCCTGCGGCAGGCATCGGGTTTTTTCTTTAATACAATTAAACCCGATTTCTGGGAATCAAAACCTGGTTTAATGAATACGAAACTCTGATCCAAGGCTTAGGCTGCTTCCTCGTCGGTGCTGCTATCATCGTACTCGGGGGGCCGTCGGGCACGGGGTAGTCGTAGAATGCGGCGGGCAGGTTGGTCTTGATGGACACGAGCTTCTCCTCCACAATCGTGGGCGCCAGTGAGTTCCTTCGCTTGGAATGGACGAAGCCCATCGTTGAGAAGTTGGCGAAGTGCGGTTCTGCAATTAGAACCAATTAAACCGGATTTCTCCCAATCTCAGATGATCGGGTTTAATATAAAAAGACAATTGTAAAAAAAACCCGACTGTGCCACCCTTGGCGGGATGTGATGCGGTGGGGGGGGATGTTGTAGTGTACGGGACGCGATGCGGTGGGGGGGGGGGGATGTTGTAGTGTACGGGACGCGATGCGGTGCTTGGAGGGACGTGATGGCAGCGACGTTTCTGTGGAAGCCGCAGTGGTGCCGAGTGAGACGACATCAACAGCGGCGATCGATCGGCCGCGATCAAAACCGCCCTGAACGCACCGGGTCTCGTCGGATCTCAGAAGCCAAGCCGGTTGTGGCCTGGGTAGTACTCGGACGAGTGATCGGGTGATCGAGAGGGCTTGGCAGGTGTTGTCGGCGCATGCGTCGAATTTCTCCGGGTCCTCCGGTTTCCTCCCACACGAAGCTAAACACTCGAGATTGTAAATGGCCAAACATCCGAATGCAGGACCCTCCCAACAAAGAGTCTTGAGGCTCGGGCTTTCCTGGATAGAGACCATTGTTATTATTACCATCAAAACTCCAGGTTGAGCAGGTTACAAACTCCACCGTGGGTTTTGTAATCTCCGATGAAGCGTGCTGGTGGATTCATCGATGTGGCTCCATCATCCCTTTCTCCACCAGATAGGCAGTCGCAACAATGTGTATGTGTGCTCATAATCAATTAGTTAAAATAATTGACGTGGAAACACCCTTGAGGGAGAACATCTCCTTCGCAAGGGTGTCAATTGAGCACGAGGTTAACATCGCACCTCTCCAGATCGGCAACGAAGCCACGAGCAATGGAAGTGGAGCTGCTGCTCTTCACGCACAAAGACAACGTCCACCCCCCCCCCCCCCCCCCGCAAAAGCCACACCGTTTGGGCGACTGCTGTTCACGAGACCTTATTAAAGCTGCACCGGCGGCACAAACGGTGGTGGCGTCATCAGCACCATGCTCGGCCACCGCTGGCTCCCAGTGCTCATGTGAGGCTGAATTGACTCAGAGGACCCCCAGGGCCAGGTCAGTTGTCGTTCACCACTGAACCGAGATGGCTGGCCGAGTTTGCAGCTCAGTGTGCTAGCCACCATCATGCAGTCACTCATCGGGTGTACACACACACAATCATACCTAGGATCTATAAGCGGGGCTTAATTTTTCCCTGAATATTTTCCTGGTCACTGGTGGACTGGAATAGTTGGCACATGACGTGCAGCCACAGCCATAGCAGGAGATATACTGGACGTGGTTTGCCTTTTTACGTAATCATTTTCAGGACAGGAACCATCGGAAATTAACTCGTCGCGATTGCAAAAGGACGTACGCGCTGTCTGACGCGGCTGGGGTGCGTGCGTGTGTTCGTGTGTGTGCCCGCAGGTGTACCCGTGTCTGCCGTACCAACCCCCTAGCAATCCCCGCAAACCCTGTCCCTCCAGCACCCCCCGCCGCTACGTCCCGGGCAGGATGGAGGGAAAGATCACCGAGTCGGGACTCAACGTGACGCTCACCATCCGCCTGCTCATGCACGGCAAGGCGAGTGGCGGCACCGCACGGCACCACCGCACCACTCGCGGCCAGAGCTTAATCTCTCATCACAGAATGTTTCCCAGGCGTCCCCCCCTCCCCCTTTCCAACTCCCGCCCGCGTTCTCCCTAACAGCGCGGGGAGTGGGGTGGGTGGGTTAGACCCTGGACAGCTCCGGTCTGAAATAAAGCCCTGCTCACGACACACGCACGACAGGGATTGCACCTTCACCAATGGCAGGGACCTCCTGTCGAAACCCACAGCCGGCCTGTGCTCAGTGGGAGGTCGCCCCTCTCCTCTGTGGCCGTCACAGGATGGGACTTCGTCCTCTTACCCTCCAGCCGGCCGTGCTGGTGGCTCCCTGCCACTATTCCATTTCAGGCTCTAGTCTTTTCCTATACTCTTCTGTCTCATTTCTCGAATGTATATTTAAAATGTGTACTGTCTATCTTCTTGGTTCTTTCGGTAAAGTCACGTAGAAGGGAAATAATAAAATGAATTTTTTTTATGTTATTTTATTATTTCCCTTTATTATTTCCCTTCTACGTGACTTTACCGAAAGAACCAAGAAGATGAATCCCTGCAGTCACGAAAGCTTTAAATCTAAATGTGCTGTCTATGTTTACCGTCTACGTGATGCCTATGTCACGCTGTTTTGTGCGGCGTCTTGGGATGGAATTGTACTTAGACACGCTATGGATGCAAATCTGATTGCTTTGTTATGACCGTAACCTTCCCGTGTCATTACACTGGCCTATGTTTATTTTCTTCTTTTCAGCTAAAAGTCCCATCGTTTGATGGGGTTGGTTGCTTAAACGTTCTATCTCCATGCTTCTCTATTTTGCGTCTCTTCTCTGGCCACATCCACCGCCCTCATGTCTCGTTCCATCGCGTCTCCTCTACCCTGCGCCAGTGCCACCTCCACAGCTCTACTCTTTCAGAATCACATTCAGAATATGTATTCACACTGGAGGAATACAACAACAAACAGTACAAACACAGTAGGAGTGCAAATTATAGGAAAGGTAACAATCCTTTTTCGTCTCTTCTTGGCACGTGCCCAGGCCTCGCTGACCTCAGGAATATTAGTCACCCATGCTCAGGCTCTTAACTCTTAATTGTACCTCGAAGTTTATTTCCAAGGTATTCGCCAATTTTTTTTTTTACGAATTTTACATTTAAACCACAGCACTTCTTAAGACAAACTTCAAGGTTCCTACACTATGTCGCAAAACTAAATACAAAATTTGTGGTTGAATTATAATTATGTTTTATGAGCTTGCAGAGCTTTGTTACATTGATTGGCGGGTGTGAAATGGTCGTGGTTGTGCCGTGCAGTTTGGTAGCCAGTCAATTGCAAGTTCCAGATGAAGCGAGAAATATGCAAAAAGGTAAAAAAACAAGTCTCAGTTATTTATCTCTCATAGTTTCAGTACAAAGGAAAGTGGAAAAATGAGCCGGAAATCATGAGAGTAGAACTTCTACTATGAGATCTCTTTTACCAGTGGCAAAATATAGTAGTAGGGTTTTACCCTTTTAAACTGGTACAAAACTGACACATTTATTCAAGGCATCATGTTTGCAATAACCACAACACAAGTAGTCAAAAAAGCAAACAAAAAGAAGCAACTCTGATAATGATAATAATATGCACTGTCCTTGAAGTTGATTGGTCCACACCCGAGACGGCTTTCTTTAGAGCCTAGTCCCCATTGGTGTTGGTCCAACACACATTGGTGTTGGACCAACACCAATGGGGACTAGGCTGTTGGACCAACACCAATGGGGACTAGGCTCTAAAGAAAGCCGTTTCGGGTGTGGACCAATCAACTTCAAGGACAGTGCATATTATTATCATTATCAGAGTTGCTTCTTTTTGTTTGCTTTTTTGACTACTTGTGTTGTGGTTATTGCAAACATGATGCCTTGAATAAAGGTGTCAGTTTTGTACCAGTTTAAAAGGGTAAAAACCTACTACTACAGTAGAACTTCTAGTTTTGAAACAAAACACCTTCAACCGCATTCTCAAGTCACATTACTTTTACAAAAGGGTGGCATTCTCTTAAACGATGATGCAAAATAAACAAATAAACTAATAATACACCTGCAGTAAGACATTTCGAGACATGAGGCAGGACTTTAAAGCCCTCAACCATTTAAATTCCAATCCAAAACGGATTGTTAAGTCTGTGGAAAGCTGAGGTCCTCAATGATCACGGGACCACCAAAAGCACAAAAACACCCAAAGCCCTGTCCCCTTGATGGTGTAGTAGGCCTTGATCAGGTTACTCGATTTAAAGCTTTCGTGACTGCAGGGATTCATCTTCTTGGTTCTTTCGGTAAAGTCACGTAGAATTGAAATAATAAAATAATAAAAATAAAACAGAATAAAATAATTCTCACGATGTTTCGGCCACAACGCAAGTAGCCGTCCTCAGGTGGAGAACAGGTCTGTCGAGGAGACAGCGTCTGAATGACAAGCCCCAGACTTGTTCTCCACCTGAGGACGGCTACTTGCGTTGTGGCCGAAACGTCGTGAGAATTATTTTATTATGTTTTATTTGTATTATTTTATTATTTCAATTCTACGTGACTTTACCGAAAGAACCAAGAAGACAGGTTACTTGTTTCAAATGAATCTTGTTAAACCAGGTGAGAGCTCAAGAGACCAGGATAGTTTCATTTGCAAGAGGGACCCTGGGGAACTAGTCTGCAAGTAGGCGGTGATGATTGCCGCTGTGTGTATAATCCCGACGTATAACGACGCAATGCCCCATCCACAAATACGAAGGGGACATCGCAGGGATACACTCCGCTGCTCCTGATGCAGTTATCTGACTTGACCACCTCACTGTGAAGTTGCCGTTGTTGCCCTGCATCTACATCAGCAGCCATACGAAAGAATATTGAATAATTTGCGGTGTAGTTTTCTAATTTGACTACTTTGGACCTTGACGCCGGCACGCGATGGCTCCGCTCTAGCGAATGATGTCAGGGGATCTTTAACGTCCGTCTACCGTAAAGCAGACGGCACGTTGTAGTCGTATTGTTATGGTTGTCACACGGCGGTAATAGTGAGGGCGGCCGCTGGATTCCGAGCCGTGAACCTCGCCCCTGTAATGCACAGGTGCAGGAACATGCTCCAAACACCGCGGCGCTCCGCTTCCCGCACCTCCGATCACACCAACGTCACGGTGACTTACGCCGGGACGAACCCTTGGGCGTAACAGCGCAGCTGGCACACTGTGCCATTTGGCAGAGTTAGGGGGATAGTGCAAGAGAGGACGCGGTCAAGTCGGTCGATTGATCGGTCGATGGATCGGTCAGTTGATCGGTCGGTCGGTCGGTTGATCGATCAATTGGTCGATGGGTCCATGCATCGGTCAGTTGGTCGATCAATGGATTGGTCAGTCGGTTGATCTATGGATCGATCGGTCAGTCGATGGGTCGGTCGGTTGGTCGGTCGGTCAATCGATGGCGATTGTGGTTGAGCCTCGTCTCACTGAGACACGTGAGAGCACTTCCACTCCCTGCCGCACCGCCACCACAACGGCCGCCCTCGTCCGGCTCCCACTGTGCGGCACCGTCGCCGCTGCTCGCTGGAAGTGTTTAACGCGGCGGTGGCGCGCGGTCACCCCCCCGCCCCCCCCCCCCGCGGTGAGGGCATTCATCGCTGTGGCGGCGTGGTTGTCACGGTGGATGGGGAGTGAGCGCGGCGCACTCGGACACGACATGTGCGGCTCGCCGATGCGGGAGTGGAACAAGATGAACGTTTCACACGACACAGAGCAGCGCCTGCGGGTGATGGCGGGCACTTTCAATTTCAATCGTGCTGTATGTTTCTGGCTGTTTGACGTTTTGGAGCCCCTGGGTCTGTGCTTGCTCAGCGACTGTGATTTAAAAAAAACTAAAAAAACAGCCCTCTTCTGGATTTTAAAAATGTATACCCTGTTGCGGATTGTGGAATGTATTATTCATCATCCAGCAGTGGATTGATAAAGGGGTGTACATTGTTCTTATATTCTACTGTTGCGTGTGGCAATATGTTCAGGAGCTAAACCCCAACGTGGAAGTCTGCTCGCCACGACCAGAGGGCTTCAGCAGAGTTCGTGTCGTTTTGCTGTTCCTCCTCCTCCGTTGAAGGAGCGCATGCTACAGTGGTTTACGATATGGTCCTTAGTTTGGATTGCACAGTCACAATCACACGATTCTGGCTTTTATTAAATTTTCCTTTAAATTAACATAGTTTTTTTTATTACAGATGATGGCATTTTATTAGTTTTGCTAGAAACTAGGCGAGTGTGTGTCGATATGAAAGGCAAAACTTTCTTCGTGTTGAAGTCACTCCAATTTGTCTCCTCTCTTGCCTTTTTTTGTGTGTTTTTGAATTCATGAGTTTTTTTCATTTGGTTTTCCGAACGTCTACCCAACAAAAGCCCAACGTATTCTTTGCAAATACATCTTCATGATCTGCCATTGTGCTTTGTATACCGCTTCGGTGTACATATAATAACTATGTACATATAATAACGATGGGACAATAAATTGTAATGCAATTAATAAAAGGCCAAACATTTCACCCAGCATGATGCAGTTAATTTCAAACGTTGAATACATTCGCGCAATGGAAACTAAAATACGGCAACAAACGTCGTATTGAGTGCGATTTAAAACGCACACAGAATTCACGCAAGCGGGGGTCCCTCGCACGAAGTCAGAGACGACATGTGCACAATGGTGGAGGAGCAACATATTTAACGAAAGATTAATTCAACACGAAGTGAGCACTGCATAATTCATAAACGACAGTGAGAGTATTGACCATTTGAAGCTGCGTAAAAGCACACCCCCCCCCTCTTGGGAGGAAGTTCAGGTGTGCTTATATCCGAAGCAGTGTACTTGTATCAGACGATGCCCTGTGCCTCCACCCCGACCCCACCAAGTCCAATACAGGCACGTGTTTATTTTATGAGAACTGTGCTTATATAACGTGTGCTTTTCTCCAGCTGCTGCTGTATTATGACCAGCTGAGGCGTACACCGATGGCGTTTACAAGCCATTTTCCGCAGCGCACGTTTCGTGTGTGCGTACGTGTGTGCGTGCGCGTCTTTGTGCGTGTGTATGCGTGTGTATGCGTGTGTATGCGTGTGTATGCGTGTGCATGTGCGTGCTTTTGTGCATGTGTGCATGTGTGTATTTGCGTGTGCGTGCGCGTGTGTGCGTCGGATGATTCAATCTGAATTCTCCTGCGTCATGGTTTGTCTACCTTGACCAATTGCAGCAGCGGGGAGGCAGTTGTTGTCATTTGGCAGGGCCAGCAATCTTGATCAGCATAACAGAGTAATTGTGATGAGAGTTGGGCTGAAAGGGGGGGGGGAAATTTGTGGATAGGCTCACAATTGGAGTTTGCGACTAGTGACAAAGACTTACATTTGTTTTGTGATGAAAATTAACACGTTACTTACATTTTTCAGCACACAGAGCCCCAGGGAAATTGTTGTATTTGCCATAATCTATAACATCTCGATATGTGCTGACAATTGTGTGTCTAGCTGTGGCATGCCGAAACATACGAAGGGGAATGAAATAATTTGCAAGACTGCTAAACACACACATTGCCAAGCGGGATTAATATCCTTAAACGGCCATGTCTTGTGTGGGATCACTTCCCATATTTGCAGTATTCCACTTATTCCATCAGTTGATCAATTGCAGGTGGTGGGTGGTGGAAATTCCACGTTCTCATGACGCAAAGCCAATAACTCTGTATTTCAGAATCAGAATCAGAATATTTATACAGAAGAAAAAGAGCTATAAAGATATTTTTCAAAGATGTCCAGGAGGGGCAGGTCAGAACGTTACAACAACAAAGAATAAAAAACACGATAAGAGTGCAAATTATAGGAAATGTAAGCAAATAATTTAACAAAAATATCCAAATAAAACTATACAATTAATTTTTTATCTAACCAGCTGACCTATTCACTTCTATTTTTTTAAAAGCGGCCTGGCTATCACAAATGAAAGCTCAACAAAGTGGCTTAGCACACAGAAATTTACAGCAGCCAAAAAAAAATCATCTAAAGAAGAATCTGAACGCGCTTCTGCCGAGGGAGAATCGCCGCGCGATCTGGTGTCGGTTTTCTGCGCGGAGGGAATCCGTCGCTGGGTTTGTCGAGCGGTGCGGAGTGGAGCCGCTCCTGTGCCCGCGGGCGAGACAAGGCCCACGAAGCAAGAGAATTTAATGAAGCGCGGGGCGGAGTAGGGGGGGGGGGCTTGCCGCTCGCTCTGCTCATCCGTCGGAACGGATTTCGCGGGCCCGTCGCTGGCTCAGGGCCCAAGCGGACGAGATTCACGTCCCTTTCAATCGCAGTGAGAGGCGGAGAGAGAGAAAAAAAATATCTTGTTTTGTGTTATTAGTCGGGACTTTTTTTTTCCCGCTACCACTGGCCTCCCCATCTCTCTTTGTTGGGCTTACAATGTGAGGACAGTTTTTCTTTTGAAATTGTTTTTTTTTATATTTCTCAGAAGCAGGACAAAAAGTGTAATTTTTATTTCGGTAAACATCGAAGACCGCGTGTCTGCGATGTGCGGGTTCACGTTGGGGAACGAGCGCGCGAAGCTCAGTCGCACTGCTGTCAGCGAGCACCTAATAAGGCACACGGAAGGATCGTGACGCGAGCAGCATATACCCAGATTATTCTGTCTCCTCAGTGCCCATGTTCATGACCATTTTTCTTTTAGGCTGAGTCAACCTACGTGAATCCCAAGCTGGGTTCATAAGCCACCTTGCTACCATTGCTGTTTTTGTTTCCCAAAATGCGATGTTTAGAAAACTAATGTTGTCTGTGTAATCATAAAATATGTCACACGAACACACACGATGTAATTCAGTTAGGTACAGCATCAACACACTCACGTGTGTCGCTTCAAAGCACTGGTCTTAGCGTTCTTTTAATTTATCATGAACTATTTTTACAGCCATCGTACTCGCGTGTGATTTTGCAGTGTTATGTAACTCGCATTTGGAAAGCACAGATTTAATCATTCATGATTAATCGTAATTGAACTGAACATTGTGTACGTGCTGTTGTGACTTTTGTGTCGCTGCAGGAGGTGGGAAGCATCATTGGAAAGGTACGTCTCACAAGATATTGTTGTCACATTTTCATTGCTTAGCTCTTCACCTGCAGTGTGGTCTGTTTTCATGAAATGTTTAAGATCCTGTGATAAACTCGAATTCAAAATAAACTGTCAAAAATAGCAAACTCTATTCAGAGCACACATACAACAATACAATGTCAATCGATTCATTATTTTTTAATGCTCAGAGGTACTCCAAATATGAAGTTTCACGTCTTGCTATTTTTTTTGGGCTCGAATCACCGAATGAAAGTTTATTAGTCACACACGGCGCGTGCAGTCACGCAGAATAACAGATGCTTCATCCCACGTTGTCACACTCATCAAGTGATGCGGCAATTCGCAATTTATTTTGCAGAAAGGGGAGACGGTGAAGAAGATGCGGGAAGAGGTAAACTTCTAAGAATTGTTTTTATCCTTTCTGGCGATGAAACAGGCGTTAATATGTTAAAACACCAAAGAGAAACCCTTTGCAAGGAACCATGTCCGCATTAACCACACGGCTATCTTGAGAGCCTCGTCTCAAACAGCGTTAGACCGGAGAACGCTAAGAGGCGAACAGCACAAAGACAATGCCACTACCAGGGCATTTATAGCTCCTGGTGAGCACCTACATCATGGGAACTCCCTTACCAGTCTCAAAATATAAGAATTGGTTTGATCGCATCTTGCAATAAAACGTGTTAAGATGGTAAAAGGTCCCATGATGAAGGTAAACATCAAAAACCAACATCACTCGCAGCACGTTCAAATACATCTGTCGCTACTGTCACTCTGCAGTTTTGCACGTAAAGTGTAACCACGCTTTCTTGTGAGAACAAATGCTCAATGGACTGAAGGCATTTGGATAAAAATTCACCACATTCCTAAAAAAGAATAGCTATGATTTTTCGAAATTGCATCAAGCAATTCACCGTGGCCATCCACGTGCCCTCTGCCATTGGAGAACTCTTTCAAATGAACAGTCACCGATGTTTTATTACAAAGCAGGAGAAATAACTCGGTTGATTCTAATCAGAATGCGTAAAAGAATAGACTGGGTAACTTTGCCATTCTCCATAATGGAATTCTTCTGCAATGGCCACGACTGGCTTTGTGTGCTGGAACATGCACACTGTTTGTACAGTAGACTCCTGATGATAACTGTTTCTGATCAGATGGAACCTGTCACGTGTATCTTATTTCTCAGCAGCGTTCTGATTAAAAACCCTCTGTGATTGGATGGAATCCATCACATGCAGCTAACTCTGAGTGAAGACTTATTCGCCGCATCCAAGATGCATTTTATTTGGCAAAATATCGAGGACGTACACACAATTTCAGCCTGTTCACTGAATAGAACGTTTCCACTGATATTCACCAAATTATGTTTTCAAACAAAATATTACGAACATCAATGACAGTTATGCAAATATAACAGTGTGGATCGGAAACCCGTTACATTGACCTCTAACAGCCCAGCCTCGCTGACACCCCCCATGCACTAAGCACAGGGATGGGCAAAATACAGCCACCAGGGTCATTCATATACAAATTGCTGCAGTAAATGTAACTTCAAAACAAATGGGCAATTACTTTGTGGTGTGTCATTTCCATACCAATTGCAAGTGTAATGAAATTACATAGTTTTATTACTTATAATTTTCATACTGTCCATCACTAATTATACGCTACATTATACACTACATACCCTGCATTAAACGCCGTGGCTCTACGGTTTACGTGTCATTCGGCACGTTTAATATAATTTAGAACTGCCCATCTCCTGAGTTGGCGAGCGAGCGTGCGATGGGTGAGCCCTGCGCGTGGGGTTGTGCCGGCGCGTTTTGCCCTCAGAGCGGCGCACGGATAAACATCTCGGAGGGATCGTGTCCCGAGCGAATCGTCACCATCACCGGACAGACGGACGCCATCTTCAAAGCCTTCTCCATGATCACCAACAAGTTTGAGGAGGTGCGACGATGGGACACGCAGCTCGCAAGAGCTTTGGATATCCAAGTGATTGTGTAACCGATTACTCTGCCGATTATCGCTTCGATTACACAACAGTAATTGGGTAAAAAAAAAGTAGCAGATTTTTTCTACTTATGGTTATGCAAGATGGAAGGTGATAGGTGAGGATTCATGAAATCATCTGCATCATCAGTCTCGTCACGCTGAGCGTGGCTTGTAGGGGGTTTCCTGCCTCCAGGAGGCACGATGTGGGGCAGCTGCAATTGTTAAAGTCATTGACCACATAGAATAATGAACTACAATTGTTATCCATTCTAGATTTGAAGCTTTCGTGACTGCAAGGAATCATATTCTTAGGTTTTTTCGGTAAAGTCACGTAGGTAAAACATCAAAATTAATGAAAATAAAATAAAATAAAACAAAAATCACGACGTAACGGAGGCAACGGAGACTTGTGTTGCCTCCGAAACGTCGTGATTTTTGTTTTATTTTATTTTATTTTCATTAATTTTGATGTTTTACCTACGTGACTTTACCGAAAAAACCTAAGAATTGTTATCCAATTAATCGACATAATCAACTCACAGTCCCATCTCCACTGCTCGCATTAAGCCTGTGGTGGCAGTGTCCACACAGCGGGAAGGACAGGCAGGTACTGTCAGCCTGTGTATGTGCAGCGCCCTTGTCAATTCACTGCCGGATGAGGGCCTCCCTATGCCGTATGAGCCATGGCATTTTTCTTACTTCACCACCCAGGTCAGTATGGGTTGGTGAAGGCAGGGAGTGGGCTACGTTGTGGGGATTGCCAGCAAAATGCTGAAGTTTTTTTGGTGGCTGACATAATCATGACGATGAGTAATATTATGTTATTGCTCATTTTATCATTCATTTCACTGCCGTCAGAGTAACATGAACCATCCCTCAAAGGAGTGACCGGGCTTGGGTTTTGACTCGTTCAAGTCAAAACACTTCTGAAAATTGAAGTAAAATTCTAACACGAGGCCTCACTTAAAAAGTTTTGACACTCATCGAGGGTTTCCTGGGTAAATAAATTACGTAAAATAGTTACTTGACCGTCGGTGTTTTCTTGCTCATGCGCGCATTGTGGTGGTGCTCATCTCCGTTGTGGCGGCCCTGAGCCATTGGTGGGAATTCCACGTTCCGATGGCGGGGCGCAGTCTAATCAATTGAGGATCACAGTGGAATCCGTATACTTGTTTACGGCGGGATAAGCTATTTTGGGGCTCTTAAGTCCCGTGGGCTTTCTATGTGAAAATTCGTAAAAAATGTCCCTCGAGGATTTCATTAAAAAACCTCCACGATTGACGTCACCTGTATAGCCCCTACACCCTGGTGACGAAGACGCACCCAGGCCAGCCCCCCCCCCCAGCAGAGAAAACGCGACACTCAATGCCTGAGTCACAGAAATGGTGCTGACTGTATGTACGTATGGATGTTGAACTTCTTGCGTACCGTACATAGCCAGCCGCGCTAATCGGAGGTGCAGGGAGAAGGACGACAAACTAAACGCAACGAAACAGTTGTAATTAATATTGGAAGGAAGAGCGTTCCAGACGGCCGCAGAAGCGCATCTGCAAGCGCCGTGCGATGATGCAGTGACCGGGCAGGGCCCTCACGTGCTTGTTGTCCACATCCCGCATGCCCCCACTTCCCCACCAGGACATCAACGCCTCGATGGCGAACAGCGCGGTGACAAGCAAGCCCCCCGTGACGCTCCGCCTCGTGGTGCCGGCCAGCCAGTGTGGCTCCCTCATTGGGAAGGGCGGCTCCAAGATCAAAGAGATCCGAGAGGTGACCCTGGGGGGGGGGGGGGACGATGACCAGCGTGGGTGAAGTATGGTGAAACGCCATCCGCGGCCTGCACGCCGTAGGAATTGATGAATGCCGTACGGTGCGCGCGGTGACAGAATGAGGACTGCTCTGACTTCCTCTGCGAGACCCAACGCACGAGAAGCTTGCTACCCTGCTCAATGGGAGGTTGCGCTCGTGACCTCCCACCCGAGCTCACGCTCTTCCCCTTCTCCTCCTCTGTAAGGTGCTTTCGGTGGCGCATTGTTTCTACAAAATAAATGTAAACACCGCCCTGCGTTCCCCGTGGTGCACACGACCCGCCGTGCTGTGAGCGCCTTCAGATGCAGTTGCATGTAAATGGTTAAGGCGCAGCCCTGCAATTGCTCGCTCACGCGACTGCTGCTTGAAGGGCCTCCACTAGAGAACCCCTAGAAGCGGGTATGTGGTTTACTCTGTCACGCTCACCACACTTGTTGGAAGAGGTGGGTGTACCCACATTTTACCCAGCTGCCGGTTTACTAACTGTGGTGTACCCATTTATACTGATGGGAGGACAGATGTGGTAGGGTTCGTGAAAACTCATATTATCCACAGCCCTATTTCTTGCTATGATCCGAGATTTCACCCATAATGCATCACGCAGCCGCTGCCTAATGTTCACCTTTTTGCAGGTGAGGGGAGCCACGTGACAAACTCATGCTATTACTTGGAGGGTTATCCACAAGTTTTTACCCAGCAGACTAGAGGCGTAAAATCGCCGATAACCCATCGGAAAATAGGATCTATAATATTGGTCCCCATATCATCGCGGGGAAGAGGAGTTCCCCTGTAGATCATTTAGAAATTGTGTCCACAGCACCAGCCCTGGTGCGCCTTCCAGTTTCTCGTCTTTCACCCCTTTAGTCTTTTTTTTTTAATCCTTTATATTAAGTTCACTTACTTGCTTGCTTACGACCGTACAAATCTTTCGGTCGTTTTTTAACCCACTTCCCATGATCCAATCGAGCTGACATTTTGCACACAGACTCGTTGTGCGTGACAATTTGTTTTCGTGAAAAAGATTTTCCTAAATGTTTTACTTTTTAGGAAAAAAAATTCATATTTAATTTAAAATACCAATGTTATAAAAATGAAACTCTTACTCAAGAAAAACAGAAATGAATAATAAAATAAAACCGATGCCACGCATATCAAGGATTTATAGTGAAAAACTTTGTTTTTACGGGTAAATTTTTCTGTGAACGTGCGGCCTCTTATGAGTTAATCCATCCGCTAATTCGTCCATGCCTCTGTCTCTGTCCGTACATCTGCCCATCCCTCTGTTCGTCCGTCCATTCGTCCTTGCTCCGCGCATCTGTCCATTCCTGTGCAATCTGTCTCCTCGAGTGAAAGCTTTGACATCAGTCTTACTCCAAAAGCGACGCTGCTATTATTGGAACACCCTTCACCAAGTAACAGCCGACTTTCCGTCGCCGCGTCTTCGCTGAGCAAACCGCCAAGCAAACGGCCAGCGCGCGCTGCGATCGGACGAGTTATTAATGCAGCGTTTGTGGGGGGGGGGGGGCCGTGTGCGTGCCGTGGTCGGTGCGGGGGGGGGGGTGTGTGCAGTCGACAGGAGCGCAGGTGCAGGTGGCGGGCGACATGCTTCCAAACTCGACAGAGAGGGCGGTGACCGTGTCAGGCGCCCCTGAGGCCATCATCCAGTGCGTCAAGCAGATCTGCGTCATCATGCTGGAGGTGAATCCCGTAGCAGAGGAGGAGGAGGAGGACGAGGAGGAGGACGAGGAGGAGGAGGAGGAGGAAACAAAAGGAGAGAGGGAGTGGGGGGATTCGAGAGAAGCGAGGGAGGAGAGAAGGGGAGCTTGTGCACTGTTGCCCTAATTGCTGGAACACCGGCTCGTGACTGCAGGGGACATCGAGGAGGGAGGGCAGAGGGGCTGACGACAGACACACCGACACACAGACACTGACAGGCGGAGTGACAGATACACTGATGAACAGACAGTTCGGTGGACAGGCAGACAGATTGACACGCACACACAGCGACAAAAAAATCACCCAATTCCAGGACTCTTTGTAAATGATTATATATTCACCATGCAGATAATAATAATATGCACGCAAGGTGATCTACAAACAGCAGTCGGTGTAATTGTGACGAGTGAGAGCCACATGGCATTGCCATGTTGTGTGTGCACGTAGGAGAGAGTCAACTTTCTGGCCATTGTATTTCAGATTAACAGACTGTGGGCAGACTGACAAGCAGACAGCCGGGTAGAAAGACAGTCAGACATGCACACGAATGGACAGACAATTAAAGTTTTGCACAAACGCAACATCTGCAAAGTGAGAGTTCTGAAAATATTTTTCTAAAATGAAATAAGAAAACAACCCATCATAAGGAAAAAAACTAAAGTTGAGACAAGCACTCAAAGAAGATGTCCTGTCACACTGCCCACGCCTTTCGCTTCACTATTAACCAGAGCCCGGCATTGGCACCGTTACCAATTTGTGTGGCACCATTGATGATTCAATTCACAGCAGTACTGGACTTGATGTGATTAATCCAGGTTGTTTTGTTTTGTTTTTCTCGTCCGAACACTTCACAGATTTATGAGTCACTTGCAATAAATAGCTACTCGGGTTAGAGCCGAGCTTCTTTGTGAGCAAGTGAATGGCGTCACGAGGTGGGAGAAATGATTAGCAAGATGGAAGAGCCTCTCTCCTGAAGAGGCTGACTGGCTTAATGGTGCAGCCTCTAAGAAGAGAAATAATACAACAGAGAAAGGGCCGCTTCGGGAATCCGCTGCGGACCACCTAATGGCTCCTCCGTCGTGTATTTGAGAACGTAATTAAAGTCGCAGCCACAGCTCGCCCATCGTAAACACACTTTGTCAGTGCTATTTAAGTAAACCGAACGTTTCGCTGGAATGAGCGTTAATGGAAGAACGATTCGGCGTGGAACGAATCATTGAGATCGATTCTTACGCCCGCACATGTGTGTCGAAGCACAGTGCGCAAGGGTCGAATATTTGTTAGGCATATTCTAACGGGACAAACAACACAAAGCAGACAAGGTGACACAGATAAACAATACGAGATGGGCAATACAAATGAAACACTGCAATTAAGACAACTTTTTTAATTAATGGAATTGGGACCCAAACTGAATTGTCACGATTGATTGAATAGCCAGGGTCATGAATCGTTGGAGGCCTATAAACGACAAGTTAACAATACTGATAATATAGAAAAATATTGAAATGCTACATTTGAATCGGATAATTTTCTCTGTTTTCACTCAAAGTCTCTTGTAAAAGGGACGTTTTTGTCTTACGGGGCTCTCAGGTGGTTAACACAATCATCTATTTGTTCAAGAAAGGCTCAGCTGACTCGCGATTTGGTATTTACATTTTTTGTGTTTTGGTGGAGTAAAGGTGCAAAGATGGCTGGGCAGGTGTGGTATTGGGCACACCACCCCTCGTGTGCAATTATGGCCCTTAGCAGCTGCTCTCTAACAATACTTGCCCTTATAGGCTACTAAATTACGCTGAGAGTGCCGAATTTTGTCAGATCTGGAAGGGTTTGCAGAAATTGGCCTTGCTAGTAGTTGAACGGATGAACAGCGGGCCTGGCTGGATGTTGTGGGTATTGGGCTGCAAAGCGTGGCGATTAGATGGCTGTGCTGAGCATCACCCGCTCATGGAGTGTCTCGCAGTTCTCCGGATTCCTCCAACGCGAACCCAAACGTGCCCTTCATCGAATCGGCCAAACATCCTCATGCAGGACCCTCCTGATAACGTTTTGGGAGTCATTGATGCTTTTTTTCTTTTCCTGGATGAATCATCTGCATTCTTACACACAAAAGAGTCGGTAGCATTGTCACAATGAACAGGGCATCTCTGCGTCTGCTTGTGCCTGGGCATGAATTCTCGTGGTGTGTGTTTCTTTATTGCCTCCGGTTCGATCGCTGACGCCAACCCCAACGACTCACTGCGTCAGTCTCCTCCAAAGGGAGCCACCATCCCCTACCGACCCAAGCCTCCTGCTGCACCCGTGATCTTTGCCGGAGGGCAGGTAGGCTTCCCCGCTCGCCGCAACCCACGACGCACCCCACGCCACAACCCACGATGCAACCCACGACGCAACCCACGACGCAACCCACGACGCAACCCACGACGCAACTCACGCCGCAACCCACGACGCAACCCACGCCACAACCCACGACGCAACCCACGACGCAACCCATTAAACCACGGTGATGGGCCTGACCGCTGTAGCCGGCCAGGTGGCCCAGTGCAAGAGTGAGCGGCTCGCTATTGGAAGGTCGTGAGTTGAAATCCTCGTTGGGGAGGGGGGGGGGGGTTGACTTCATCCTCCCGATATAATGGGTGCCACTGTGTGGGGAGGTTAACGGCGGTTGTCCTATGGAGAGAATCAGCCATGCCGTAGGAATGTGGAATTCCCGACACTGGATCAAGGCTGTCAACAGCAGATGGGCACCACCTGAGTGTCCTCGATTTGACTGCATCATCGTAACGATAATGACTCCGTGTGCCACCCACTGGAAGCTTCCTCCGGAGCTGAAGAAGCTCCCCGTTCAATATCTGTAGATCTTCTAAAGACCTGGGGCAAGAAAAACAATGAAATGTGCACTGATATAGTCAAGTCCATGTTTACAGCTACAAAAATACAAACGTAATTTTTCTTCATATGGGCTCCTAAAACATTGCCAGGGGATTGAATTGTTTCACTCGTGGGACAGAGTCATTCTGAAGTTGTAAGGTGCGTTAAGTTTCATGCCAAACACTTACAAATGTACAATCCCCGTCATCCGAGAACCAAATAATTCAAAAAGTAGGTAGAGTCCACTGCCAGTTACGATCACATCACCGTCAGCCGCGGTCCGTTCACTGTCGGACGAAGACCTCGCCATGCCGTTGCCATCTCTGACGATCCCACGATGTCGCAAACATCACCAGGCTCACTTCATCGCTCCGTCTTCGTGGAGGACTCATGCTCAGGTGCATTCTCTCCTGAGTTTGATGTTTGCGATGTTTAACAGTGTCGCTATGCCCTCCCTGTCCCCGTCCCGGTCGTAGGCCTACGCTCTGCAGGGGCAGTACGCCGTCCCTCACCCGGAGGTGAGACTTCAGTGGACGCCACTGACAGTGCACATCTCACCGTAGCACTTGCCAGGCTTCACTGGCGACGCACGCAGCTCAAGTGACTGCTCAGTGTTTGTCCACTGCTGGGTGAGGGTCACCTCCCCATGCCGTGCGGGTTGTGGTGCGGCGGGCGGGGTTATTTTATCATTCTCCACAACGCTGGTCAGTGTGGCTAGGTTATGGTAGGGATCATATGTGGGAATTCTGCCCACAAAGGAACACTGTTGGAGCCTATAACACCTGTTTTATACTTGGCCGCCACCCATCCAGGCACTATCCATGCTCACTTTTGCTTAGGTTCCTCGATCAGATTAAACCGAGTGCATTCTGGGTGATTTGGTCGTAGGGTCAAGAGACTCCTTTAAAATTTGATAAAGAAAGATGCAACCCAAACAGAAATAGTTGTTGTAGATGTGTACGTAGACTGTGTATTCTGCACTCTATGACAATCTGGAGGCTTTGTTCATGAGAAAAAATACCTTAAAGTGTGAGAGAGTGCTATAATGGCACACCTAGCGCCCGAGAGATGTGTCACTGCATTGACATTGACGGTGGAGTAGTAGTGATGTCACAACAATGCTCTTGTGACAAAGCTGGTGTTTTTTGTTTATTTTCTCTCACAGGAAGATACTTGAATATTTATGCAGATTATATATATCCTAATGTTTTTAGTCTATACATTAGATACAAATAAAAAAAAACACATTAAATGAGAGCTCTTGACCTTTAGTTGCAATGTGCAAAATTTCGAATCGTGAGCACATGTAATTTTTTCTAAAATCAAAAATTTTTGTGCGGCTCTTGTTTGCACGAGTTTCATCCGGGCACTCTGATTTCCTTCCACATGTCAGAGAGGAAGCACTAGGGTCACATCCTCGGCATCATTAAGGCTTGACCTTTGATAATCGGTGAGGCTTTTCTGGATAAGGATTCTAAAAACTACACTCAACTTTCGATAATATAATCTGGGGTAATGTAGGGGGGTGGGGGGGATCCAGGTCGAACTAAAACAGGGACGATACGAAATAAATTTGAATTAGGATGATAAACTGAGGTGTTGTTTAGCTACATAGAATGCGGCTGAAGACAAAAGGAGGTCATCATTATTATACGCAGTAATGCAGAAAGCGAGCTACATTTGAGTGAGACACTGAAACAGGTAAACACAAGCGCCATGGTAGCGAGATGTTAACTACCTCGCCTGGTACACAGGAGGTTGTGGGTTCGATCCCGACCTTGATGCCTGCTGTATATTTGAAGTTTGCGGTGTCTCTCTCCACGTGGTTGCGTGGATTTTTCTCCGGGTCCTCCGGTTTTTCCCTCCACAATTAGAATCAACATCCCACGTTTAGAATATTTGGCTGCTATAATTTCCACATGACAGGCCACTACATTGAGCTTTCATTCGTGGCCAGATCGCTTCTGACAAAGAGCTATACAGCTCGGTAAGGCCTTCCCTGGTAAAATAAAAATAGTTTATCTTTTAAAAAAGATTTTTAAAGCACACGAGATGCGCTTCAAAGACTCGATGGCCATGCTTGCCGTCACGTGGATACTTAGTCATTCACCGAGTCACTGACCGCTGATGAATGAAGACCACCTAATAGTTAAACCTTGACAGATGTGGATACTTGATACACAAATGGAAACATTTCTAAAATCTCTGGCATTGTGCCGAGACCGTGGTGACCCAGAAGAGACTGTGGGACATAGAACTACTCAATGCCCCATTCACAAATACGAATAGGGGTTGGGGTAGTGATAGGGGTTGAGGTGGTGATAGGGGTTGGGGTAGTGACAGGGGTTGGGTAGTGATAGGGGTTGAGGTGGTGATAGGAGTTGGGGTAGTGACAGGGGTTGGGTAGTGATAGGGGTTGAGGTGGTGATAGGAGTTGGGGTAGTGACAGGGGTTGGGTAGTGATAGGGGTTGAGGTGGTGATAGGAGTTGGGGTAGTGACAGGGGTTGGGTAGTGATAGGGGTTGGGGTAGTGACAGGGATTGGGTAGTGATAGGGCTTGGGGTAATGATAGGAGTTAGGGTAGTGATAGGGGTTGGGGTAGTGATCAGGGGTGGGGTAATGATAGGGGTTGGGGTAGTGATATGGGAAGTGATAGGGGTTGGGGTAGTGATAGGGGTAGTGATCAGGGTTGGGGTAATGATAGGGGTAGGGGTAGTGATAGGGGTAGTGATAGAGGCAGTGACAGGGGTAGGGGTAGTGATAGGGGTAGTAAGAGGGGTAGTGACAGGGGTGGGGGTGGGCCTGGTCGTAGCTGGGCAGTGTGGGTGGGGAGCAGCTACCGCAAGACCGGCTCGAACAGGGCTGCTGCTTCGTGACGTCATCTATTCCGGCACCACCGTTTCTCGTCTTCACCACTGTGCATTGCTGCTCTTGAAATGTTGAGGGTTGCTTTTCACAGAATTCGAAACGAATGGCTGTTATTGTTATTTCGGTTGCCTACCCCTGGGCTAGGGAGAAGAGATGGGGGTTGTCTTAAGATATGATGGGTTGGTTTAAGAAAGGAATGGAAGCAGGTGAGTGAAGATGATTTTGTTTAATGTGCAGTGGGAGTTGGTTCCGGTGGATGTGTGACAAGGGGGGGGGGGGGGGGGGTTGAGAAATGTGACGTCACATCAAAATGCGCAATTTAAATAAATATAGACAACACGTTCTACTTAATTGAATAGACTTTTTAATAAATGTTTTCTCCTACAACATCAGAGTGCAGTGCCACATTAAATACGCACGACAATGACAATAGTTTAAAGCGATTTGAAGCATGTTTTATTTGGGGGGGGGGGCAGAGCTTTGTGACGTCATATTTGAGGGGGGGGGGTCAGACTTTTTGTGACGCCGTGTGACGAAGGGGGGGGGGTCAAAAATCGTAAAAAATCGCGTGACGTCATTTATGGACGGCCCCTAAACTGTTAAAACAAAGTCTTGCAAGGTAGTCCGTCACCGCAGGGGACTCGCTGCTCAGCGGCGCGTTTCCAAATCTCGCAACCCTCGCACGAAGCGCATCTCCACAGGAACTTGAGCGAACTTTGGCGAATCGAAACTGTTCCATCAAAATATAATGCCGCTTACAATAAAGCGCTAACGACCAAACGCTCAGGGCATACCAAATGACATTTCTTCGGCTCGCTGAACTAATGTGGCTTTCAGCGTGTGCAGGCTTAATCAGAATATTAGGGGTAGGGGTGGTTAAACAAGGCATGCTGAGCAATTACACATCATGTGTGCATTGTTCAAATGTGTTTGTGCGTATGGGTAGCGGTCGTGTAGTGGTCAGCGCGCTGCGCTACGAACCCGGCCACCCGAGTTCGATTCCCACTCACGGCCAACACCGGTGACGATTATCTGAACCGGTTCTGGGCCTCCCCTAGGTAGACTCAGCCTCAAATGAGTACCTGATGCGGCGTGGTGCTGACCACTCACCCCCTCGTGTGCCGTGCTGGCCTTCATAGGTGATCGCTAACAGCACTTGCCCCAACGGTCTCTTTAAGTCTATATGGGGAGTCTTTGTCTTTGTAGATATACTGCATGCGTAGACTCTGCACAGTGAATGGCAGGTCGCATTCTAACAAAGTAGGAATTGTTTTTCCTCTTTGCACAATTCATGTTCCGTCAGTAAAATACATTTCCATTTGTTGATCTGTTGACGTAGCCCGGTTGTTACGTTAGATGACTGAATGTGAACACCATCACCATTACACACACTGCAGCATGTCCACTGCAGTTACATAATACCGAGGCCAATTGTTTATCCAGGAAAGGCAGCCACACTTATTCCCCCAACAACTCTTCATTCACGAGTGGCTTCATGTGGTAGAGAATCAAGAGCGCCCCTAAAAAGTCCACTACGCAAGAGGTGGAACAATAGCGCCATAAACTGACTCTACACATGCAACCGACACTCGAAAAGATCTTCGATTCCCTAGGAGTATACGAGATATCTACGGGACCTTTTTAGCAGTATTAAAATGATGATAAAATAATAGGTTTTACCCTTTCTGGCAATAAAACAGGTGGTGTTAAGATGTTCTTACACCAAACAGATGCCTCCGATTGCAAGGAATCGAGTCAGCACGTACTTGTGGCAAAAACATGCTCACAAATATGCTCTGATAATATCCGCGTTGTCTTTGAAACTGAGGCTGCCTTCTCTATGGCTCTGTCTCGCCGCTGTTGGACCAGATAACGCTAAAAGGCGACACAGCATGCTTGTTTGCATGTTCTTAGGTTTTTTCGGTAAAGTCACGTAGGTAAAACATCAAAATTAATAAAAAATAAAATAAAACAAAAATCACGACGTTTCGGAGGCAACACAAGTCTCCGTCATCAGGTGGGACCGTCACAGCCGGATTAGCTGCATCAAGTGAGGCAATGATTCAAGATGTAATCCCTTAAAAGCAAGTACGTGTGGTTGACGCAGGCATGATGCCTTGCAATAGAAGGTGTATCTGTCTTCTTGGTTCGTTCGGTAAAGTCACGTAGAAGGGAAGTAATAAAATAATAAAAATAAAACATAATAAAATAATTCTCACGACGTTTCGGCCACAACGCAAGCAGCCGTCCTCAGGTGAAGAACATGTCTGTCGATAAGAGGCTCTTCTCACGACGTTTCGGCCACAACGCAAGCAGCCGTCCTCATGTGAAGAACATGTCTGTCGATAAGAGGCTCTGCTCTTGTCTTATCGACAGTCATGTTCTTCACCTGAGGACGGCTGCTTGCGTTGTGGCCGAAACGTCGTGAGAATTATTTTATTATGTTTTATTTTTATTATTTTATTACTTCCCTTCTACGTGACTTTACCGAAAGAACCAAGAAGATGAATCCCTGCAGTCACGAAAGCTTTAAATCGAAATTTAAGGTGTATCTGTTTCGTGTTTGAACACTTAACACCTCCTGTGTTATTGCCAGAAATAGTCAAGCCTATTCTTGGTCGTGCAGATTTTTCTTCGGGTCCTCCGGTTTTTCCCTCCACATTTAGAAACGTGTGTAGAGTATTTGGCTGCTATACATTTACACGCGACAAGCCACTATTTAAGACCGAGCGCAAGAGCAGAGCCTCACCATTCTGGCGAATTGCCCAATGATGCTGGATGCAATTACCAGCGAAACGTCGTACTCAAAAATTGTAAATGTTGTGGATTCACGCTTCAACACACAGGTGGGCTAAAGCAGTGAACTATTTGTCTTTTGTCAACGTGACACTTTTTTGCTGATTGGCCGTGTCGGGTGGTGGAGGGTTACGACACATTTATAAATAGCGCGATCTAAACCCAAAAACGTTGATTATGAATAACATTGGTCGCGAAAGCCTGCTACGTGTTAAACTGACAAGCCACTTTGTTGAGCTATCATTTGTGAGAGCCAGGTCGCTTCTAGAAAAATTGCTATATATCTCAGTGTGGCCTTACCTGCTAATAAAAAATAGTCGTGGTTTATTTTCTCAGTATACGAGATGCCGTATCGAAACTCCGGGCACTGGAGGCCACTGCCCTTCCCTTGCGGCGGCCGCCCTAACGCGAGTGTTGCTCTTCCCCGTGCCCTCTGACCCCCGCAGCAAGTGTGGATGCCGCTGCCGAGACAAGTGCTCATGAACTCGGCTTTCCCCATGATGTGAGTTGCTGCGGCCACCCTTGACGGCTCCTCCGTCTCCCGCGTCCCACCCTTGCCAGGCCACGAGGCAATGCCAGTGTCCTGGTATCCCGACGCGTGAACACGTTGAATAATTGTCTTGTCGCCGTGTGTGCATGCTTGTGTGGGTGTGTGCATCGGTGTATTTGTGTTGCTGTACTTTGCATTGTGCGGTGTAGTTGTTTGGTGAGCATGGAATGTTCGCACTCTCACGCCCCACCAAGTGATTTGACGAATTGTCACAATTCATGCCCATTATCCCATTATTTTTCTCTGATGTTTGCCTACAATTTGTATTATTTATCGTTTGCTCTGTCTCATTTGCACACTTGTTATTACCCCAATTAGCCTCAGTGGCAGATTATTTGCAGTAATTGTAAATAACTGATTGTTACAGGTGAATTCGATGCAAGTGTTTGTCAGCTCAAGAACCGATTTTAATCAAGTTCATTGATCCGTAACATGCAGAGCACTTAGCCCAGTGGTGGCAAGCAGAGGCCGCTCATTCATCGTTTACAAAACTGTGCCGTCAATTTGCGATAGCCTCTTTTACCGAGACGACGGGTCATCTGAGGTCCTGCCTCTTAGGGAATTCAAATTCGAGGGGCACATGCAAGTTAATTTCGCTTTTCAAAAATTGTGCGCAGGATCTACCGAGGGGGAGCATTCTGTGAGTGGTGTGTGTGTGTGGGCTGAGCGGTGTGTGTGGAGTGGTGTGTGTGTGTGCTGAGTGGTGTGTGTGTGTTGAGTGGTGTGTGTGTGTGTGTTGAGCGGTGTGTGTGTGCTGAGTGGTGTGTGTGTGTGTCTGTGTGTGTGTCTGTGTGTGTGTGTGTCTGTGTGCTGAGTGGTGTGTGTGTGTCTGTGTGTGTGTGTGTCTGTGTGTGTGTGTCTGTGTGTGTGTGGGCTGAGTGGTGTGTGTGTGTTGAGCGCACGCCAGTGCCCTAGAGCTGACCAGTTCGCAGCCAACAGCTCCACAAAACACTTGGACAGGCTTCAAGCTCTTAGCACTCATCAGCAAGCCGCAGCGCGTCCAATCGCCAGATACTTTCTGCTCGATGCAACACTGTCACTGAGGGAACCTGTCTTTAAATACAAATACGTTACAGCGTTGGAGGGCCTAAATTAACACATGTATGAATAATTAATGGATGTTTCTAGCTGACCTTCCCGTGTTCTTTCGTCTGGTAATTCGGCTCAAATGCGCGATAGAGAGGCAGAGAGTGAGCGGAGAGCCCACGCAATGTCCTCTGTGCACAGGCCTTTGTTGTGTGCTGCTGTTTAGCCGCGAGCGCCCATCTCTTTACTTTCCGCCACGTTGGCCGCACATCGGGAGTGATCACATTTGTCGTGCCCGCCTGCCCTCCCTTCTGGAATGATCTACAGCGCTACTCGCTCGCCCTCTCTCTCTCTCAGTCTCTCTGTCTCTCGCTCACCCACCGCTCTTCATCTCTTGCTGGCTCTTCGAGTCATTCGCCCTCTTGCATCACTTTTTAACTCAATCACTCTTTCATTCACTGCTCTCTCACTCTCTCATACAGCGCTCGCCCAGCCTCCGTCACGTGCACACACTCTCCATCCTCCGCTCACTCTCTCCATGCGTTTCTGGCTCCCTTCCTCTCTCGCTCGCTCTCTCTCTTTGTCGTCCACTCTATCTCGCCCTCAATTGTTTAACCCCTCAACCATTAAGCGGGCACTCACTTAGCCACACAAGGACAGCTGCTACAAAGCAAACAGGACAAATATCAGCATCATGAGCCGTGATTTATCCAGGTCAGGTGGTTGATGGGACTCATTAGAGCCGAGGCAGGTCGCTGAGTGTCTCTATTTCCTGTGCGGGTTATTGTTCCACGAATGACTGTATATTAATTTAAAATAAATCATTTAAACACAAGGCGCAGTGCGACTGGGACCATGAAACCCGCACTGTGGACCGCAGAACAAACCACCGTCAAGGAAGGAGGGGGAACAGCAAAACCACACGGAGTCTCTCTCCTGAAGTCCTCTCGTGGACAGCAGACCTCGACAGTGGCATGCAGCCCCCGATCATGTTAGGTTATCAGACGCACGAATGGAATAGAATGAAATCTAAATAACTATTCATGGTCATCCGCATTGCACGAAGCTATCGTGCAACAGATACGAGTCTGTATGGAGGCATGCGTATGAAGGTAGACATTTAAGAAATTATGACCCATTAGTGCCTGTTGGGATATATAGAATAATAATTCACATTTTGCTTGTTTGGTTTCGTGTGTAAGACTAGCATTTGTTTTGAAACGTTACTGTATATTTATAAATAATCTATTTGTGGTGGTGGTGGTGATGATGATGATTATGACGACAAAAATCAATGAGCAACAAATTATTAGATGGACGGTTACAAAATATATTTTGATAAAATTACTAAATCGTTAAATAAATACAACGCCGCGCGTTTCAACAGAGCGACGGCGTGAGAAAGAATTGCGTGTGCGGCTGGGCGGTGAAGGAGTTTCGTGTTTATGATTGCCTCTCACCCCGCATCACATTGCGTTAGCATCTCAGTCCGAACCCCGTGCCCCATTTTTCCATCTTGTTGTTTGTGTTGCTCTCTGCTCAGTCAGTGAAATGCTTTGCGGCGTGTCTGCGCGCACATTGATTTCGGTTGACAAGAACGTTTTTACTTTTATTTCAATGAACCTTCTTCCGCCGTCGCCGCCGCCGCTTGCACACAGTTTTATTTGCTGCCATCCCAGGTCTCCCTTGCAAAGAAAGGACGACGTTATCTCAATGATCTCTCACCCGGTTTAGTTCACATGACGTGCACAAAACAACCGCACAAAAGAACCCACTAAACTTTGTGACGTTGTCTTGTATGCAGCGACGATGGAGCATGCTCTTGAGCTCAGGCAGGTGCCCCATCTATCATATTTTTGAACCAAGGCACTCCCCTTTCCCTACAAAATCTTCCCCTTTTGAAATGATTCTCTGACAGCGCACTGACTGATCATTCACAGCCTGTTAGCAATCAGCAGACAGCCTACAGACGACAGGGGCGGCCATCCGCGAGGTATATAACGATTAACTCCCCTACTCCGGCTACAGTTCGATGTATTGTCACTAATCAGAGTTGCGATGTGATTATATAATTATTTTTTCTAAATTAAATTTATTCTTTTTTTTTACATTGCGGTGCCTTCAGGGTTCGCGTGATCTAGTTGTAAAATATCACATCAACGAATTAATTTTACAGCCCTTTGTCAATCCACTGCTGGATTAAGCCCTCTCCAAGCTGTCTGGGTCACGGGAGTTGTTTGTCAAACTTCACCACGCTGGTCAGTGCAAGTTGGTGAAGGCGGTTTCCAGGAACTGGTTCAGGTATTACTTCGCCGTTGTCGTTTGCCGTGGCTGGAAATCGATCTCGAGTCGCCGGGGTTCATAGTCCAGGGCGCCCAACGCTGCGCTGACACTCCACGCTACACAAGTTAAACCTAATCAGTTCTTACGCACGCTCCTCAATGCATGCATCGTGTGCGTTAATCGATGAATCGACGCGTCGTTATATGCCTACAACCTTGAGTGTCATGCCGTGCCTGCTCGCACCCTGTCCACACGCCGTCACTCGGCGATCTCACATTATCGGCAAGCAACTGCGCAAGCTTTCGCAGTTGCGCTGTACAGCTCTCCGGTGCGTTTTCGGGTTGTACCGCCGTGGGTTGTTCGTTTCTGGCGAAGCCGCCAGCACGTGGAGCGAACACGTGGGACGCCACAGCGAACAACGCGCGGTACAACCTGACGGCACGACGGAGAGCCACGGCAATCCCCGCTACACCTGCCCCTCCTCGCACCGACCCTCCTCCCTCACTATTCCCCGCGCCGTCACTGCTGCCTGTGCATTAACATCAACGTGTGATGGAATGTGTGCTTGAAGTGCATTGTCCATAAGGCAGTTATCCTGTGCCCCTGCAGCTAACCGGGAATTTGTCATCGGCAGACAGGGCCACAGCAAGATTAATGAGCTGCGAGAGCCCGTGCCCGCTCACATGAAATTCCCACCGCCCTCGTCAGCAGCCCAGGCACCGCCGATAGCGGCGCCACCGCCGCTGCCGCCGCCGCTGCCGCCACACGAGCCGCAGGATCCCACGCTGCTCATTCCCACCGCCTCGGCCCCCTGTCATAGCCATGCGCTGGTGATCCAGAGCGACCACGCGCACGCACATCATCATCATCATCACCAGCACCATCAGCAGCAGCACCACCACCAGCAGCAGCACCACCAGCACCACCAGCAGCAGCAGCACCACCAGCAGCAGCAGCAACAGCAGCAGCACCAGCAGCAGCAGCACCACCACCAGCAGCAGCACCAGCAGCAGCAGCATGTGTCCAGCCCCACCACAGGACTGGCGCATTATCTCTCCGGCATCAGGTGGGCGGCTCCCACCCCGCCCCGGCGTACCCTCTACGTCCTGTGAGCCGTGGCAGTCGCGGGGGTGGTTGGTTTGGTGGGGCGGTGCGGGAACTCGCAGGCAAGGACACGAATCGGACCTCTCAAATCTTTAGGCGCTTGTGGCGATCGGTACCCCCCTCCACCCACTCCTCCTCTAGCATGGGAGCCATTGACGCATTACAGACGAATGTAATGTAACGATCGTCCCCATGCCATCGACGGTCAATCTCGTGGCACCCGGTAGGTGGTGGTGGGTTTAATCTGTATTCTTATTTTTGTTGCTGTGGGTCAAACACAGAAATTGCACCGTGATTTAAAGACAAACTGGATAGCAGCATGAACAACAAAACACTCGATGCATGTCATCATTTGCATGGTGACGCTACACGTACTCGCGGCAGTCTCACGCTGCCAGGACTCAACATCGCATCCCCCAATGTCCGCTTCTGTCCATGATTCGTCTTCTGACTTGAGAGGTCTGACACGTGACTCGGCAGGGGAGTCCACGGAGTGGAGAGTCGAGGTTTGGCAGGGGGGCGGGGGGGGTTATGAATGGGGGGGGGGGGGGCGGCAGCGATCACGACAATAATAACCCTACTGCAATAGAAATGGGAGTAGTAGTAGCCTCACAGATTGCAACGTGTGTGTATGTGTGCTTTTTTCTCGATATTGGTAAATATTTTTTTTATGGAACAGTGAAGATCCATAAAGCAGCGTGTCTTCATGTACACCCTTCGTCCCAGTCCAAATCACAAGAAGTGCTTCCTGTGATGAATATTTATTGAACCAAGGCTGGAGTTTAATGATCGGATGATGAGGTTTTTTTGCTTATCATAAATGTGGCCAATCTTGAGAGATAATCTGTACCTGAGCAACAGGTTCCAGGAAAGTTTATCGAAATCATGATCATCATCATCATCATAAAACATTCCACGAACTCCACGCGTGCCCCGGTTTCACCTTTGCCAGCCGACCAACTCCTTCAACAATGCGACCGCGTGATCAAAACAGTGCCCCGTATAACTGTTCACGAATAATTGGCAACCGCATGCAATGCGGTGTTAAGGATTGCCGAACAAAAAAGTGAAGAGTTCATAAGAGTTTGTACTCAATTTCCCTTTTCCAAAATGCCAAGGTACACTTGATTGTGGGGCTTTCTGGCCAGACGGCCTGTGCATTCGCCCGGCGGAGTGTGATCCAACAGTCCTGTCGAGTTGGTGGTCACACTGCCACCTCGCAGTGCGAGTCCTGGCTCCCTCTGCCGAGCTCGGCGCGCAGACGCCTGAGCCCGGACCGCGGCTCCCGGCGGCAACCCAAACAACTCGCGGCTAAGTGGCCGTGTTCTTGAGCAGTGGTAGTTCACCTTGACTGCAGCCTTGCACCCCTTCTGGTTCTCGATCGTAATTTTTCTAAATAATGTTAATGAACGCAATGTGTTTGATTAAACACAGTAGTTGTGCTGAACGTGGCCGTGCCTAATTTGTGTTTCGATGATTTACCTTCTAAAAACATCTGGCCATGTGTCGCACCCCCAGAAAGGGCATCTCGCACGCCCAGGAGGTGCAGCGTGCACCGCAAAGTAAAGAACCACTGCTCCAGAGAGTTTGTTGGGAGAGCGGTCTACTTCAGTCTCTCACTCGAGACCGTTGAACAACGTGCCATGTGTGCGGTGCATTCACCCGGCACACTTAAAGAGAAGGCTCGCAATCAATGTGTGGTCATGACAATCCCATTGGCAATTCAATTGAACGTGAATCTTATATGACCCTAAAAATTCACCTACATTTGCGAATTCCTCGAACCACCAATTGTGCTTTCATTTCATAACATTTCCAGAGTTATTTACATTTGCTCATTAAAAAAAACATGTTTTATTGTTTATAAAGGCGATCCTCTCAAAATCGGCCCTTTCACCTCCCCACTTACATCATCATCTAAGATATTCTATAACATTCACATTTGTCGACAGCTTTAATTATTCATTTTGTTTAGTTTGTTTGCATCGTGTATTGAACAGGGGAAAGGGGGGTGAAGTTGGTAAAGGGCATTCAAAACAAGAGGCCCCACAAAACGACTCGATCTCATGAAGATAAACCACCTAACAACGAGCGTAGTCATCACACATCCCCCAGAGCTCTCGGATGTGGCTTCAGGTTGCACCGCATGTTACGTTCCATTATGTCCGACGTTTCGCTGCACCTGTTGGGATCGAAACGTCGGACATCGTGCCGAACGACATGCGGCACAACCCGAAAACGCATCGGAGAGGGACGCTGCCACGTGACCATCTTATTACAAACGGCTGTTTCTCCTTCAGACAAATTTACAGAACAAATGAAAGAGATAAACTTAACCTGAACCAGAGCTTTTAAATTAGTGGGCTTACTTCAAACATTGTAACTGGTTAATGTCTAAAGTAAACTTTTATTGCCATCTTAATCCTCCTATCTTGCTCCAGCAATTTTTTTTATTTTGCTTTGAAAAACCCGGTGAGGAATACGATTTGATCACCAATCCGAGGCGCCGGCCAAACAGCGGTGTGGTCAAATGCGTCCGATGCACAAATGACATTGAATGTGGTACGTCGACGTATCGAAATACACGTGTTAAAGCAATACGATATCTAGTGAGCAGCTATACGTACGCGCACCGGAGGCTCTGCTATCCACAGTGGTTCGGGCGGGTGAACACGTTGTGAATTGTGCTGGGCTGCGGGTGTACGTGCGCGTGTGGGGAGAGGGGTTGGTTGTGCTTGTGCAGTGGTTTCGCACACTGCGCTCCGAGCCTGCGTTGGATTCCTGGCCATGGTTAACATCGGTGGCAACTGGTATCTGAATCTGTTGGGGCCTTCCCTGAAGTTGAGTGGGTCTTACACGCGAGCAGCTCGTGGAATATGAAAACATCCGAATTGGAGAGAGGCGAATGCAAACTGGGCGTATCGCTGCCCGCACCGCCCCATCGTGGTTCACGTTAACGTGCGCTCGTTAAGAAACAGCACTTGCCCTTGCGGTGCGTGAGGCTGTTCGGGGGATCTTTGTGTCTGCGCGGGTCACGCGATCAGATTGAGCCGCAGCATTTAGGCAAAATAGCAGCGGCGATTGAGAGGGTGGTGAACTAGGGAATGCGGCTAACCCACCGTGCGGATATCAGAGTCTCCTGTAACACTGTCCCTTGTTTCTTTTTCTTGCAAATCCAATTGTCAAAAGAAAATCCCGAGAATCTCTCCGGAGAATTTTCACAAATTAACTTTTATTACCAGTGTTTTTTTTTTCTCAATTCTAACATTGTGACTTGTCTCCCTCTCTTGCTCCCAAATCACATTTTCCCCGTACCCTGACCCTACCCTTATGTGTCAGCACTCCCCTGAACCCTTGCCAAAAACACTATCCCTTGTCAACATTTGCCACCCCACACTTTCCTTTATTGTTTCTACTACAACTTTAATTTCGTGTTATTTGTATCATTTCATCCTTTTACCTTCAATTCCATTGTTATCGTCCCCCCCCCCCCCCTTTGCCCACTGTGCCCCCTCTGCCGTGCTCCCTGTGCCCCCTGCCCGCTGGTTCTGTCCGCAGTGTAGACATGTCTAAAGCCCCCGATCCGTCTGTGACGTTCTCAGCGGGCTTTGATTCGGCCGCCACCTCCGTTAGCTCCGCCGGACTCCCCCTAGCCGCCATGCCGCTGGCGACCGTGCCCCTGCCTCCGATGCCCTTCTCCCCGGCAGCGATGCCCCCTTACCCTCCGTACCCGTGCCACATCCCCACCCTGCACCCGCTGAGCCTGCCGGGCCTCAAGCCGTTCCCCTTCGCCCCATCCTCGGCCGCTGCCGCTCACGCAGTGGCGGCGGGTTTTACCGTTGAGCGTGGCGGGCCCGAGAGCCATCACCACGTGGCCTACAGCCCACAATTCTCCCCGGCAGCCGAAGCGGCGTCGGGAATGCCCTCCTCGTCCGCCGCCCTGTGCGCCGCTCGGAAAGTTGAGCGGCCCAAGTTTTGCCCGTACTGAGACCGGACCCCGGGGCAGCAGCCAGAGTTACTGCCTTCACGGTGGTCGATGTTGTTGTTGTTTAAAAACAAGCAGAAAAACACACCACCCAAATGCCACCTTCGATCAAGAAATATTATTCGCGATATGTTTTGAGTGAAGAAAAAAACCCAGTGCAATCTAAATATCCATTTGTAAATACAGTGTTTTTCACTGATGCTGAACACATCTTGCATGTGGCCTTAATGAGGCCTGTTTGTTTTGCAAAATATATTAAGGAACAACATTTTTGAAATGTCTCACATTTCTCTGGCTACGCGTACCCATTCGATGTGGTTCGATCGAATTATAAAGAAAAACATTCCGACAGATTTGCAATTTAAAAAACAAATGACTACCCGACGAAGACTTAGAAACTCTGGTGTCCACGTAGGTCTCGTGGTCGCGTCGCTTCTCTTGACGCTCACACTTTTCTTGGCATCAACAAACCCAAGTTGTCTGCCCACCCGCGGACATCCCATGGGCACAGCGTATTGCTGCACACTCCTCTTTCTCAGATCACGTTGACGATCTGTACTCTACCAGATCACCATCCTATGCAAACTAAAGAAATCCTACAGTATTTACAGTGGTTATAGAGAATATGCAATGCGACACGTTTACTGAAAACTGTGAAAAAAACATGTTTATGGTAATTTGGCCCGTTATCTGAGAGGGTTGTGATGATTGCAAATATTCATTGAAAGAGATTTAAACATTCAGTTAAAAACGCTACGATTAGAACGTACTTACAAAAAACACGTGTTATTTATGTTTAACTTCTTTCGCACCGTACGTAGCCATATGTTGCATTAATTAATCTCTTATAGTCATAAAAGCTTCATAAAAAAAATATCGTGCTTATACATATTGGCTGATGACATACATTTTCCTCTTTCAGTTTTACACATTTAATGTTAGTGTTGACCTCAAGAAAAGTGTCAGCATCTCTCATGAACCTCATTCAAACCCAATTGTTTTATCGGCTGCGAATCGCCGCACCTTCGATTTCATAACCCCACATAGGACAAGATCATCGCGTAAAACTCAACACACCTCGTGTGGCAGACTGGGTCACAGCGAGGCACTTTACAAGTGACAACGACGATATGAACCATGGGGGTTGTTGATATCGGAGCAAGGTGTTGCAGCCCATGCTCGCGATGGAGGGCAAAGTGATGTGGCTTCACTTGGCACACTCTTGTCCCACGTGGTCAATGCCCTCGCGGTGCGCGCAATCCCAACGTGTGATGTTTCAGTCGCTGCGAAACTCAATACGCAGTGTCGATGTTCAGCGTCAGTCAGATAACCGATCTGCCTGCCGGAGATGGTGCACATTGAGACGCTTCTCTGAGCAAAATAACAAAACAAAAATTCGCGGTCAAAAGAGCAGATGATGCAACGAGAGAGGTCCAGGTTAGTGCGTTGAATAAGCATTAAATATTAAAATTCTCCAATTACATGAATGCTAAATAAATAATAACAATTAAAATAAGTCCATAATTTGAAAAGGGAAAAAAGTATTAGGTGCATTTTTTATTGTGACGTGGGTTAAATATATCTTAAATCAGTAAGTAATAACATTGAGTGTTTTTCGTTTATTGTTGAAAATTCTGATCATCCACACGTTTAATTGCTTTGTTATACATTAATGAACTGCAGCTACTGATTTCGTTTCTGTTAAGCTGGATGGTTGTAAAGCCTGAGGCTGTTAGCATAATTCAGATCACGTCAAATTGTAAACAATTATACAAGCTTACTAAAATGTTACAAAATAAAATTGTGTTTTTAAGTACATTACTTAATTATTGTTTTTTCATACTATTAATATACAATACTTTCATTGTCAAGTTTTGTAAAAGCAACTTTTAATCAATGTGACGGCTTTCTCAGCTAATGAAACAGAATAATACATGTTAAATACAAACGTATAATATTTTGGTAAATTACGGTCCGGAGATAAAATACAAATTAGATTTCATTAATGCAGTAACAAGTCTGGAAAAAAATCACTTCAGCAAAGTTAATTTCTCAAAAATACAGTAAATAAGTAACACAAATAATTGAGTACACTAACGATCAAAAGTAGTGCTTGTTAAATAGCGACTTATTGAACTATCCACTGCAGTGGTGGATAGTAAATCTGAACTACTGTAAGCGGTGATGGAAAATATTGCTGCTGCTGCTGCATGAATCCCGAGTGTCTTGTCTGCTGCCTTTAGCTAAAGGTGAGGGCGCCAATGCCCACAAATCCAGAACTGAGAGTGTGTGGGCACAAGTGACTTCTTTGCAGCCTCGCGCTACGGGCGAAAGGGGCAATGCGTGCTGCGTATTGCAAGAGCGATGATTTCAAAATCGCAGCACAAGGCTGGCAAACTCGTCCGACACCTACCCAACAAATTACGGCTCGCCAGCCACACTCGTAAGGTGCGTTCTGCCGACACTCGCGAGTATTCACCGATGCAAGGTTGTTGCAAGGTTGTTGCAAGGTTGTTGCAAGGTTGTTGCAAGGTTGTTGCAAGGTTGTTGCAAGGTTGTTGCAAGGTTGTTGCAAGGTTGTTGCAAGGTTGCATCGTCCGCGTGTCACGCCGGTGTGCTTCACGTACGGCCGGCCACACGTTCGGTCGTGACTCCTCGCTGGCTTCAGTAGTTGAAACAAAGCGTCTTTTGTCGTCGCTCTCGGAATGTACGAGTCTCTTCCCACTTCCCCCCCACCACCACCACCACCGCACGCTTTAGCCCTGCTCGTTGAAACTGCTGGGTTGGGGTCACTTTCCCGAAGACTGGCAGCCTTTCATAAAGCCCCTTTGGCGAGCGAGTTGGCAGTGTGGATCGCGGCTTGAGCACTTGGCACATGCCCTCCCTCAAACTGCGTTACATCGAGATTCTGGAGAAAGTGTAAAATCCAGAGCGCTCATTACCTACTGATGTTAGCTATGCTTTCGTCTTGTGGACTTGTGTGATTATTTTGGGGGATTTCTGTGTAAAAGGCTGGCTCTTTTTGTTTTATTTTCAGTTGGTGGTCTAGACAAGGCTGATAGCATTTTCCATGCAATGTCGCGGTCACATGACATGCGCACACGGCATGCTGGGAAGGCGTGCCTGCCTGCTGTTTGTGAGCAGCAGCAGCAGCAGCAGCACACCTTTGCGTGTTATTTCTGTTTGTTTCCAGCCTGCACGATGCTGCTGTGATGATGATGATGAGTTTTCTCATCATTTACAGGCAGTGTTGGATGTGAATCGTTGTTTTTTTGCCAGAGGACTGTCCAATATGCGCTTATGTGACCCGTTTTTTTTATTTTAAACAAACGCTACGTCACATTCTCCTAAATAAATAGTTTTTAACGGAGAATGTTAAGTTGGCACAGGTTGTCAGACTTCAACGCACAACAAGTGACTTTAAAACGTTGTTCTTCGATGCGTTTGAAGTGCTACTTTGTGAAATGTGTGTGGGGATTTTTTTTGTTAGCGTTTGTGGAACTTGCAAGTGTCAGAAGACGAGGAAAAGCACCTTTCGTTTCGAGCAGTTAAGTGAAGCGTGCCATAGGTTTATGCGCGGACTGCCGCTCTAACAAAACATCTTGTCCAAGTTGAGCAAAGCCCTGTGGGAACGTTGAGGAATTTGGAATTCCTCGGCGGCAATAGGATACCACATCCCATAAGTCCTCCCGATGGGCTTAGGGTTCTGGGTTTTGATTTATTAAAGGATCCTATATATTCACAAAAATAAATCATGCAGGAGTTTTGTTTCACGAGGGTTTATGAAATATAGTTTTACATCTGTAGACAATCTTGACTTAAAGCTTTCGTGACTGCAGGAATTCATATTCGTTGGGTCTTTTTGGTAAAGTCATGTAGATAGGTTCACAAATAATCATAATAAAATAAAAATAAAACTACGACGTTTCGACCGCAACACAAGTGATCGTCATCAGGAGCCCCCCCCCCTTTTTCCTGATGACGATCACTTGTGTTGCGGTCGAAACGTCGTAGTTTTTATTTTATTGTTTTAACCTGTGACTTTACCGAAAGACCCAAAGAATATCTGCAGGAAATTTATATTACTTAAGTATCCTGCAAGAATTTGAGTGCATAATTCTATTTGATTCGATTTCCTTCAGCATTCCAACAAGGGTGTGATTTTTGTTTCACTTACCCAAATGGAAGTGGCTCAATCTGGGTTTACAATTGTTTAGTTCCAATCAGGTGCGGTGACTTTCAATTATGACTCGAAGCACAGGCCAATGCTGTCACCGCCTGCACAAAGGTAACTCTATCATGGGAAATTTGACAAACTCTAACACAGATCTCTTTGCCATTCCAACCCATTGCCTGGTTTTAATTGATGTCCAAAAATGATGACCGCAGCACGGGGCTTGTGAAGAAGTGATTGCTTCAGGTCGTGTGCGGAGGAGGGATGGAAAGGGACAATTTGTGTTTCCCTGCTGGAAAAAACAATCTATCATCCCTCCATCTGCCCACACGATTTGCGAATCAAAGTGCAGTGTTTATCGGTTCTAGAGGGAGAGGTTTTGTCACCGATAAGATTGGCCTCATGCTCTTAGCCTACACCCAAAAGTGTATTTCTCTGAGCATGTCACAGGGGTACAAACGTTTATCAGCCACTGGCTCAAACGTCTTCGTGAATTAGACGACAGACCCGTTGACAGTTGCGTGAAGGTGACCCCATCCTTGTGACTTGTGGTTCCCTTGGGCATGTTTTACCGTCGATACGTTTTTGGATACTGGGCATTTTCTTTGCATGATGTCACGTCGCTTTTCCCCCCACTTATTTTACGTTTCGCTCAGTGGTTGTGTAAATCGTGCTGCATGGCAAAGCCGCTCGTTTTCTAAAGTAATGCCCGCCGACAAAGTTCAGGTAGATTACTTTAAGGCGACCAGACATTTTATGCCTGATTAATTTGTATTTTTTCTTTCTCTTGTCTGTGCAATGCTAATTAGTAGAAGCTAATGTTGCTCATAATTGTCGATGCATGCTTGGTCAACCGTGTGTGCTGTGTATAGGGGTTTCTAAAAGCGACGGGGTGCATTTGACCGTCAGTGTACTTTTTATTTAAACGGCCGGAATTGTTGTCTCTGAATTCGTTTCACTCGCGCACGTGTGCACTTCCGAGCGCGACGCGGCCCCACGCAATCTCATTACAAACTGCGGGCAACGGCCCGCACCAGAAACAACGCTCAAACAAGCCGGGCCTCATTGGGTCACGATGAAGAACTCCCTTACAGGACGCGGTGTAGGAATTCATCCATCCTATTTTCTTTTGTTCGTGGTTCTCCCGACTGAGGAAGGTTGCAATTGATTTAAGGGGGGGAAAACCACGTGGCCTTTCCCAATGGAGCACGAGGAGAAACAAAATGCAGAATGACGATCCGAGAGAATTTTCACGGCAAAAAGTGTGAACGTCGTTGAGAACGCACGTGCATTTTTAGTCGGCATTGATATATTTGATCCACATGCAATTTGTTGGGATTGTTCACATGTGTGGTTGTAGTTTCACTAATTCAGTTTTTGTTCACGTAGCATCACACGTGGAATTTCACGTGTGATGCTTTGTAAGGGGGAGCATTGCAGTTTTTACAACTTAAAACAAGACATTTTCTTCTTCTGGCTTTGTTTCATTGTAATGAGATTTTGCTGTGGCATCAATTGCACGAGTGTCCCGATGAAATGCTTGCACGTGAGTGTGCGTGAGTTTGCGTGAGTGTGAGTGTGCGTGAGTGTACGTGAGTGTGTGTGCGCGTGTTTGCGTCTGTGTCTGTTAATTTGCGTCTGTGTCTGTTAATTTTCAGCTGAGGTTCTATGTGTCATCGGTTTTGAATATCGTGTCGTTGTGGCGTGTGCTTGCAGAGGTTCGTTTGTAGGAGGAGCTCATTAATTTCTGATGCTTTACTTCATTAGTTGTATGGCATCCTTTTGTCTAATCAGACCTCGCGGATTCCGATTATACAATTGATTAAATCCTACATTCATTTTCTGTGAAGCCTCGAATCCCAAGGCAAATCCAGCCAAAGCACCGATCCATATTTGGCAGTACAGTGGTGTGAAAATGCCATTTGGTTGTGCTGTAAATTAATATAACTTACAGTGTGATTTCCACTTTTTAAAGTAAATACTTGAATTAAAATGTCACCATTTCGTATTCATATACAACAGAATGTGACCATTTTGTCGAAAATAATGCATGAGGCTTCACAAAATGGTTCGTAATTGTTCCCTCAGCAGTTCTTAAGAGGTCAATGCTCATGTGTAAAGGTGAAAACCTTTCTGCTCAGACTCTTTGCCCAACTAGAACTGCTCACTGAATCCAGGATCCTTGAAGGAAAATATAAAAAAAAACAATTCAGTTGAATATGAAACCAACTCCACATGTTGAGTGCAAGTGTCACTCACCATTGTGACAATTTGGTAAATAATCCCACGACATCCAACATGTAAATCCTATCATTTATACTTTAAAAGGATGTACAACCTCACACTTAGAATGATGAAATATAAATCTGTGCTTTGATGGTGCCCTTTTAAGTACTGATTGCCACTTTGTGGGGAAGTCAACAGTGGCTGTCCTGTAGATACTCGCCCCTGCCATAGGAATGTGGAATTTCCACCACTGGCTCAGGGCTGTAAACAGGAGACGACCACCGCCTAAATGCTCATTTGAGCAACAACTCACTGCTAACAATCATGTCTCCTGATGAAAAATGTAAATAACTTGCTCCAGAAAGGCTTACATGAAATAAACATTCCTCCAGTATGTTGTCTTACATTTTATGAAACGCATAAAATGTTCCTAAGAAATTAACGTGGGCTCCACCTGCAACACAACCACTATAAGTGCAATATTAACATGGCCTCTGTGTTGCCGAGGTCAATGGGAGTAAGGTTCGTTATGGTATTGACATTTAGTCGCCTAGGTGCTTCTTGTCTGCATCATTGTCTATCGTGTTCTTTGCTTGGATACGACATACTATTTACTCTGCGCTAACTTGATTGTGTACAAAGCAGCGCCAATAGTCAAGCCAAGAATACACGGCAAAAATCAGGTGATACGGTTATTTGCACATTACTCAGAATAAAAAAATGAACACACGCGACGCAGTGAATGCAGAAAAAAACAATTACTGCAATATATTATTGCATCACAGAGTCTTTATTTTGTCCTACAAGGTTTTGCCGACATTCAGCAACTGTTATCCCCAGATTCTCATCCTAAATTCACCACAATGGACCCACGTTTAGAAAATTCAACCACGCTCTGTGATGTAACAAGGACACGGGATTGTGACCCTCACTTAAAACAAATAATCCTACGGGACATACTTTTGCAAATATATACGCCGTAGATTCCTGTAGGAAACTCAAATACCTCCTATATGAATCCTTTAAAGTTTATAACAACTAATTTGCACAAATTTTCTAGTTAGTTATTTTTAAGGAATAATGTAAAGGTCCCGTATGATTGTTTTTATTATGTTGTAGGCGCAGTTCCGCTGCTTTTGCTAATACAGTGAGATCCGTATACAAGATCCCAAATGGGTTGTTTAACAGATAGGTCAGTCGTTAAAGACTTAGCCTTCAAATACAAAATTAATTTCACAAGAATACTCTGCTCTGAAACCCAAATGTAGGCACGTGGGGCAGTGAGCGAGAAGTCGTGGATTATATTGCCAATGTGCTCAAATTTGGATAAATCTGAGGGCCAGGGAAGTTCCCGATTGATGTAAAATATCAAATGTGATGGATCTGCAGCCTTCTCGTGAGCCAAGACGAGATCGTATGTCTCTGCTCACTGTGGACAACTTAATTTCCCAGGATTTTATTTAATGACAGAGTAATGACAAAGGACATCGGCATATATGAAATGTTTCCATCATATTTTTATAAATGCAATTTAAACACCATTACGTGTGAATTGAGATAATTCTGGAATAAAAGGTAATTAATTTGTCATTATAAGCAAGCGCCTTATTATTCCACCAACACGAAATACGATTACCCAGGGCTTCTAATACGGATTTCACTGTAATTGCTTCTGTTATAATGTTTTCACCACTTACAAAAAATGTACTTCATGTTAGTTTGCTTATCTATAAGATTGTATACAATATTGAAATGGGGTGGAACAATGCATCGTTCGATTAATATCGATTCTTAAGCTCACAACACGTACTTTGCATAATGTATGTGTAATAATTAATTTGTTAATCGGTCTATGTGGTGCCGCAATTGCATTTTCCCTGCAGCCACTAGTGGTGCTATACCATTCACCATAATGTAAATCAATCACATAATTTTTCATCATTCCAAAAATTACTGGAGGGTGATAATTCCATTTGTGAAACTAAAGTAAATTGTTAAAGTTTATTCAAATGTACCTTAATATTATTTCTACGCGTTATACAATCTTATAGAATCTTATTGTGCAACAAAGAAATGTTATGGGATCATGCATTACGTTACCGTAACTCAAAACCCTAGGTTACCGTACATGATTCTCTAAGTATTTTCTGAATTAATGTAGATTTTTTGTAATGACTTCAGAGGCATTAGCTCTAAAATGTCCTTTTTTTGCAAAATTTAACCCACAAAGTGGAATTTCTCACGTACTTTTGCAGGTAAAACAAACTTTTCCTTGAAATAATTGAAACAAAACTGACTTTGGTGGTTGCTCCTATATATTTATGCAGGCCTGCTTAATTATTTTAGCTGTTTATTCTATGCCATTTTTACCATTACTTAAATGTTCCTCATACGCATTTGTCTCCTTGTTATGAATTGACGTGATGCAAGTGTTTTATCCCTAAACGCACCAGTATAATCTATAATCTTCGCCTAACCCTCGTTTACCCTGGATTCCGTAATAGTCCTGTAAATGTGAAATGGAATGAAACAATAATAACAATGATAAAAAAAATAACAAAGAAAATTCTCCGTTTTGTCTCTTTTCTCGGCATAAATTGTAACCCTGACACAGATTTGTCATAATCAGTATCAATAGCCATGTTCTGTCTACTGGCCGATGAAGAACCTCCCCGCATTGTCACCACCCTTCATGGTCTTGCCATGACACAACTCCTGCTCCTGAACCGATATCATCGCTGCATCTCCTGAGTCAGACATGTTCTCTCCTTTGACTGCCAATGCGAGACCAGTCTCGTCTATCTAATATTCACCCCTTCGAGCAGTCTGAGCTTCCCAAGTCCACTTATCCAATAGTCAACATGTTTTCCTCTTTCTAACTTAAAGTGCAATTCCCAAAATGCATCTCTCCGTGTGTTTTTGCATTACTTTTCCGTTTAACTCCACCTTGTCAGTCCCATTCATATTCTGTCCACTATCATGGCAGGCACTATGATTTTCATTGTCAAATTACATTTTCCAAAAGCACTACACCCTGCTCTTGCTTGTTTTATCATTTAGACCCCAATCTGGCTTTCCCGCGATTGTCCTTTTGAGGTAGCTAGCCTGAAAAACGTCTATCTGGGACATAAAAGTCTCGTTCTTTGTCCGTTACATGTGCTGTAGTTTTTCTTTGTTACGTCTCAGTTATTTCTACCATAGAGGTGGCAACCCTAGCTGCATTCAGTTTCAAAACCTTGGTCACAAAAATCCATAGCAAAAATATTCCCACTCCAGGTATATTCATTGAATGTTTTTTTTCCCATAATGCCCTACAGTGGAACAATTCACAATATCATTTGTTGGTGGAATTGCTGTTTTATTTCGGCAACTTACATCTGCTGCATATCCAAATATTTATGATGTTGTATCAACCAAATGTGATCTTTAACATCCTAAGCCATGATATGTCCACTGCCGAAAGTCTCCACAAGCTTTCACCATTTCTCACGCTTTTGCAATTCAACAATTAGAATCGCTCCATTTCCGAGGCCGTCGTACGGTCGTGTGCCCTCATTTGGCTGCTAGCCATCGAACAAAGATTGCCACCGCATCGCGCACTTTCAGATGCGTTTCTGCGGCCATCTGGAACGCTCTTCCGGTATTAGGAAGCCACGCACTTTTAAGTTTAAATTGAAAACTCATTTCTGTAGAACTGATTTTTGTGTTTAGTTTGTTGTTTTCCCCCCGCACCTCCAATTAGCACGGTTGGCGAAGTACGGTGCGAAAGAAGTTCAACAAAGTCTCAACTATTGGCCATCATCGCTTCTGGCGACGTGTCCATTTTCTTTGCCAGTGGCCACGTTTCCGAGCCGTGTCACAGCAGCAATATGCACCCATTGAAATGTTTCCTCTGCTGGCACATTGCTCATCTGCTTCCACTGACTATAAACATCAGCCACGTGGCCTTTAAAGGAAAAGGTGCACAATAGGTGACATTCCGGGCAATGGTTCTTCTTCATAGCACGTAAATAACGAATGCGTCGAAATGAATGAATTTATTTTCAGCGACTCCGTCCCACCGCGCACATCAACGCCGCGACCCGCCTGACGCGGATCGTTCTGTGGTTGTGTCGTGTCCAAGGGGCCGTCCATTAACGACGTCACGCACCTAGGGGGTGGGGGGGGTCAGACATTTGTGACGATGTGTGACGAGGGGGGGGGGGTTGAGAAATGTGACGTCAAATCAAAATGCGTAAATAAATATAGACAACACGTTCTACTTAATTAGACGTTTTAATAAATGTTTTCTCCTACAACATCAGAGTGCAGCAGCACATTAAATACGCACTACAATGACAATAGTTTAAAGCGATTTGAAGCATGGTTTTTATATTTTTTGGGGCGGGGGGGGGGGCAGAGCTTTGTGACGTCATATTTGAGGGGGGGGGGGGTCTGACTTTTTGTGACGCCGTGTGACGAGGGTGGGGGGGTCAAAAATCGTCCAAAATCGCGTGACGTCATTTATGGACGGCCCCCGAAGCGCAGCAGCGAGGACGAACGCGCAGAATAAACGAAACTTTGATGAGCGCATCGCGTGGAGCTCGTCTCGAGGGGCAGGTCGTCGTGGGGCTTATGGGACCCCCCCCCCCCCCCCGAGGTTCACTTGACGCCTACGGCATCACAAACGTGTTGAATCAGCAGCAACATGGGCATGGCTTCCATCTGTCGTGTGGCTTGCGGAAGAGCTTCACAGCTCATCGGATTCTTCCTCGGAGGCTCGACGGAGATTGTGATTGGTCAGCGTGGCGAGACCTCTGAACCTTCGGCTCAGCCAATCAGCGGCGCGGGGCATCTCTTCCCCCCCCCCCCCCAAGTCGTCGTCATCGGACGGAGAGACGCGGCAGCCATCTTTGTCAGGGACGTGCACTCACTTCTCTGGCTTTCGCGACCGATGTCATCCACAATTCTAGTTGTTTTGTGGGTTAGATCGTTTAAATATAGGGGTCGTTAAACCGGCAGCCACTACTCGACACAGCCAATTAGTCGCCAGGTGTGTCACACCGGTGGTGCTGTACTAGTGACGAATTATATTATTGGATTTTTCGCTAAAGTCACGTAGAAGGGAAATAATAACAATAAAAAATTAGTGACGAATTGGCCACGTTCTGTTAACGTGACAACCCTTACTCGTTGGCTGTGTCGGGTGGTGGTGGGTTTAACGACACATGTTTTACGCGATCTAACCCAGAAAAACACCTCTATAATGGTCTGGTACACGTGGTGTAATGCTGGTAGGGACCACCTGGTTCCACCAGCCCACAGGGGATTATTGTGTCCGTCCGTCGTGCATCCAAAAATGGGAGGGGTGGGGCTGGGAGAGGTGGGGGGTGGGAGGGGCTGGGTGGGGAGGGGCTGGTCACCCCGTGGTGCCCTTATAAAACTCAACGTTTAACCTACTCACGCCGGCTTGTGCCCGCCCTCACAGTCGGGCATATTTGCGGAATACACCGACCCTGCAGGCCATTGACCGAGCAACCCAACAACGTTCCTACCAGCTCCCTCCGCAGCAGGACAATGTGTTGTAGTTGCCGCATTCCTTCAACTTGCGTTGTGAGTGGTGCGAAGGGAACGTTGTCCAATCCGCATCACGTTCGTCAGTAACACACCCCGTGCCGCTAAAGGGTAACACCAACAACAACACGACACGTGCGACGTCGCTTGCAGCTGCCCCTCTTGGCAGCACACAGGCAGAGTGGATGAGGGCTCGTGGTAGTTTTATGTCTTTATAGTTTTTTTTTATGTTTTGATGTCAACATCGACGCGGGACCATGCCGGACGTCCGCGTTCTTCCAACTTTGTTGGCCAGCTGCGATTTTCTACATCATCATCATCACGGTGGCTATGAGATGTTAACTCCTTCGCCTGGTCTACAGGTCTGTGTCTCTCTCATCATCATCACAGTGGCTAGGAGCTGTTAACTCCCTCGCCTGGTATACAGGAGTTCGCGGGTTCTATACCGACCCTGACGCCTGCTGCTGTGTATTTAGAGTGTTGAGTGTTTTAAAGCCACGTTCTTTAATTAGGGATAGGGGGCGGGGCAGACCCCGTCTAAATTCGCGTGACGTCATCGCCCGTCCCTGAGCAAGATGGCGGCGGCGGCGTCGTCGTCGTCACCGCGCGAGCGCCGAGGGCGCAGCGAGGAGGCGACGCGAGCGACGATGGCGCCTCCGGTGAAGACGAAGAAGGCGGCGGCGGCGGCGAAGACGACGGGGACGAAGCAGCCGATGAAGCAGCCGGTGAAGCAGGAGGACCTGAGGCGACTCATGCGGGAAAAGCAGCGGGAGAAGCAGCGCTCGGCGGCCGCCGTCACCAAGCGCATCGACTCCCCGCTCGCCAGATATCCTCCGCCTGTCGTTGTTGTCTTCACGGCGACGTTGAGGGCAGGACGTGGTCACCACTCCGCCTGTTGTTGTTGACTGTCTTGGCCATACTTTACCGCGCTGGTGCTAAGGGGCTGTTGGGAGGGTTGGAGGCAGTGATCGGTCAAGGTGACCACCGAGTCACGACAAAGATAGCACTGAATATAACACCGCCAGGAACCTCGTAATAGTCGTAATACAACGTGGATCGCCCTGGCAGCCGTGCGCATCGCGTACGACATGAAACGCGAAGTGTCACCACCGCAGGCGGTCGACTGCGCTGTGGCTTTATCCGCATTCTAAACACGCGTGACCATCGTATGTTAACTACATGTTTACTAATTTCACATGACACACAGGCGGGCAGGACATCACGTAGATGCATGACAGTACAGTTTATATGCCTTTAACGAGCTCACCGGACTATTGGCTTAATAACATTGCCATGGAAAGGCAATGAAACGTCTGCTGGACTGAAACACATTTGTATGTGGAGACAGAACAGAGTTATGCTTATATATATTTTGCATTATGAGTTTGCAAATATGAAACAATGCATCACTGCCATTTGAACTTCATTTGCCAGTAGCAAAATATGATAATTGGTTTTTTTACCGTTTTATCTGACAACAAAACTGACACCTTTTTTTTACAAGGAGTCATGTTTGCATTGACCACAATACCTGCAGTCGGAATGCAAACAAAAAACATAACTCTGATAATGTATGCACTGTCCTTGAAATTGATTGGTCCAATGGTGTAAATGCTTACCCCGAGCTCTCATACTCTGATGGTGCATTGTCATTGAGTTGTGCGCCTTTTGGCGTCATCTGGTCCAACCCATGTGAGACTAGGCTCTAAGGCAAGCTGTCTCGGGTGTGGACCAATCAATCTCAAGGACAGTGCATACATTATCAGAGTTGTGTTTTTTGTTTGCATTACGACTGGAGATATTGTGGTCTATGCAAACATGACTCCTTGTAAAAAAGGTGTCAGTTTTGTTGCCAGATAAAAGGGTAAAAAACCAATTATTATAATGCATCACTGTATTACGAAGGTAGCTGTGCGTTAAGAATGATGCACTATTGAAATGTTTCATAACAGGAAGTGATGTGCATGAACAAAGTGTAGGTCTCTGTATCCGTGTGCATACAGCGCATGGTTTTGCTGCGATGTTCTGTGTTGAGTCGATGAAATGTGATTCCTTGACGTGGACGCTAATCACGTACAACAGCCTGGGCCACCTTTACTGCGTCGTTTGCAACATTCCAATCAAGAGCGAGCTACTCTGGCAGACGCACATTTTGGGAAAGTTGCACAAGGAGGTGAGGAGTCCATTGATCATCTCTTTGGTTTATCGTTAGCTTCATGTCACTTGGAGGTGCCAATCTTCGACTGTTTGTATTGTTTATTTGCATTAAAAAAGAAGCGAAAGACTGTGCAAATAAAAAAAGGCGTGCAGGCGAGGTTGTGGAAACCCAAGAGGGCTTCTATGAAAACCACGACAAAAAAATAACAATGGAAATACAAAACTGAGTGATCAATCAGTTAAATAAAGCATAATAATTACAATTAAACATGTTAAACTCATTGTTCAGTAAACATACGCGTGCAAAGATGAAACCATAACTGTTTTCACAGATCAGTGCCAGATTAAACATCCACGTACATGCGTCGGACTATTTGTTGACTAAGGTGATGTAAAGTGTAGAGGTTTTTTCTGTTGACTTTTTGAAAAGTAAGGCGTTGTTGACCAGTATAGGAAATTAATGGTTTGCTCTTACAAGACCTTTATAATGCAGATATAATTTGATGTACCGGGTGATCTTGGCACACATAAAATATCGCTTTGTGTTATCACAAGTGTTCTATTTGAGTGGTGACATTTCTGGCACTCGTTTAGAACATTGCCGATGCAAAGAAGAATTCAACGACACCTACAGTCGCCCAGCTCCCACAGAAAAGGAAGCATCCCAGTGGTAAGGAATACTTTACAACGAATGTTTTATTACTCATTCACAACCCTCACATAGTTCTACTACAATATATGGCTGCCTGAAGTAAACTTGCATTTACAAATGATGTGCAACACGTGTGCCCCAAATTTGAATGCTCTACTCTTAGCCGGGCGGTGGTGGCGCATGCTTGCTGTGATCCAGCACTGGAGGCGAGGGTTGGTGGTTCACACGAATGTTGTGAAACTACCTCCCCGCGAGTGTCGAGGTGCCATCATCCCTGGCTTGCCGCAAGGCAGTACAGCAAAATACTTGAACATCTGTTCCGCCTGTGTGGGATATAGTGTTCCCTCCACGCATGCGTGGCTTATCTCCCAATGTGTTCTGATTTCCTCCCACGTATAAGTGTTCATTCATTAGCCGATAAATAATGTATAGAGGACCACAGTGTTTGGACAATTGTTGGTGCCGGCTTATCGAATGGCATCCATCCTGTTGGTCTGTGGTACCTCGTGCTCTCCAAATTATTCTTCGTCTTCCAAGAGTGAATTCATACTGTGCACATTACATGTTGAAATTATTATTCATGTGATGCAGTGTATAATTTGTTGTACCAAATGGCTTATTGGCTGCTGCTAGATGTGTCGCGCTGGCTTCCAGTATGTTCAACTTGAATTGTTATTTTCTTGTTTCTTTTAGTCAATGATAATGTTGGTCAGACTTCTTCTTCACAAGCTGCTGGGTATGTTCCAAAAGTAGAATTTTGTGTTGTTGTTGTTTTTGAAATTACCTGCAAATATGAAATCACATTTGAAATGCGCATTTGTTACATTTAATTGCAATTCAAGCAATTCCTACTTTAATTTAAAAAAGGTTTCTCATTGATACAAATTCACGTGTTTAGATTACCAATTTTGCTTTCAGGCTTTCGGGAAAATCTTTTGACAAGTCAGCGGCAGCTCCACCACTGTCAAAGAAGTCTTCGCTCATAGGAGGGTATGATGATGAAGACGATGATGATGACGATGATGACGACGACGATGATGAAGATGCAGTCAAAGAAGAATGCAAAGGGGAGGAAGATGGCAAACCCACCAGCAACAACACAAACTCTGCAGCCAGCAGCCTTCCAGGTGGTAAGTACCGTATTCCATCACACATTTAAATAGTACACGTACAGCCCGTTGTTAATATACTGTTGGATGAGGCCCTTCTCATACCATGCTTCCAGTTGTAGCTGTTTGATACTGGTAGGAACCTCCTGGTTACACCAGCCCATAGTGGATTATTGTGTCCGTCCGTCGTGCAGGGAGGGGCTGGGAGGGAGGGTGGGGAGGGGAGGGTGGGGATGGGCTGGGTGGCGAGGGAAAGGTTGGGGAGGGGCTAAGTGGGGAGGGTGGGACTAGGTGGGGGGTGGGAGGGGTGGGGAGGGGCTGGTCACCCCGTGGTGCCCTTATAAAACTCAACGTTTAACCTACTCACGCTGGCTTGTGCCCGCCCTCAGTCGGCCGTATTTGCAGAATACACCACGCCGCCGTTGACCCTGGCCATTGACCGCGCAACCCAACGTTCCTACCAGCTCCCTCCGCAGGAATGTGTTTGTAGTTTATACTTCCACATGGTCGTCAGTGTGGGTTGCTGAAGACGGAGGAGTAGAAGTCTGGGGGAGCATTCAATTGCTGTACAGTAATAGATTTTGCAACACTGCCCTCTGCTACTCACAGCATACGTTTAAATTATAGTAATAACATGTACGAAACTAAAACTACACTTTATATATATATAAATGACTAAAACTAAACTATTTTATGAGGTCAGGCCCACTGAGCTATACAGCACTTTTTCAGAAGCAACCTGGCCACAAATGATAGCTCAACGAAGTGGCTTATCATGTGGACATTTATAGCAGCCAAATACTCTAAACGCATGTTTCTAAATTTGGAGGGAAAAACGGGAGGACCCAGAGAAAAATCCTCGTGACCACAAGCATCACGGTCGGGATCGAACCCATGGCCTCCTGTATACCACCGTGGCCTAACAGTGTTTCTCTTGCAAGTAGCTCCTTAACTGAGTAAATTCAAAACAGTAAAACAATGTAAATGGAATTTTAAACAGCCTTTCCCACAACAGACATGCCCTTAACCGTAATCACTATGCACCGTGTAAGGTTTAGTAGCGCCCTAGTTTGGCATACTGGAGTTGTTTTAGAACAGAAGGTGTTGGCATGTGCAATGTGTGTTGTTTTTTATTTGAAGACTTAATTATATTTTTTGCCTTTATATTTTATAAGACTTGGAGCAGCAGTGACCATGTGCTGTGACACATTTTGATGGACATTCTTTGCATAATACAGCAGGGGAAACTAGAAATCGTTGAACAACCATGTTTACGAGGTTAAATTACACAGACTTTGAATGTATTACAGCTTAAATCCTGTTGACTTTGCATTCTTCATTAAATAGTATTTAATGAATGTAATATTTAATGCTTACATGCACAAGTACTTACCAGTTATTGTCCATTGAAAAACAAACAATAGCACAAAGGCTTGCTTAAAAATAATTGTGCTGACCGCAATGATTCTTATCTTGAAAAAAATCAGGCGATTCTCACTAAATGATGTCATTTTATGGCGTTTTTGTTGTTAAAATCTGCACGTTTTTCCTCCCATTGAATAACTTTTACAGGTTCGTTTCACTCTGGCGCTGCTGCACCACCACCTCCTGTGTCCCACTCGGGAACAATCACCAAGGCCGGAGAAATGGAGGTGAAGGCAGAGAAGCCGTAAGTTTCCACACGGCACTTTGTGATTAATTTTAAAGGGTGTTGAGCGTTGTTAGATTGAAAGCTTATTAATTTATGTTAATTTTCATCTATCTTCTCGTTTAAAAAATCTAAACATGCATTCTGTTTAAAATTTTAGCGATAACCTGGGAATGTTTGGGTTAAGAGTTTTAAGCCAAGCTTTTGGCAGTCGGCTACCAAACATCTGTTCGTTTGTATTCAAATGGTGTAAATGACAACTTCAAAACAACCACTGCAACATCATTCTTAAACGAAACACATATCCCAGAGTGCTTTAACAACGATATGCATCTCATTAACGATGTGATAGTGATACATTTCTCATGGAATGATATTGGCCACGCGTTCTAAATGCCTCCCGTTGAAATTCTGCAACACAGCAACAACACTGGTAAACAACCCTGGTAAACAACGCTGGTAAACAACGCTGGTGAGAAACAACTTTACAAACGAGCAGCGAACGATGTTCTTATCAACTTCGTATACAGTGCAGTTGATTAATGATTTAAGTGGTTGCACTTGACCAAAAATGCATTTATTTTGGTCACTGGTTTCTATAAAATTCTCACCCAGGTGGTAATTTTCAACCCAGCAAAGGGCTAATTGCAAAAGTGTTAATGTTTTTCTTGGCATTACCGCTAAACATCAGTTATACTTGGCAACAACTGATACAGATTTTGCGTAGTAAAATTCTGCATTCCTACACTGAAATGCAATATTTAACAAACTTCCAGCGTGGACAATTCTTGCAGCAATCGTTCTTGGATTATTTTTCGAGGCTTGTTGCCCATGTAACAAATACCAGAGAAGGCTGGAGAATGTCTTGTGCCGCTGGGACATGCATTAATGTTTAGTGTTTCTAATCAGTTAACAACCGCGTGGTTGAGAATTATTTTGTTGACCTTTCTTGCTTAGGCAGTGGGGAATGTAGCGGTGTCAATCGCTTGGGGTTTTAAAGGCAAGAAAGAGATGAAGCTAGAAAAAACTGAACCTTAATACAATTAGTTTGAACTACAGAATTTTAAGTCTGACTTAATGTAGTAATAAAGGTCAATTACAGTAAAAATATTCTACTTATTAAAAGTATTTCTGTTGCATGTTGCAACTGCAAAGTAAGTGCTGCGGAAAACGGGGGCAGGGCTGCTTTGTAATAATTAAATGTAATTTTTAGTGCAGAGGAAATTGCGCGTGAATTGTTCATTTAACTTACCCTCCATTGCTTACGCGGCTTAGGAAAGAAAATACCGTTGAAGCATTACCAGAAGGGTTTTTTGATGATCCAGTGATGGATGCGAAGGTAAGTGCTGGAACATTTAATAAGCACATATACATTTCAGAGTAATGCTTGAATATGTAATGGTGCTTATGCATATTATGGCCGCTGTATTCTGGAAGTATCCCCGTGATTTGTAGGCAATGTAGGCTATTGAACGGTATTGTTTTTCTCATGAACCCGAGTGAAATTCAATGACCACTGCATCTGGTATCCATGAGAGGACACCAAAAATAAGGATTGAATCTCAGAACTTTGTAGCTGCCAAGGGCAAGAGGTAATGGGCTCCACATGTGGATGAGACTGGTCATCCAGCAGTAGATGGACAAGCGACTCATTTGCATGCATAGTTTACACACACTTAAGCCAACTCAAGCAAATGTTGGATGTTACGTTCATGTTAATCTTTTGTACAGCTATGTGTAGATTCCATTTGATGTGTCACCATGACCCTCTTGCTTTGTGCGGTGTTCACAGCCCTCAATTTTTTGTTTCTCTTTTCAGAATAATAAATTACATTCCCGGTACATACTATTGAATGTACTTATGCTGTACTGTTGGTAAAGTGCTGTTTTCAGAAGTTGTATGTAACTCCTATAAATACCTGCTTCGTTTTGTTAAGTCTGTTGCGGGCCTTGCACTGTTTTCATAGTTCCGTCCACTAACAGCAGGGGAGAGGAGGGCTTGTGAGATGGGGGGGGTGAAACAGAATTCTGCACCCCCATGACTAATTGGATTCCTCCACAGTTTCATTGCTAACATATGGCCCTGTGTACACTTTTGGAATGCTGCACAGGTGTGGGCATTAGACACGGATCATTTTAATTGTTTTGGAGGTTGCTTTATTTTGCTGTGTCTTATAGGTCCACCTTTAGTTTGTTGAATCACACTAAGTTACATGTACATTTTTGGGAAGTCGGTATGTAACATAGCCAGAATTGATGTGTAAGCAAAATTCCAAGACCCCATCCATGCAAAGAACAGTATAGTTTGTTCGTGAGTATGGCAAAGGCAACACTCCACTGCCATTACTCTCCATGTGTGTGTCAACAGCCATAAAGCAATGGGAAAATGCACTGACGTGCGGCGGGCTTGTGTTCATGCTTTCCTAAACACTTTAAAACATGTTTATGATAAAATAATCAATGTCTTATCACAAGGGTCCGTGTTTTGCTTTTTACATAAACGGATACGATTGTTCGCGTTGTGTGTCGCAGTTTGATAGAAGGCTGTGTCACTTGACATGGTCCCTTCTCCACGTCACTCTGCCGTTACTCCGCTTGCTTTGTGGCTGCCCCGGTGACGGTGCTTTGTTCGTGTCTTGCAGGTACGGAAGGTAAATCTCCCCAAAGAGCAGATGGAGAAGGAGTGGGAAGAATTCCAGAAAGAGATGAGGCAGCAGACCATGGTGGGGACTGCACCGCATGGTGTTACCAAGTGCCTGTTTGTGCACACTTATGTCTATATGTGTGTCCTTCATGCGGCTAACAATGGTAGTGCTCATGTTGACGGTGTATGTTTTGTTTATGTACGTGTGCTTTTATATACAACTATAGTGTTGACATGAGTACTGTTGTTCCTATGTTCTTACAAGGATATCCTTTCCATCAAAATAAATGTTTACACTAAAAATGCAGGCACCTAATTCTTGGGAGCCAGGATTTCCGTCGTGCCCAAATTAGTGACGTGGATGATGCTGTTCACCGGATGCCCTGTGGGGTTCTTTGCTGAAGGGCTCTGGCCCCTCAAAGCATGCCATCGGAATTGTTGGTGCTGCCCTGGCTGCCTCGGCTGTACCTGGGGCTCGTTGTTAGTTCTGGGCCGCGGTTGTTTGTTCCCAGGCTGTGCCGTGGTGTTGCTCTCTCCTCTCTCCCATGTTTCCCTTCCCTGAGCCCCTCTTTTTGCCCTTCCATAAAAATGTAATTTTTTGTTCTTCCATTTTTATCAAGTGTTTTTAAATGAGATTGCATTTAGACGCTATAGAAATGCCGTGTTAAGATTTCCCGGCTGCTCACGTGAGCGACATCACCATGCGGCGACTGCTGTGCGCCCACAGGTGTCGGAGGCGCTGCAGGCGGAGGATGACGAGGAGGTCCGAGTGGAGCGGCAGATTAAGGAGATAGACGAGCAGATGTGAGTGCAAGCAAGCGCATGTTACGAACATCCAGGGTGCCTGTGTGTCTCGGCAATCGGGCTGGTGTGGCACTTACTAGGAAAAGGAGACATCATCATCCCCCCTTTTAAAATTGGCAACTACCTCGCCTGGTATTATACAGGAAGTTGTGGGTTTGATCCCGACCGTGACATCCTCTGTATATTTCGAGTTTGTATGTTCTCCCCATAGTCGTGTGTATTTTTCTCAGGGTTCTCAAGTTTTTATCGCCACATTGAGAAACATGCATTTCGAGTATTTGGCTGGTTTAACAAAAATTCCCTGTGATAAGCCACTATTGAGTTATCATTTGTGGCCAAGTCGTTTGTGAAAAAGAGCTACAGCGCTCAGTGGGCCTTACCTGGTAAAATAAAAATATTTTAAGAGTTTATTGTTAATAGTAACTTAAAGCTTTTGTGACTGCAGGAATTCATATTCTTTGGGTCTTTCGCGAAAGCCACGTAGATCTAAAAAATAATACAAAATAATAATAATATCACGACGTTTCGATCACAACACAAGCAATCGTCATCAGGTGAAAAAATATAGCGGGAGAGCTGCTGAGGCTTTACCGAAAGACCCAAAGAATATAGTTTTAATAGTAACAATGGCAAAGTTAAGCTTTCAAACTTTTCTAAATGACATTTGAAGAGGCAGTTATCAATGTCTATTGTGTATTTCTCACACCTTCCACCGTGGACATTGTGACCTGTAGTTGTGGTGGCTTGCTTGTGAGCTGCACCGCTGTAGAGTCCGACGATGTCTCCCCCTGCCCCTGTGCCCGCCGCTTTGTGCGCCAGCGAGTGCTACCGTCGCGTCGAGATGCTGCTCGACAAGCGCCACTCGCTCAAAGAGAAGCTCAAGGACACGCTGGCGGACCGGGACAATGCAGACGAAGAGGACGATGATGACGAGGAGCTACGGAACTTCTTGTCTGGTGATTGGAGGGCTAAAGGCACGTGGCTGTGATGTCCATGTGCAATTGCTGTACAATATTTCTGAGTTTGTGATATGATCTGTGTAAAGGACAGTTGCTCACCTGGTGTGTAGTATGGTTCATCTAAGAGATTACTTGCCCTTTTGATCATGTGTTTGTAACCATGTAAATAATAAAGTTGAAGAAATGGAATTTTGTAATCATCTTCTTGGTGCAAGTTTTTTTTTTCTTCCTTCATCGGTTTGCTTTGTGAGCGCTTATTTGTACTGTTGTAATTATTGTTGTAGTTCATGATATACCGATTATAATCACCCAGGAATGTCTGTCCTTAACGCTCGTGATGTCACTCCACATCGACCAGCCCCCCTTATTAATCATGCACAGGTGACGTCCTCCAAATGGACACCCCCCCCACCCCTCATCATGAGCGGGTGACGTCACTCAATATGGAGTACTGCCCCCCCTCCCTCATCACTAATCATTAGCAGGTTATGTCCTCCAAATGGATCCCTCCCTCAATAATCATGAGCAGGTGACGTCACTCCACATCATTCAGCCTCCCTCATTAATTATCATTATAAGGTAACTTCCTCCAATGGGCACCCCCCCCCCCCCCTTCATAATAATTAGCAGCTGACGTCACTCCACATGGGGGGCCAAGGTGCCTCCTACCCCCTCCTCGGCGTCAACTCACAACCCTCACTACAAAGGCAGAACCCTCACGTCATGCGATCTCCGTAACGCTGTTGAGATATCAAAGTAAAAAGGACGTCGTGATGAACAAGGGATTATAACCTTTAAATTAAATAGGTCTGTGTCACCGCCAAAGTGCACACGCATTGATGCAATGAATATATCACGTCGCGGTCTGCTTTTCACTTGCAAGTTTCAGATTTACTGCAATACACCTGTCCTTGGACAACGGGCAAAAGGCGAGTCACTTAATACTTGTGGATCGCAACCCTGTGCTGATCAGCTAACATTCGGCCAACCTTGCTCCGCTCCAGGGGTAAGACCTGGGCCAAAGTATGCGGCATGGCGATGCTCTGCAGTGGCCCATGGCCAGGACACGAATGACGCTGGCTATAAATAGCGTGCGTGCTGGGCGGTGCTGTGAACTCTCGCAGGAAGACTTGCTGCTCGTCGACTTTCATGTATTTATTTTTGTTCGTCCCATTTCGTTCACACTAACAGGATAACCGTTACTGGCGTAATTCCGTTTCGGAAGGGTAAGACTGATTATATCGTTAAAGAGACGTTACTTGGCAGAGCTGAGCCAGGTGTTTATATGTGCCTGCATGTGCGTTTTGTCAATATTTGTGTTCATATTTTTTGGGTCTTTCGGTAAAGTCACGTAGATAGGTTCAAAGAAAATAGCAAAAAACTATTACGTTTTGATCGCAACACAAGCGGTCGTCATCTGGAATTTATTATTTTTTTTCGAACCTATCTACGCTACTTTACCGAAACACCCAAAGAATATGAATTCCTGCAGACGCGAAAGCTTTTAAGTCAAGATTTAACATGTGTGTTATCAGTTCTTCAACTCAAAGATTAATTCACAAGGGTTTGTCTCATCTGCCCAATTGTGAAATACATTTCTGTTGTTTAAAGCCAAGTGCCATTGATCGCCAGAGACTGTGTACGTTCGTTACAGTACACATAACTTTATTGTTGGATCCATGAGCTTATGAGTAAATTTTAGAAAGGTATCTGGGCATGCTGCAACACGAGCTTGCCACGCATAGGAGTTGTGACAGGGCTGATGCCACCTGTTGAGACAATATGGCAAATGATGGCCTATGACATTGCATTCTAGATACATGCCAGCAGATCTTTACGGGAAGCATTTCCAGAGCAAATGTGTTTTTAATATAAAACTGAACGTGGAAACTTTATAGCCCTTTTTTTTTATCAAGGCCTCCCTACACCCTTTTGGCCATTGGTGGTTGCCCGTTGTACTTTACAGCGTAGGTCACTGCAGGTTTGTGCTGTGCTTAGAACCAAGCCCGGTTTGGATGTCACTCGCCATTGTTGTTATCAGTGACCAGAAATTGAAGTTGGGTCACCAGGTTCACAGCGCAGTGTGCAGAAAAAACACCGTGCCACCGCTTCCCCCAAATGAAAATGTATGCATCTTTAATCTAATGCGTGCATAATTATCTGGCGCGTTGAGCATAGATGGTTTAATCGTTGACGCAGGTTGCACGATTGATCGTAGTCGGCATGAGCTTTCAATTGATCGTAGTCGGCATGAGCTTTCATATGAACGCGTGGTGGTTATTATAAACGACCGCAGAGTGCCCCAACTCAGGTCAACAGAACCTTACTGTTTGTAAATGTTTTTTGAATGAATTCCCTCGCGGGCCCGAGAAATTCCACTCCTACCGGTATTCATGCGTGTGTTTTTATATGGAAATCCATACAAAAACATTATCTGAGGCACTTATCTTATTTGCATGATCCATCATATACAAGGGCTTTCTTTAGACACTCCTGTTTTCCTCATAATGAAAACAAGAATACTCAGAAACCCTAAAAAAATATTTGTCTTAACATCCCAAACAGAACGAAATATGAAAATACTGAAAAAGAAAATACTGTCTTCAATATATTTTGAGTTACATTCAAATTGTGCTCTTGCTGTCATGTCGCGACACAGAAGTTTCAAATTGGAATTCTCGGAGGATACCGCTGAAAGATGGCATTACAGAACTGCCTAAGAGGCCACTTAAGTCGATTGCTTTATCCATATTAGGGACCCACCTTTAATTTCCTGCGAATATTTCCCATTGCATGTCTAACTGACTTGGAATAGGCCAAATTAAGTGGAAAACTGCATTGGATGCGATGTTTTTTTGGTGTGCAGTCATTGGGGAGCAGGCTGAGACGATTAACCTGCTACAGTTGAGAACCCGCTTTCATCAGCCGGCTGCTCAGATTCAAACGGAGGCCCTCTGCAGTGGCAGCTCAGAGCTCCAACTCCCTGAGCCACCTTGGAAATCGGTGTCTTGAAGACTCGGTGAGGCTTTCCTCAACTTAAGGTTTCGGAATGCAAATCCGACCGCCCTACGTGTAACTGCCCGTCGGTGACACGTTGGAATTCAGGCTCGGTGCTCCCAGCCTCCCAGTGTTGACGCGTTTCCATGTGAACTCCGCGAAATGTGCCACGTTGCAGGGTCAGGACACATGCGTGGGGAATGCGGTGCACGCGATCTCCTGGCCAAGCCGGGCAACGGTTGTGCATTAACGTAGACGCTAACAATCGACAAAGTCATCGTTATTCTAGAGTTCTAGACGTTGCCGGCTAGAATCCACGAACGAACGAACGAAGAGAAGAATAAAACGTGGATTGAATGAAAGAGTCAATTGAGTGAAAAAGATGACTGGAGAGCAGACATGGGCAGCTGTTGCTGGCGAAGTCAAATTTTCCACGCGTTGCAGGGACAGGAATGTGCGACTCCACACAACGAGGCTATTCACATCATCGCTTCCACTTCACGCCTGGGTCCTGGGACAAACTGCACGTGGACACTCGTGGCAAGACACCCCTGGTGAAGGGAGAGGGCTGTGGCCAAAAATGTCCGATTATTTTATCATCCAGGTTTCCCTCACTTCATGCGGGGTTCGGTTCGTGAGATTTCATGTCTGTGTGGTTAACCTCTTTTACCCAAAATTATCTCAATGTGGTTTGATTTGACTCATGTGCCTGTGTGGTCGGACGTGGAACAACATTGTGGTGTGAACTGTACGCTCCTGTGTGCGCTACTTGACAGGCATCTGTCTTACGAAGTGCATTGTGGGTTGGGTGACAGCTACCCGATTTTGTTTTGTGTCCTTTTTAAAGTGACGGAAACCTGTATGCTGTGATCAGCCACTGTAGGAGGGCCTTCCCACGCCACCCAGGTCGTGGGAGTTATTTGACTGTACTTCCCACAGGACGGCACGGTTTGATGAACTCAGGGAGCATAGAAGAACCGCACAACAATGGATTATTCTGCACTGTCCTTTGCTGCGGCTGTGCACTGCTTAGCCCTCTAGCCAATAACAACTTTTATCCCACTTAAGCATGGTGCAGGCCCAATCCTGCCTAGCGTCTGAGATTTGAAGTGGTTGGGTATACTTCAGGTGATTTGAAAAATATGATATGTATGCTTTAATATCTATTGCAAAAACAGTTGTATTATATAAGCTTTTATTAAGGAGTGGAAATCACGTTTTTGTATTCATGCGGAACACATTTTCCTCCGACAGTGGAATGCAGTGATTTCATGCCACTCTTCCCCCACTCCAGGGTTCACTGGATAGTTTGTTTTGAACATCGAGTTCCTTTAATAATGTTTAGTTTAAATCGATGTGTGCTAATTTTAGCAGTTGTAAAAACAGATAACATTGTAAATATGTTAGCAGGAATATTGGATTTTTTTACACACAGTGCTTGTGACTGTTTGCCGCTGGGGGAGTTTTATCAGGTGAAGCTGATGGGACGCAGGAAGGAGAGAGTGTTATTTGGGGTTAAGCAAGGCTGGCCTGCGCAAGTGAGGGCCGAAATAATAATGTTGACAGCAGGACATGCTCCATAAGGAATTGGGGCGGCGTTTTTTCGTTTGACAATGGAAATCTCTTCCTATAAATCTCTGCAGTGTGTTGAGAGAGTGTGGCTTGACATTTCAAATTTTCCGGTTTGTCCGGAACGTGCTTTGTGTCATGGAATAGATGTCCAATTTGTTTAATGTACGATTAGCTGAAAATAATAATATATAGCGCTGCTTTGGAAAAAGCCTAATCCCTGGGCTATGCGGGCAGCAGAAGTCACACACGGCCACGACAAAAAAAACAAGCTGATCCACAACCAAGTATGTGGGATGTCCGGTCAAAATGCTGATCTTAGGAATGACCGTTCCAACTCTAATCCAACACCAACGCAGGCGTAAGCTGCTAGAAATGGTAGAATAATATGAATCCTTTTTATACTCCCGAAAGCATCAACTGAGTCAAGAATAATTTTCAGGAGGTGCTTGCTATGGATGTTTGGTTATGTATATTTAGAGCAGTGTTCTTCACCAATTTTCAGAGGAGGGGTCACTTTCGCCGATAAGACATCATCAGTGTGAGGGCCGCCACACACATGAAACCATTGGGGTTTGACAGCAGCACGATTATGGGGGGTGTTTTCAAATGTGTCTCTTATCCGGGGCCCACACGTCAGGGGCCACACTAAAGGCCACCAGGGGCAGCCGGTGGCCCGCGGGCCTCGCAATGAACGCTGATTTAGAGGATTTCTATGTGTGGTAGGAACTAAACTATTACAACTTTTTTTAAAATTACGAGGTCAGGTCCACTGAGCTATACTGTATATCTCTTTTTTCAGAATCTCGGTGGTGCCAACTCAGTACTTTGACCCGTGAGCCACACAGCCACCTCAAGATGGTGAGAATCAGAGTAATTGCCCTTCACATTTGAGGCTGCCAAATTCTTTGACTAAGACGGTATGTCACACCCTCTAGACAGAAGAGCCCAGGGCACCTCAATTTTTCAGAGTTGTAGCCCGAAAAAGGGCAAACATTTTGAAAGTATTTTTTATTTCTATATCACATTCCACACCAGCTCTTTATACATATATATATAAAAAAGCCCAATTGTGCTCAAATTTTCACAGTCTGGCAGGCCCGGTTCACAGTGAACACTGGACACATGGCCACGGTCACCATGGTCTTGTGCTCATTAAATGCCATGAGTACGTAAATAACGGCGTTGCTGCACCACGCAGCAACGCCTCTGGCCGGCCGCGAGAGTTACACTGGGTTCCCAGATGCCCCGCTGGACTTGAGCCAGGCTGACACCAGCAGCAATGCAGACTCCATGGAGGCATTGGGACCACGCCCCGGCCTATAACAGTGCTTCTAATTGTATGGCAGGCATGTGGCCGGCGCAGCACTATGCTAAAACAAACACGCGATCGCTTAAATGATGGCAGCGACAACGCACGTAACATGCTGAATTGGTGATATTGTTTTCTAAAGTCACGTTGAGTTATATTTAAAAAAAGTGACTTTACAGTTGACGGATATTAAACTAAATGTATTTACTGTGTAAAGTCCAGGGGCAAAGGCGCAAGCTACTGCTGTGGGAAAGGCCTCCACTGGAAGGAACGATTGTGAAGCCCTCCTAGGAGGTGTTTGGCCTACGCTTCCATGCTGGTCACACGTTTTGGAGGTGGGACTACCCACAGTTTACCCCAACGCATTTGAACTGTCAATCGGCGATCTGGTGCACTCATTTATGCTGCTGGATGGACAGACGCAAAGGGATTGTTAAGACGTTCCCCTGGATTGGAAGCCCAGTGTGTCCGTTCACACCACGGCGGCATGCAAAGTAAGGAGCAGATTTCGATGTAAACCTTTCGTGACTGCAGGGATTCATCTTCTTGGTTCTTTCGGTAAAGTCACGTAGAAGGGAAATAAAATAATAAAAATAAAACAATAAAATTATTCTCACGACGTTTCGGCCACAACGCAAGCATCCGTCCTCAGGTGAAGAACAGGTCTGTCGGAAAGACAGTGTCTGAAATTATTTTATTATTTCCCTTCTACGTGACTTTACCGAAAGAACCAAGAAGATATAGAGCAGATGTGTAGTTTTATATATTGACATACTTCACACTTTACCAAACATGAAAGTTTTGAACTTCATATACCAGACGAAATAAGTTTAGGCTCTTTTTTTCTGACATCGGTCGGAACTTTAAAAACGCCCTCCGAAGCGAATGTTTTTCGAGTAACTCTGAGAGACATAGATGGAAAGTTTCTTGCGAAAAATCGCGCGGGTGTGAGACATCGCAGCGGCGAATGTGGTCGGGGAGGGGCGTTGGGCAGCGCGCTTCACAAAAAAACAGCTCCGCTGCTTTCAAAAACATTGCTGGCCAGACGCATGCTGTTGAGAGCCATGTGAGACCCACCCCAGCCTTAAGGATGCTGCTGCCTTAGCAGCACCAGCAGCAAGTGAAGCCCAAAAACGGCACGTGCGTTTCAAGTTTTCATTCATTATCGCCAGCGGCCTTGGGCAAATCGGGCTCGTGTGCATGACCTTGGATGGATTGTTGATTCGCAATACTGTGAGCTGGTGGTGCCTTTTTGAAGGCCTTCATCCAGCAGTGGATGTATCATGGGTGGCCGTGATGATGATGAACCAAAGCTTTCGTGACTGCAGGGATTCATCTTCTTGGTTCTTTCGGTAAAGTCACGTAGAAGGGAAATAATGAAATAATAAAAATTAAACATAATAAAATAATTCTCACCATTTATTTTATTATGTTGTATTTTTATTATTTTATTATTTCCCTTCTGCGTGACTTTACCGAAAGAACCAAGAAGATGATGAACCAGGCCAGATGTTTGTGTGTTTACACTTCTTGATCCGCATTTGCAATGGCTCACCGTGTCACTCTTTACACCATTTATCACAAGCGCTGTTTGCGAGTGTACATTGTTAACAGCGTATTGATGTGGGCCACATAAATGTGGTCTGGCTTTTCAAGGCTGAAGCACCATCGCATGCCGCAAATATGCGAGGCAAATACATTGTTGCAGGGTCAGTGAAGCAAATAAAACAATTACTACCATATGCGTTATTGTGATGCTAAACATGGGAGGCATTGCTGTTGAACAAACTTATATTTCGAAAAAAAAAACAGCCAGCCGAAACAGCTATTCTTTATTTCCTAACCGTTTTTGTATCAATGTTGTCTAACAAATAATTCGGTGGAAAATTAGAATGGTTAACGGAGAAGCTATGGAGGGCCCAACATGATTGTTTGCTTTAAAGTGACAAATGGCGTAAACAATGTGCATTCTTGAGCTGCGATAATGACGGTTTTGATCGTGAATGTTAGCGGTGGTTATTTTAATTTATATATGCAACAAATCAGTAGTCCTACGTGACAAAAACAGGCTGATTTAGTGTAACAAATTAAAATTAAAAATATTACATGAGACGCAAAATAACAAAATCTGCCTAAACCGATTTATTTGTCGAATACATTTTTTTCGGTCAGAGCTGGTACATGAATATGTTCTTCTGTTAACACGCCTAAGAGGACGTCTGCACGTAGTCACGATGAAATGAAACATTTGTAAGTCAATAATAATATCACGCACGGCTAGCAATTTAACAATATTATTCTTATCAATAGTAATACCTTTCATCTGCTTTGTACAAAAAAATCTCATCTGACCTGTCACAGAATATTACTTCTCAGGCTTTGACGCATCGAAGAAGCTTGTTTTTTTCTACGCCAAAGTCTTTTCAACTTAAGAGAATTACTACGACTATTCAAAGCACAAATCGGTGAGAGACGGTGACAGCTTCGCGAGGTTTTCATCCAGCAGTGGATTGCCCCCGGCTGCTGATAATAATGATGACGAATACGGGCTTGCGTTGTCGATGTTTTTGTTGTTGTTTACGCCACGGACTCGCACACGTGGCTCTGCGGAGACCAACTCGTGGTAAAAGCCCCTTTGAGGATAATCTCGTGGAGAAGGGGGAGTCCTTAAGGCTCGGCGTGAGTGTGACGTACGCACTGTAACGCACCATATCAGCGCCGTGCCGGTCCATGCTGCCATCCACAGCCCGCGTGGTTGTCTGCCAGCGCTCCCCACAAGCCCCACGGCGGACATCTGAACGGCGCGCAGCCCTTTAAAGGTACGCCGATACATCCTCCGTGGGCTGTTAACGCACGAGCCTTGCGTGAAGTTGTTTTTTTTGTTTTATTAACCACATAGTAGGGGCTTTTTTGTAATCGTATTACATGATAGTGACAAATTTCGATTTAAAGCTTCTTTCGTGACTGCAGGGATTCATCTTCTTGGTTCTTTCGGTAAAGTCACGTAGAATGGAAATAATAAAATAATAAAAATAAAACATACGTGACTTTACCGAAAGAACCAAGAAGATGATAGTGACAGTTCACGTAGTTTGATGGTCAGCAAGCAGGGTTTAGGTGTGGAAACTGCCCGTGTAGCTGGTTGGGTATGCTTGTGGAAGTTGTGTGTGGTTGTATTCGTTTTTGGGAACGTGCACAACATTTGTTGTGTGGATTCTCTAGCGGTGCTGAATAACGGGGGGGTGGATTTGTTCACGAGGATACGTTTAAAGAAGAAGTTTAAAAGTAGCTGTGCATCGTTTGAGTAAAGGTTTTAGCGGGACCCAACGCAGGCGTCACCACATGGACTGTCTACACATGAGTGTTATAATCAGTACAGGCCATATGCAATAACGGGTACATATAAACCATTTTACAATTTAAACGCACTAATTCCGGGCAGGTTAAAGTATTCCGAGTGGACGTAATATTGGCACGCATTTTTTTTTTCGATACCGATAAGCAATGATCGTCAACTTTAAATAAAGTCCCGTTAGACTTGATTTTCGGGAATATTCCAGCCAAACCTCCACATTTGAATTTTAGCAGCTGATTTCACTTCTTAACACGGTCGTAATCTGTGTTAGACAGGTGGCTTCGGCAGCCAAAGTTCTCTTCAGACCCTCAGTACGTGTACAGGCGTTTTAAAAATAAATGCATTCCCTACAACCAAAGTTTTTGAAGAGACATAGCGCGTTTATTTTATCAGTGACAGATGTACATCCTCTGACATTGCCGTGAAAGGAGAAATACATGAAGGTAAATTGTGATATGATGCTAATAATGTAACTGGTATGGATAATAATAGTAATGATGGTGGTTGTGGTGGTGGTGAGTTGATAATTGTGGTGATGGTGATTGTGGTAAATTATAGTGATGGAGGTTGTGGGTACATTGAGTTAATGATGATTGTGATGGTAGTGGTATGGGATGGTGATGATTATCACGGTGGTAATGGTGATGGTTTTGATGGTGATAATGGTTGTTAATGATGGTATTTGTGGTTGTGATGGTGTTGTTTTTTTCGTCTCGTGGATGGAAACTCGCTGTTGGCGTTACTGAGTCATAAGACAAACGCCATTCATAACGCTGCACCTTTAAAGCATTGACTCCAGAATTTCCGTAAATATTTTCCGCCTGTGTCATGTAATGAAAAACACATTTATGCACACTGCACTGTACTGTATTTTAAAATCCTCGGCATCACCGCTGTCATAAGCGTAACATTTAAAAAATATTATTCGTCCTAAGTTGTATTAATTTGTCAATACACTGCTGATTTCGCTACGATTGAACGCTTATAGGAGACAACTTGGTGTGAAATATGTTGGAACGCTGCCACTAATGCTGTTTGGTTTTTTTTATCTTGGGAGGGCCTTGTTGGCATGCCGTGTGCAAGTGAAGTTCTTCTCTGATCGCTCATCCAAATATAAATGCCTCTGCAGTTCGTCAGGCCGAAAGTCACGACAGATACCGTTGGGGGCCTGTGGCTCACTCGCATCGCCCAATGCCGCGCGTCACCTCTGCATTTAATAAATTGCTATTCTGTGGCCAAGCTGTGGCTGCCAGGTTCACGTAACAGGGCCTGCAGTTAACTCCATACATTTCCTAAAGTTTGCAGTGTTAAATGGCCAAGTACGAGCGGTAGAACGAGCGGCTCGCATTCAGGAAGGTTGTGAGTTCAAATCCTGGTTGGGTGTTGACGCAGCCCATCATCCCACCACAGTCGATAAATGTAGTACTGCTTTGTGAAACATTAGATGGTGGATGTCCTACGGAGAGACTCTCGCCCGTGCCAAAGGAATGAGAAATTTACACAACTGGCTGAAAGGCTGTAAACGGAAGATGAGCAACACCTCGATGCACGTTTGGGCAGTAAATCGTTGTGACCTGCAATGCAAATCACCGTGAACGTATGGTTTAAACTCTCCCCGTCGGGCATGGCCCCGTCTCGGCAGAGCAGTTGGAGCGCCACGGTGGCTGTGAGATGTTAACTACCTCGCCTGGTGTGCAGGAGGTCGTGGATTCGTTCCCGACCCTGACGCCTGCTGCTGTGTATTTGGATTTTGCGTGTTTTTCTCCGGGTCCCCGGAGTTTCCACTCCACATTTAAAACCAACACGCGTTTAGAGTTGTTTGGCCGCTATACATTTCCACATAAGCCAGGTCGCTTCTGAAAATTTAAAACATTTGTTAATAGTTAGCAATAGTTGGTTCTCGACTGCTGGCCACCCCCGTTTGAGTCTATTTTATTTGCCAGTCCATCGTTTGGTGGCTTGGCGAGCGAGCGAGCCACGTTGAGATCTTTAAAGCGGCACGCTCACCAGATCTGCTCCGTACAGTGCATGCGTGAGCGCATGCTGCTGCTGCTGTTGCTGTGTGAAGATGTCCTCCTGTAAGCCTGCCACAGCAGTCTCTCAGCCCCCCCCCCACCACCCCAATAATGTGGACCATTGAACAAATATGTATCGCTGAGCAAGTGTTTCCAAATCCAAGGTTTCTTGAATCCATGTATTGTATTCGGGTATGATGATGCAGTCATGCTCCAACAAGGTTAGATTATTAATTGTAGTCAATGCTGTGGAAACCTTGAATCCACGTTTCTTCCATCTGGTTACATTTTCTTAGATTTGTTTTATTATAAGTAGAACTTAAACGTTAAGTGCATAAAGAGTTTATTTTAGTGAACCTTAGTTGTCCAGGTTTTGTTTTATTGATGCATTTCTTATACCGCTGCAAAGAATCATTGCATTGGTGTCTGGTTTTCTAAATCTGGCTGATTGCGAGATCGTTATTTCTCCTTTAACATCTGTTTAGAAAATGTAGAGCCCTCTTGTGAAATCTGTAGGTTAAACTTGTAACTTTGACTTGCATTTCCCTCACTTGTGAAATCGCAAAAGCGATCTGTCCACTCAATGGGCTCTCACAAGGATTTACAACATTGTAAACTTTAATATTCATGACAACGAAAGTCTGAACAACTCTGCTCACGTGCCAAGAGAATTCACGATCAGTGCATCTGCCCATACCAGTGTGCAAATGAAATTTTGTAAAATGTTGGATGCTTCACGGGCAAATTTCGATTTAAAGCTTTCGTGACTGCAGGGATTCATCTTCTTGGTTCTTTCGGTAAAGTCTGTCTCCCCGACAGACCTGGTTTTCACCTGAGGACGGCTGCTTGCGTTGCGGCCGAAACGTCGTGAGAATAATTTTATTATGTTTTATTTTTATTATTTTATTACTTCCCTTCTACGTGACTTTACCGAAAGAACCAAGAACATGCTTCACAGCCCTTTAAGAGCAGTGACCTCCGTTTTGCAAAACCCGTGTGTGTGTGTGTGGAGTTGTAGAGTCAGCGAGTGTTCACGTTGTGCGAGTGTTGCCTTCATAGCGGGCGGTGCGTGACATTTTGCAGCGACACAATACCACTCCTCGCGTTGTCCTCACCAAGAGAGAGAGAGTGTTACCACTGCTCGCTTCGTTGGTGATGGAGTGTATTGTGTGTGGCTCTCGCTGGCTCGGCCAAACGGATTTCTGAACTAATTGGGGAAAAATGCGCGGAAATCCTTCGGCAGGGCTGGCTGGAAATACAATACAACATAGTACAATACAACATAGTACAATACAATATAGTACAATACAACATAATACAATATAGTACAATACAACATAGTACAATACAACATAGTACAATACAATATAGTACAATACATTATAGTACAATACAATATAGTACAATACAATATAGTCCAATACAACATAGTACAATACAATATAGTACAATACAACATAGTACAATACAACATAGTACAATACAATATAGTACAATACAACATAGTACAATACAACATAGTACAATACAATATAGTACAATACATTATAGTACAATACAATATAGTACAATACAACATAGTACAATACAACATAGTACAATACAATATAGTACAATACAATATAGTACAATACATTATAGTACAATACAACATAGTACAATACAATATAGTACAATACAACATAGTACAATACAATATAGTACAATACAAAATAGTACAATACAACATAGTACACTACAATATAGTACAATACAACATAGTACAATACAACATAGTACAATACAACATAGTACAATACATTATAGTACAATACAATATAGTACAATACAACATAGTACAATACAACATAGTACAATACATTATAGTACAATACAACATAGTGCAATACAATATAGTACAATACAACATAATACAATACAACATAGTACAATACATTATAGTACAATACAACATAGTACAATACAACATAGTACAATACAACATAGTACAATACAACATAGTACAATACAACATAGTACAATACAATATAGTACAATACAACATAATACAATACAACATAGTACAATACAATATAGTACAATACAACATAGTACAATACAATATAGTACAATACAATATAGTACAATACAACATAGTACAATACAACATAGTACAATACAACATAGTACAATACAATATAGTACAATACAATATAGTACAATACATTATAGTACAATACAACATAGTACAATACAACATAGTACAATACAATATAGTACAATACAACATAATACAATACAACATAGTACAATACAACATAGTACAATACATTATAGTACAATACAACATAGTACAATACAACATAGTACAATACAATATAGTACAATACAACATAGTACAATACAATATAGTGCAATACAACATAGTATAATACAACATAGTACAACACATTAAAGTACAATACAATATAGTACAATACAACATAGTACAATACAATATAGTACAATACAACATAGTACAATACAATATAGTACAATACATGTAATAAGAATGCAACGGCCATCGGACTAGTCAACAAATTGCAGCTGTCTGCAGACCTCTCTTCACGTTCCCTGAGCAGTGTCGGAGTGTTTGCAGCGCCGCGTTACGACACGGTGACACCGGCTCGCGACGGTGTCGATTGATGCCTGAACCGATCCTGGTCCTTCACTGAACAGCATGGGGAAGTATGGCTTAGCAACCCCCATGCCCAGTCCAGCACGAGGAAGCTTTCATCCAGCAGTGGATCGAGAGAGGGCTTGTGAAGTATTTGGACTTTAACAATGGGCTTGACCTTGACAATGGGAAGTTTCTGTTCATGGCTCAGCGTCACCGACAGAGACGGCGATTTCCCAATGTTAGTTTGAGCAGAGAAAACTTCTGAATTTAAGGGTATCTTAAACAAAAAATACTCCGGCCTCATTAATTTGTGTCTGAATTCCCCTTACCGTAAACTTTCACTTTTGAATCAATTGTTAAACTCAACCGGCGCTAAAACGAGTGGACATTTAACAAAAAATTGGCTCGCAGTAAAGCAACTTGCTGCTTTAAAAAAAAAACCAAGACGAAATGTAGCGGAAGCCAGACTTCTGAGAAAAGCCAGCCGAGCGGGCTTCTCATTGTCTCTGTCACTGGCTCGGATTCAAAGGCGGCCTGTGAAGAGGCAGCGTTGCTTTGTGGTCGGTGGAGGCTGAGATGAGACGAACGCAGGGGGCAGTGGGCATTAATTCTAGATTTGAAGCTTTCGTGACTGCAAGGATTCATATTCTTAGGTTTTTTCGGTAAAGTCACGTAGGTAAAACAGCCCGGCTGCGAAGAGACGGGCAGGTGGAGAGGGGGCCCACATCCCACTCCGTGCACCAGGGCCCATGCCACACACACACACTACGCCACTGCTTTTTGTTTTATTTTTATGAATCTTGGTGCCATCCCTGTCAAGCTCTTTCTAACGGTGCAATTCATCCAGTGTGGTGTCTCTCATGAGTATTCAAGTCACAGTCCCGGTGGCTGTGAGAGATCCAGGCTATGGCAATACAGCAGTGGATTCCTGAGTCTATCTGTGTGTTTAATGGAATTGGGCAATGCATTGCATTGCAGGGCCATCCAGAAAATGAGTATTCGGACTCAATCATGCTCTCGTGGGTGAATAGAAGTATTTATTTAAAAAATATTTAATTAAAAAAAAAATCTCTGCTCGAATGAGAAGTGGGGCAGCATTAAACACCACCGGTGAGCCAGTGGGGACCCGTCTCCTCAGAGACTGTTGACCTCCCAAAACAGTGACACTCATCTTATTGGTGCCGTAGGGATGATGGTGCATGTCAACCCCCACAAAATGGGATTTTGAACTCGCAAAAAAATGTACTGCTCTAACAGAAGCATCTTTTACGCGGATCGGTAATCTTTGTTCACAACAATCTCGCAGTCGTACCACTGCATTGTTATTATCACATGACTGACATAACATCCTCATGCCGTCAGATTCTCAACTTTTGAGATTTGCTTTTCCTCCTTCCTTGGAATTGCCGAGCAGACTGACAGCTGCTTATGAGATTATTTCACCACCTGCTTATAATACCCCGGCCGGTCAGAGGCGCCGCTCAAGCATTTAAACCACGTGCTCGAGAAGATCACTGCAGCCTCTGTCGGCCAGGGCACGAAGCTGTTGGCACCGTCACTCTCCCCCCTCTCCTTCCCCTCTCTCCCCTCTCTCATCTCTATATTACCTTGCCATCTCTCTCATCTGCCCCCCCCCCCCTATCCACCTCCTCTCTCCTTGATTTCTCTTCTCCCTATTTCTCTCTCCCTCTTCTCTTTATCTCATTCCATCCTCCCTCTGCTCTCTCTTATCACTCTCTCTATACCCCCTCTCCATCATCTCCCCCCCTCCTCTCTCCCTAACTCTTTTCATTCTATCATTATCTCTCTTCCCTTAACCACAACCACTCTCTCTCTCCCCTCTCTCTTTTTCCTTTCATCTCCCTCTCTCTTCCCCTCTCCCTCCCAGGGACCATATCGCTGTTAATATTCATCGGACACAATCTGTGTGTCCCAAGCGTGTGTTTATTCGAGTGATATCACGGGCTGCGGGGAAGACAACTTTAACCGCGTGCCCTTCCATGCACCGGCAGGGTCTTCGCAAACAGGCCAGAGAGATTCATATCGCCCCGGATCGTACAACTCTGAAATATTATCCGTCCGAAATTACGGCCGTCCTTGGGGACTGTAAAACACAAAAAAAAGAGCCACGGAATGGAAAAAAAATCTAGGCGTTGAAATTTTTGTGCGGAATTCCATTTATTTATTTTCCTACCCGTTGTTTTGTTTAGAGGATCGTAACGAAAAGAATAATATTCCATCGGGCTGCTTTGGCAGGGACTCAAAATCCACAAACAGGCAGTTCCCCGGACGCCCAACTATTGTGTGCGGGCAGTGACGGGATCATAGACGTGAGTTACTCCTCTCGATGGGTGCAGGAATGTCCATTCCTCTCCTCCCTCCCTCCGTCTCTCGCGAGCCTTCCCTGGAATCTCTCTGGTGCCACATTTCACAGGGTGTGGCCTGGGCAATACTTTTTTTGTCATCTACAGTCAAGAGCTCCACATGCATTTGCATCTGCCGGGAAAAAAAAAAGTCCTGTTGCAAAACCTCACGCTTACTGCATATCTGTGTAACATTTGTAGCATCGTGTTACAGATTGATTGCAGATTACTGCCTGGGGTGTGGCAGTCGAGTGATGGTTAGCGAACTGCACTTTGAACCTGGAAAGCTGAGTTCAATTCCTGGCCATGGATAGCATCGGTGTCGAGTGATTTCCGAACTGTTACTAGTCCCCCATTCACCAGCCCGCACAGTGCAGAATGGGGAAGTATGGTCAAACAACACCCAGAACTTACACAGCATGGGGTGGTGCTCATCCAGCAGTTGATTGACATAGTGGCTGTAAATGATGATCATTATTAGGCATTCGGAAAATTATGCAGTGATGTATTTAATTTTCCAAACGGGTCTCTGCTGGAAACATAGTACTGTATTACGACTACTCTCACGGGGTATGAGAGTTCTGCCTGTGACTATATAAGCCCTTGATTCTTCACCTGGTTAAACAAAATAGGCCTGCAGCTCTCTGCGAATCGCGCTGCAAAATTCAAGAATCTGTCTGCCTGTGTCGTGTGTGAGATGTCCCACTGTCTGACCACCGTCTTGAGATGCAGCTGCACTCATGGCACTACGCGTGCTGGAATGTTCGACTGCCCGTGACCAAATCGTCTGCAATGCGCCCAATCTCATCGGATCTCAGAACCCAAGCGGGGTTCGAGCCTGGAGAGCGCTTGGAAGTGTGGCCACTGAGCGGGCCTTGATGGCAGGCAGCAGGAGGCAACGTAGGAAATTCACACAATCGTTGTAGTGTTCTTCTATGCGCCCATATCCCTAACTGACCAGGGTGGTGAAGTATGGTCAATTAACGTCCACGACCCCCACGGTATGACGAAAGGTCCTGGACTTTTGGGAGCTGAGTGAGCTGCAGTGTGAGCTTGAGTCAGAGTGGGTGCTACGATCACGACGACTCGAGTCAAAATCCCGCTCATGGCCAACACTAGCGATTATCTGGACTGGTTAAGCCTCCTGTAGGTTGACTCAGCCTCAAATGACGTGCGTAAACATCGCCACTGGGGAGACAAAGACGGTCACTTCGTGTGCCGTGCCGGCCTTCGTAGGCGCTCGCTAGCAGCGCGACGGGGATCTTTGTGTTCGTGAGTCGGCGTGCGGCATTCCGCACACTCTAAGCGTGGGTGTGCAGGTGGAATCTGGTCGTTGGGTCAGTGAATGCGCCTGCCCTGTACACGTGCGTGCCATCTGACTGTTCTGTGCGTTGTGTCGCACCCTGTTCTGTCCACACGTTCTCGATGAAGGTTGGTACGAGACACGCGCCGCTTGCATTCCGCTCCCTCTCCGCGGACTCTTGAGTTTCACCGGCTCGCGTTGCTGCACCCCCTACAGCACATACTCCTCTTTGTCGTCAGTCATGCTCACTCCACTGCTGGGTGAAGGCCTCCCCACATCATCATCATCATCCCTACGCCTCTAACTATCTCTGTGCTCCATCCCCGTGGTGGTCTTCCTGTTGGGTGTTGACACGTGCAACTGTTACCGCTGTCGGCTCTGCCGGTCTCTCGCCAGTCCCGTCCGACAACCATCACCCCTCTCGTAGCCATCGTGTGCAGCATGGCCAAGCGCGCTTTTACTCTCGCTAACAGCACGTGCACTCACGTTTGGCATTTACATTTGTTCTCTGAAACCTGCATTCCTTCTCCCTGTCTCTAAGTAGAATTCCAAGTGTTGCATGCCTCCATGCGTTTTCAGTTGTTGTTGTTGTTGCGTTATTTGTGTCAGCCTCCGTGTTTACTGATCGACGTCACAGCTGGCAAGACGCATCGATTGAAAAGTGTCCACTTCAAGGCGCATTGGTGTTTGTGGCTTTTCCTTAACCAAACTACAATTTGTTTTACCAATAAAGCTTACTAGTATCAAGTACGGTAACAAACAAAGAACATAAACGCATGCCTATTCCTGAAATCACTAATACTTTCCACCATGTGTTCGTCATCGGAAGTCTTTAATTAATTATCGATAGCAACAGTAGCGCTCAGACCATATGCACCGGAAGCTTAGGTACGTCCCGAGGCAGCGATGAACAATGAGTCTCGGATAGCGGCTCTTCCTGGGGAGGGAGCGAGCGCTCACCCTTTGATCAATCTCGGCCGGGTTCCTCAAGGTCAACGTCTCTAATAGCAACACAACTTTTAGTCTGAAGTTGTGTTGCCTAAGGTTGTGTTCATATTGGGTCAACTTGGCGAGAATGTTCGTGAACACTTCCCCCACCCGGTCAGAGACGGGCGGACACAGTTGACGCATCAACACCCGCGTTGCATCGCGTTTGGGATCAATCGGACGCAGTGTCACCAAGTTATTCGGTTGAAAAAAAATTGGTGTTGAAAGTCAACACGGTCGGTCCCTATGCACGTCAATGGAGGCATCTGTCACGTGGGTTTTGGTGTTCGTCTTGTCTCCGTGTGTTTACACTATGAGACCTCCTTTACTAGTGGCAAAATATAGTATTAGGTTTTTACCCTTTCAACTTCAAGGACAGTGCATATCATTATCATCATCATCAGAGTTGTTTCTTTTTGTTTGCATTTTGACTGCTTGTGTTGTGGTTATTGCAAACATGATCCCTTGTATAAAGGTGTCAGTTTTTGTACCAGTTGAAAGGGTAAAAACCTATTACTTGTCTCCGTGTGTTTCATTTTGCTGCTCTACAGAATCGCGTTTCTTCACGGCGGTCAAATCTTGACTTTCATTCGTCGCACCCGAAGCCATTCGCTCTTACGACGTAGTTCTATCCTATCCAGTTCTCTCCCTGCCACGAGGGACGTCTGCTGTCAATCCCCTGGTCTCATCCAGTGGGACTTTTCATGAAAAGCCATGGGGTGCGTTTGGTTGATTTTTGTTGCGTGGTGGATGGGAGGTGGGGGGGGGCGAGGATTTGACTCGCCGTACAGCACACTGTACTCCTTATTCCCATCTGATCTGAATCATCTGCTGAGCGCAGTCCAAGGGGAAAGCGAGCGCCGCTGTTTGTGCCAAAGTTTACAGAGTTTTTCGACGTAATTCTTTCCAGCGCGTCGCCGTTTTTTATAGCAGCGCCCGGCGCTTTGAACGCCTTGCTGCAGAATCGTACGCGGGCAGCAACCGAGACGCACAGAGTTACAATCACGGTGCGAGTGTGTGCGAGTGTGTGCTCATCGTTGGTAATCTCGACCAGAGGCAAGTAAGTGTGGCCGAGTCTCCAGACTCTTCTTTGCAGGAGGACTCTGCTTGCGATGTTGTTTTTATGTTTTGGTGGCTTTGCACATGGGACGACGTGAGGAACACCCGGAGAAAACGACGTCGTGCAAGAGGGCTGGTCTCCTCTTGTTCGACTTATTTCAGGCAGTCGCTGTATTATATATATAGCAGAGGCCGTGACCTAAAACCTGAACTTATTGTGTATTTTTAAGTTTAAGGTACTGTACTGGTATTGCTAATAACGACCGTGGTAAAGTATATACAGCCTGCGGTATGTATGTTGAGCGTAGGCCAACCGTGCTAATCGGAGGTGCATGGTGCATAGCTTTACACTTTACCAGATTGTCTCGACGGTGATAGATAACACGTGTTAGAAATGTCTTAACCCCTCCTGACCCGAACGCGACTAATGTTTTTTGAACGCATCGCTGAGTTGCAGCATTTTTTTACGGGCCGACGTGCGCCGTCGGTTTCACGACTAAGACAGCCGCCGCCTCCACCGAAGGTTCTCACTCTCCGAACGGGTTCCCCTGTCGTGTGTCAGGCGCAGGATGAAGAACCGGGCTCCTCCGCCCCCTCCGGGCGTTGCTCCCCTTCGGTCGCCTCGGTCCCCCGAGGCTGAGCCCGCCTCGGCGGACAGGGCCGGAGCGATTCCATCGGACAAGGCGGTGGCGGTGGCGGCGGCGGTGCTGTCTTCGGAGAAGAGCGATTCCCCGCCGGCCATCAAGGCGGCAAGCGGGAAGCCGCCCGCCGAGAAGGGCGCGACGCTGCCCGCCACGAAAGCGGGATCTCCGCCGCTGGAACGGGGCGGAACTCTGTCGCTTGCCAAGGGAGGAACGCTGCCTTCGCGGGGGAAGGCGGCCGCCCCCAAGCCCCCGCTGGTGGCGAGGGGCCAGAATGTGTCGTGCTGCGAGGTGGAGTTCTCCGTCATCCTGCCCTCGGGACAGCTGCACAGCGCCACGTCTGAGAAGCGGTGGGGAGCACCGTGACCCCGCGCACTTTGACCCTGCACTCCGTGACCCCACACACCTTGACCCCCACACACCTTGACCCCACACACCGTGACCCCGCACACCTTGACCCCACACACCTTGACCCCACACACCTTGACCCCACACACCGTGATCCCGCACACCTTGACCCCACACACCTTGACCCCACACACCTTGACCCTGTATATCGTGACCCTGCACTCCGTGACCTCACACACCTTAACCCTGCACACCTTGACCCCGTATATCGCGACCCTGCACACCTTGACCCCGTATATCACGACCCTGCACACTATGACCTCATTTTGACCCCAAGCACCCTGAACCTGTACTCCACGACCCTTTACACCCTGACCCTGCTGACTTTCGCGCACGTGCACCTTGAACCCTGTGCGCTCTCACCTCGTGCACCGAAGGTGCATTCCACAGGGAGAGAAGGGATATTTGATGTCTAACGGGGACCCTGGCCACGCGTCTCGCCTGCCCAGTCCGCATTAGACGCTTGTTCTTCGCACACGGTGTCAACGCTGGCGTTGGAATTGCCTTTTGCGTGTTAGATACGACATCGGGCGGAGTGAGAATTCCCAGCTCAGCCACAGGGGAGCTGTTATTTAGTGTCTCGAGTTGAGTACATTGAGTGGACAGGCGTGGAAGGTGTCATGAATGACAAGGGAATTATGTCAAACCAGGGCTTAAATTCAGCCAGGTCTGTTTGGGTCAATGACCCAGAAAATGTGTCCGCACACGGCACACCGCATCCAGTCCACATCTCACTATGGCTGTGGCTACTAGTCATGTGCCACCCACTTCAGTTTATCACCAATCCTGAACATGTTCAGTGAGAAATGAAGCCCTGGGTAAAGTCCCATGGTTATTCTCTCGCAGTTAATTCATGTAATCTTGCTACTTAGCCATTATTATGGGCTGTGGGTAGCAGCGGGCAGTGCAGAAAAATGAATTGTTGTACCGTACTTCTACGCTCCCTTGTCTACGCTCCCTGCCTCAACCAGCCCGCACTGCCGGCCTATGTGTAGGATTTTTGATATGATGAGGTAATTATTTGGTATATTCCAGCTTCCTCCTGCAGGGACACTGTAGAACTCGTTAAAGAAGTGGCCAATAATTCCAACAAAGAACCCTCACGGAAAAGTTTCCAGAGACTAAGTGAGGCTTTTGCTGGGTAAATAAAGCCCTTCCATTATGTTATATTCACCCATTGAGGTCTGCGCCTGATCGTTTACTGGGTGATTGGCTCAACCTAATGTCTGGCACGAGTTGTGCGCAGAGGCATTCTTGATAGTCTGTGAAACATCGCGCTTTCCGTCGTGATAGGACCGAACAAACAATTTTAATGAACAAGTGAGACACTGCGCAACTGTGCGCAGAAAAAATAAATATCGATTTCATTGGCAGAACTCAAAACCGCTTGCATGGCCTCGCACCGCAGAGGTCGAAGGCGTTTTGGTGCAAGGTCACCATTGCTCGAGGCTATTTCAAGCCCAGGATTTCTCGTCCCACATAGCAGTTGCATGACTCTCGTCTCAGACTGTTTTGGAAAAAAAAAAATCATATCCGTGGTGGCCGGTCAATGGCTCTTGTCACTCAGACAATAATGGACGCAAAACGCCCGCCACTGTAGTACCCATGTGGCTGTGCGCTTCATTTGCCGAGTGCTGAAATTGTATACATAAATAGCGGATATTTGACGCTGCCAAATCGCTCTTCATAGAGCATGGAGATCAACGTTTGTGTGGTGGTGGTGATGAGAGAAGCAAATTGCATTCGTGGCACGAGTGGAGCCGTGGGCATCATCTTCCACGGAGCTTCCCCAGCATCGCTGCTAATGCTGTTCTGTTTCTTCCTCCAGTTCCTTGGCCTTCTGAGCCATTGGGCCACGTGACCGTTTCCTTCACCAATACCTCCTTCCCGCGGTCTCTCTCCACTTCTCTCGGTCCGTCACTGCGAATTTCAACTGAGCGAGCTCCCATCCCCATCCAGTGTTTGATGTTTGACGTCCGGTCAGACCACGGCCGATCTCTTCCCTGAGCACCTTCAAGTGTTCCCTCCGTTGCTGTCCTTTCCAGCCGGTCACCATTCATCCTTGTCACGTGCATGAAATATTGCGGGATGCTGTGGCTGCAGGAAATGTGCAGCTCATTTCTTTGCCTGTGATTTAACTCAAATAACACATTTAGAGAACGCACGCACGTTAAAGACGTCCGGTTAAAGGCATCGTTCTGACTGTTAACCCTTACTCGTTCCGAGATGTCTGCAAGTTGCAGGGTGGGTCCCGTTCGCCGCTGAATCTCGGAACGCTCCAGCGCTCAGCGTTCATTTGATTGAGAGAGACATAGCGCCGTTGTTTTTAAAGACCTTGTACTCACCGCAGAGAACTGTAGCGACACGACCGCACTCTGTGATAGCTGCCGTCAAGCTGTGCCACACGCCCCTCCCTCATGGCCTTGTCAGAGCCTCAGGACGTCTTCGGACGTGGAGACGTACCAATAAAGTTATGTTATTTTATTTATGATGCTGATGCTGCTGCTGCTGATGCAGATGACAATGATGCTTGTTTTCACAGGAAAGCCTCATTGAGTCTCAAGGCGATTTATCCAGAGAGTCCTGTCAAGTTTTCGCAGTAGGGGGCGATGATGCTGCTGTGTGTGATCCCAACTGAGTAATTTGCAAGTATTGGGATGTTTGGCCAATACCAGTAATCATGTTATGTGTTTTTTTCTCTGTTGGAGAAAACTGGAGAACCCAGAGGAAACCTATGCAGAATAGACGGAGAACATACAAACAACACACAGAACATACAAACTCCACACACAGAACATACAAACCCCACACACAGAACATACAAACAACACACAGAACATACAAACAACACACAGAACATACAAACCCCACACACAGAACATACAAACTCCACACACAGAACATACAAACTCCACACAGAACATACAAACCCCACACAGAACATACAAACCCCACACACAGAACATATAAACCCCACACACAGAACATACAAACTCCACACACAGAACATACAAACTCCACACACAGAACATGCAAACTCCACACACAGAACATACAAACCCCACACACAGAACATACAAACTCCACACACAGAACATACAAACCCCACACACAGAACATACAAACCCCACACACAGAACATATAAACCCCACACACAGAACATACAAACTCCACACACAGAACATACAAACTCCACACACAGAACATGCAAACTCCACACAGAACATGCAAACTCCACACACAGAACATACAAACTCCACACACAGAACATACAAACTCCACACAGAACATACAAACCCCACACAGAACATACAAACCCCACACACAGAACATATAAACCCCACACACAGAACATACAAACTCCACACACAGAACATACAAACTCCACACAGAACATACAAACTCCACACACAGAACATACAAACCCCACACACAGAACATACAAACTCCACACACAGAACATACAAGCCCCACACACAGAACATACAAACTCCACACACAGAACATACAAACTCCACACACAGAACATACAAACTCCACACAAAACATACAAACCCCACACCGAAAGGCACCTGCGTCGGGAACCAAACCCAGGCCCTTCTAGCTGAGGGGCAACTATTACCCCGACGCCACCCTGCTGGGCAATGACAGTGATATAGCTATCCAAGATGATGTGACAGGCAATACCAAATGACAAAGAAACGAATGCTCATTGGCTAACATGAAGAAAACGGAATGCCCATAGACAGTAACGGACAATGCCGTGGGGCTTCGATTCATCCACGTGACCCTTCCCTGTGCATCGTCTGATGACGCTTGCTCCCACCAGCATCCCCATCATGGACGTGCTGGTGCGCCTGTGTGCGTGGTACCGTCTGAGCCCGGCGCGCCACGCGCTGGAGCTGTACTCGCGCGTGGACGGCCGCCTGCTGCCCTTCAAGCCCAACACGGCCATCGGCAGCCTCCCCGTGGGGGCCGTGCGGCTCATCGAGCGCGAGCCGCTGGACGCGCGCAGGGCCCACCGCTCCAACGCGCCCGAGGTGAGATCCTGGCCCCTCCCCCTCCACCCCTAGGTGAGCTCCCCCGCCCCCCCCCCCCGAGATGAGGCCCCCCGAGGTGAGCTCCTCCCCAAGAGCCTCATCGTTGGCCGTGGCGCCGTCGTCTGATGCGACCGCCCCAACATCACCACCACTCATCGGCAGTAGCAGCAGAAGCCTCAACATCATCAACAGCAGCATCACCAGCACTGTCATCCAGAGGTGTGGACTCGAGTCATGTGACTTGGACTCGAGTCAGACTCGAGTCATGAATTTGATGACTTGCGACTCGACTTGGACTTGCATAACAATGACTTTGTCCCACCTCTGAGATGTGGACTCGAGTCATGTGACTTGGACTCGAGTCAGACTCGAGTCATGAATTTGATGACTTGCGACTCGACTTGGACTTGCATAACAATGACTTTGTCCCACCTCTGCTGTCATCTGACACGACCGCCACGGAAACCATCAGCCGCAGCATTGTGGTCTTGAGCAGCAGCAGAAGCGTGATTATTATCACAAGCAGAATCATCAGCATTGACAGAAATAGCAATATCATCATCAGAGAATCATCATCAATAATGTCTCCACCTATCTTAAAAAGGGATAAATGTTCATGAAATGCCGTGGTGTCAGAAGTACACGGACAAACTTTGACTTTTTCATCCTCGCTGGGGTGACAGTGGTGGTGCATTCAGTTTTGGGTATTTGTCAAACCAGTAAGAAACTTTGCGGCTTGCGCGTGAACGTCATGGTATGGGGCGGCTTCCATCCAGCAGCGGAATGGATGGCCGCAAAGAAGTAACGGTAAATCCCGGACACTCGGCGTGGGATGACGGAGGCGCAAAAGAGTCACGCGTGTCGCGTTCCCTTGCGCGTCGCGCATTTCGGAGTCGGTAACAAATTGACAGCCCCTTCCGTTGCGCGGCACGCTGCCTGGCAAGAGTTGCACGTGGCGCAGAGGCGTGGGACAGCTTTTGCGGTTCCCCAGTTTAACGCCTAAACACACGTCGCAAAGCACGCACACAGAAAGCAGATGATAAATAGATGGCGCACTCTGCTGAGCTCTGGAACGCGGCTCTGGCAGGACATTGCGTTACAGAGCTGGATCGAAGCATTTGTCATCTCGTTTTTCTCCTGGATGTTTTTTTTTTCTCTCTCTAAATATTGCCTGCATCTTTAAGCGTTTGTCTATGCAAGGGAGCAGACGATTATGGATGGATCAGATTAATCGATTACACCCCGTCTTGGAGGAGGCACGAAATAATTCCCGTTGTGAACGATTGGTTTGCAAAGTCAAAATCAGTCAAAGAGTCTCTCTGCTCGGGTGATAAGCGGCCCTCATCTACATCACTGAGCCAGTGGTGTAAATTCCACATTCCCATAGCAGGAGCTCTTGTCTGTGTCGGATATTCTCCAGCATTACGTGAAAAAAAAATTGTAGACTAAATTCTTTTTTAATTGGCAGGAAAAATTCATTTTCCATCTTTATTGGCTGCCACCGGTTTACTGACTAAATAGAGCAGTTTAGGACCATTTCATTATAACATTTCAAAATATTACTCGATGAGCTAAACCAACTACAAACGAGTTCATTCTTGATGAATGTGCTTGCAGCACTTTCTATTTTAGTTTAAGTCGATGCAGTTAATTTTGTTAATGACGGCATCCCAAATGGTCCCAGTTTGCTGACCACTGGAGCCTCATTTATGGGCCTATAAATACCGCTATGAACGCTGGGTCACTGTGAGTGAATTCCATCACGCGGTGACTCACGTGGCTAATAACACACACACACACAAGAGTAACACACATACACGAGTAACAAACACAAAGTTCCCCCATGTAGCCTCCACAGGTTGTTGTGAAGAGTGCCGTTAGCGAGCAAATAATATGCGAGCACTGCTCAGGGTGGTGTGGCCAGGATCACCTCTGTCTCCCCAGCGCTGATGTTTACACGCCACACCAGAGAGACTCGTTTAAAGCTGAGTCGACCTAGGGGACGCCAAGGACGGATTAGCCACGAGCAGAAGTGCGCTAACCACTATGCTACCGTTCCCTTCGTAAGAACACACGCACATTCATTCACGCGCACGTCAAAGACGCGATCTGAGCACATTCCTGGTTTTCTTGGCAAGAAAACAAAAGAACCCCGCTCTCCGACCCCGGCAGCGAGTACCCGTTATCAACCAGGCATTTAAAGCGCTGTTTTAAATGCCATAAGTAAAAGAGCATGCTGGCGCTTTGAGATACGACGTCCTGTGCGTCCCGTGGCTGTAGATTAAGCAGGAGCGTCACGAGCAGGAAATATATCCCTCTGCTCCGGGCTGTACCGTCCAGAGATATGTGGCCGTGTTAACTTGATGGCTTGTGAAGGTGAAACGTTTAGCGCTGCTGTGTGGATTTATCTTCCAGTCTGGGTCAAACAGAGTCTCTACCTGGACGGCGCAACACTGAGCCAAATGACTTGGCACCGATGTTTCGTCCTGATGAACAAAAACCTCGTGGCTGTAAAAACAAAACCAGACGAGGCCTCTACCAGTCTGTGGAAGTCAACAGCTGTTCTTGATGTTCACTTCCACCGCTACAGATGAGCACTGTCCCACAGCAATTTCAAGAATGGTGATAATTTTGACACTCTAACTCGTAACACCGTAACTTGTAACACGGTAACTTGTGCTACCTCCAACAGTTTTCCTCCCCAGATGCGTTCCACAATGTCGGCCTCTCAGCCGTGGTGCAGGAAGCCCAGCGGCTCATGGACTATCGTTGTAGTTTCCTCGGGAGCAAGACGCACTCCTCCGGCTCTCCGGCATTGTTACGTCGTGTTGCTTGGGACGATGTTGCCCCACGTCTCGCTCCACGTGCCGGGGGTTGCTTCAGGAACTGAATTCAGCAGGCGACACAACCCGAGAAACACGCCGCGTAGCTCGAGAGCACGAATGGTGGCTGCCTACACAGAGCTCGAACACACCACACACCCTTGTCTGTTTACCCGTCCATTTATTAACACCCATGGATACCACAACAGCGGTTGCCTTATTATGTGTATCAACCCACCCCTGCCATAGGAATGTGGAACTTCCACCACTGTCTCGGGGCTGTAAACGGGTGATGAGCACAGCCGTAGTGCCCATACGAGACCTAGAAACAAACTTTGATCATTTTGTCACACCTAAATAAAAATGGCACGTTGCATCATGTTGTAATTTGGTTTGTGATTGCGCGCATGCGTGCGTGCGGACAGCCGACGGTGCGGCTGGTGGTGAACCTCTCGCGCACGCAGAAGGAGTTCCTGCGCGTGAGCCGGCGCGTGCCGCTGCGCGTGCTGCTGCCGGCCATCGCGGCCAAGAGCGGCCTGGAGCCGCGCTCACTGCTGCTGTTCCGTGACGCGACGCAGGCCGAGCGCGTCGACCTCGCGTGCTCCCTCGCCGAGCTCGGCATCCGCGAGCTCTATGTCGTCGACACCAGCAAGGGTGAGAGAGGCACGCGCCCCTTGACCCCCTGACCTCCGCCGCCGCCACGACCTCCTCCTATCGCGGTGTTATCGGGAGGCTGCGATTCGAGCTCGTGGGTCGTAATCCCAATTATTCAGTCAACGGTTTGCTCGCCCGATTTGAGGGCTCGTCCGATTACGCGAGCAATCGGAGGGCACGGCGTTCGCTGGGAAGAAAGCCTCTCGCCTCTGTGCTGCTGGACGGGAGGTGACGGACGGGGCTTTGGTGGCCGTGGCTCGTCGAGAGGGTTTCCAGACTTCGGGAGGTAGGATGTGGGGAGCGGCCACCATTTTAAAAGAAGCCAGATTAATCTACCATAAAAAAAGTAGTTGATTTAACTTTTAATTCAGTTAGTCTACCGAATCGACGAATGTTCCCAAAATAAACACAAATCTTGGATTTCTATCGACATCCATGAGTTTCATCATCGATTAAAAATATTTGTTTCTGAACTCTTTTGAGCGTGGCATTGAGCGTGGCAGTGTGTTGTTGGATAGCTCCTGCCTGGATCACCAGCCAAACCAAGTAATATTTGTGAAATGGACCCTGCAGATGAGATACAGAAGAGTACAATACTAGTCGAGGTTTTGTCATTTGGCCAAAAGACACATTGCCCGATGTACGTAATTGTAATGTTATTCAGTGATAAAACAGACACACGCGGCTTAAATATTTATGTATTTTGTAATAATATTTTTTCTTTATTTGTTTACTTGGGAAAGGAAAGGCACACCGAGTCCCAAGCTTCTCTTCATTGGGTATATTTGGCCGGCTCCGTGTTCCAGGATTTATTTTGAGTGTGGGAGTAAACCAGAGTGCCCGGAGAATTCTCAACGCCAAGCTGCACGCGCACGGGTCACCACACTCGGGGAAGGTTTTCCTGCGCTCGTTTTTGTGAAATTTTTTTTTGTAATATTGATGTAATGCTTGTTTATCCGTACTTATTTACACTTCTTATTTACACCCCACTCTCGCCTACCCCTCCCCCATTCAAACAAGCGCTCATCTCTGCACGTTGGTATCTTTGAGTTCTTCATTGAAATTCCAGATTTCTATGGCAGGATCCATCCTCTCCATAGCGAGGTCGACAGTAATCCATTTATCCGCGTGGTGCAATAGTTTACACACCCGCGCTACGAACCTGCCCACCTGAGTTCGAGTCCTGGCCATGGCATCACCAACCCATGGTGACGTATGGTCAAACAATCCCCTTGTACCGACATGGCGTGGGGAAGGCCTCCATCCAGCAGTGAATTGACAAGGGCGCTGTACGTTGCGTTCATTTACCCCGTTATTTTGATCAAACCCAGGAAGGATGTGTGACTGATTGGGAACCCTTCCGAGAATCGAACTCGTGGTTATTTCCTTGTGAGTGAAGTACAAGTTACAGTCAAACGCACCGATATCTGTTGCACGTCCATCATGAACGGCCACACTTTTTGAAATACTCTTTACCTGTATTTTAAGTTCTCATACGCAGCATATGTTAAAACTGTGATAACTATGACACCGCCTGGCCAGATATCGCTGTTCGGCCGGTCACAGTGTGGTCGATGATTGATGAACGACGACACGGGTGACAAGAGGCCCTCCAGGATGTAAGAATTGACACCGGCATTGTCAGTGGCGTCAAGCTCTCTACTTCGTCTTCTTGTTCTGTGTGTTGACAGCGACTGCGCGATGCCATCCCATCGTGCACGGCTCCCACACCTACCCAGGTAGGGACCCCACCCACGCCTGAACCTCGCACTGCCGCGACGTCTCTAGCATCGGCCCACGCACCTTGGGTGCCGGGAACCAGACCGCGGAAAAGAGAGACGCGCAGAAACGTAGCGAGCCACGAAGAGAGACGAACAAGGAACATTGGTGAAGAAAAATAGACAGACAGGAACATTGCCACAGAGAGAGAAGGGAATCGAGGTAGACAAAGATAGACGCAGAAACATAGAGGCATACAAATAATAAATACACAAGACGCAGAACATTTTACACAAACAGTAACAAAGCGATACAGCGGGACAGGTATGGAAAAGGACACAATTAGAGATAGACAGATACAGAATGAGAGAAACGCAAATACACATAGATACACACAGAGGTAGAGACACACAGAGAGAGAAAGAAACAGAGATATACACAAGACAGAAAGAGACACGCAGCGACACGCATAAATATAGAGACACGCAGGGGAGAGACAGACACATAGGGGGAGACATAGTGAGGGGGACAAACATAATCACAGAGACAAGAGACACACGCAGATTGAGTTCACCGTAACTTGCAACCCCGGCTGACATTCCCTCGGGGCTGCCCAGGGTACCGCGTGTACCAACCGGGCCCTGTCAGCGAAAACAACGATCCTCTCACCAGTGGCCATGCGTTTGTTGGACAGGGGCCCGCAGACAACCACCGCCCCCTCCTGGAGTCACAGAGCATGCTGGGAAGGAAAACGCGGGCATCTTCAGCTGCCTTCGGCCCCGAAAGAAAAAAATGGTGAGTCTATCACACGTTGCTGATTTGTTTTCCATTTTATGAAATACTGAGAGTGTTATGAACAAATGTGCAGCGGCTAGCGCGACCCGAGTTCGATTTCCGCTCACGGCAACCACCAGTGGCGATTATCTGAAACGGTTCCAGGCCTCCCCTAGGTCGACTCAGCCTCAAATCAGTACCTGGTGCGATGTGTAAACATCGCCACTGGGGAGACAAAGGCGGCCAGGCGTGGTGCTGACTACCCACCCCATCGTATGCCGTGCTGGTGTTCATAGGTACTCGCTAACTGCACTTGCCCTAACAGCCTGTTAAGGCTATATCGGGGATCTGTGTCTTAGTTACGAACAATTCTCATACTAATTGTATGTAATTGCCTAATTTGGCTGTGATTGTTCTCTACATTATCAGTAAGTGATCTGAAATGATAATAATTGGCGCGTTAAACGCTTGTACACCAATGCAACAATTACATTTGTTGGGTTATGTCGGGTGGGACATAAATGTGGCCCAAGAAAAAAATCAATTATGAATCCTAACATTGGCTGCGAAAAAACCTTGCGCACGAGGAGCATTACGGGGCAGAGCGGAGACGCAGTGGCACACCGCACGATGAACCCCGACAACCTTGGTTCGATTCCCAGCCAGGGCTCACATCAGCGACGAGTGACATCGTAACCGGTCCTTGGCCTCCGCTAATTCACCAACTCAAATTGACCGGCGTGGTGAAGTATGTTCAGACAGCCTCCGTGATTGGCAAGGCGTGGATGCGCTCTCATCCAGCAGTGGTTTTACAGAGTGCTGTAGATTCTAGAGCAGCGTTATCCATTGCAAGGCCACTGGTAGCCCCTGGTGGTCTTTAGTGCAGCCCCCCCGACAATACGGAACACGTGACAACACACCCTTGCCGGCGGCGTGGCGGCTCTCATACTGACGACGTCTTATCGGCAAAGTGTCCCTCCCTCCTGTGAACATGAGTGAAGAACGCTGCTCTAGAGGCTCGTGCTTACGAGGGTTCGCTTCTGTCCGGATGACTTGTCACAGTTCGTGGAGGTCGAGGTTCAAGTCACTAAGAAGTTACGTTTTTGTCACTAGTTTCTACAGGAGCTCTTGCAGCTCAATTGCATCGTGTAAAAAAACAACTACACGCAATATGTAAACCAATTACATGCAACGTATGCCAATCAATAATACCACAATCGATTCTTGCGAGCACGATTACATGCCTGCTCCGTGAGGTCAATCCCTTGAGTTCTCTCCTGGTTAAGCAAAATCGACTTGACTTTAAGCAACGAATCATTAACTCAGATACTGGACACCTCACAGATTCCACTCTAACATCCATTTCCGAATCGAATCTTGAAATCCGCGGGACTCACAGCAAAGGTGAACCTGCGACATTTCACCGGTGGCATCGGCAGCGCCGTGCAGCCACGTTCCGCGAGATCGCGGCCTCGCCCCGACGGAACTTGCTTCGCCCCGCGTCTTTGACGTCGTCGCCGCCGCTACCGCCCGCAGGTTCACCACTCGGTGCCGGCGTCTCCAGCCCCGGTCCTCGCCGCCGCCGCGGCCCCCAGGAGACGATCGCTCGAGTCGGACGCCCCCAAGAAGCGGCGCGCGCCGGCGCCGCCCCTGGTCGCCGCCACGCTGCCTCGCGCCGCCTCCTCCGCTCGGCCACGCGCGGCGCCGGCCCGGCCCGAGCGGCCGCGCAGCCGCTCCCTCCCGGGGGCCGACTCGGTGGCGCCCGAGGCGAGCGGCGACGGCGGCGCCGACGGCGGCGGCGCCAAGAAGAAAAAGAGGGCGGCCCCGCAGCCCCAGGGGCAGCCAAAGGAGCGGCCGCAGGTGCTGCCTCAGGTGCAGGTGCTGCCTCAGGTGCAGGTGCAGCCACAGGAGCAGCCTCAGGTGCAGCCAAAAGTTCATGAGCAGCCTCAGGTTCAGGTGCAGGTGCAGCCAAAGGAGCAGCCTCAGGTGCAGCCAAAAGTTCATGAGCAGCCTCAGGTGCAGGTGCTGCCAACGGTGCAGCCAAAGGGGCAGCCACAGCCACAGGGCCAGCCTCAATCACAGGATCAACGTCACGGGCAGCCGAAGGGGCGTGCTCACCCTCGGACGCAGCTGGTGATCGTCAGCGGCTTGGAGGTGACGGTCATCAAGGACTCGCACCCGGAGAAGCGCGGCCGCTGCGACGGCGAGGCGTGCGGCGAGGCCGACGAGCGACGACGGTGCAAGGAGGGCGACCGCGGCGATGACGAACAAGCGCAGAAGACGGAGTGCGGCCACGGCGAGCGCGCGGCGGGCGGCGGAGGAGATGACGACGCCGGTCCGCAGGCGGACGGTGGTGCCGGGGCCGGAGGGGATGCGGCGCCAGTGAGGGTGGTACCGGTGAGGGTCGTGCCGAGTTCACCGGAGAAAGGGGCCGGCCACACGGTGACCTGGGCGGACGTGAAGGTGGCGGAGGCCGTTGCGGCGTTGCCGTACATCGACAGCTGCTACGAGCAGGTTCGTGTGGCGACAACAACGTCGCTTTCTCTCTCATCGCCAATCAGCCATGATCGATCCGCCGGTGGATGTAGCCCCCCCCTCCCCATGGTGTGTCAGTCAGGGGGGCTGTTTGGTCATACTTCCTCATTCTGGACTATTGGTTGGTGGAGGCTAACAGCCAGTTCAGACGTCGCTCGCCACCGATGTCAGCCGTGGCCAGGAATTGTATTTCAGTTGCTGGATTCATAGCGCGGCGCGCAGACCACCCGCTCCACCCTGCACACTCTGCAGACACTGACCGCCTCATCACTGACTTCTGATGTATTTAATTGAATAGAAAAACCAACGTGTGGTTTATTTTATAGCGTTTTATTTTCGGGGTCCAACGATTACAAAGGAGAGGTTCAAAGTGGAAGGAAGGGAGCTCCGAGATTTACACAAATTCCGACGGAGAAGCAAGTAAATCTGAGACAGCGTCTGTGATACTACTCCACTCCACTCCACGATTCTCTACAATGCCCGAGCAAGCCAGGGAGGCCCACGGGTGTGAATTGACAGGAAGTGACATCCCAAACCAACAACAGCTCTCAATTTGTAACAGTTGTGCGTCTAAAAGTCTGGTGATTTAAGATTGATATACGTGTGTATGTGATTGTACACGTTAGGCTATTCGAAAGAACAAGACAGAGCAAAAAAGACGAAACATGCGAGAAAAATAACACGAACAAGGTAGCACCGAAAAAAACATGAGAATAGCATTTTATAAATGGAATTGTGACCCAAAATCTTGACAATTTATCACCTTGCCGAGGCGGTGAGTCGATAAATGTCGCATTTTTTCCTGGGCTTCACTCCGCACGGCCTTTGGCTGCTGTGATCAGGATGGTGTCGGTGAGAGGCAAGGGGGGTCTGGACGATGTTTGGGTGATGTCCGCTCTCTCCCCTTTTAAACCGTCCAAGAAGTGAAAAACGTGAATTCATTAAACACTGCCACACGGCTCCCACCAGCAGGTGGAGGCACAAGCTCGTGTGTGGGACGACTGCTCGCGTTCAAGAGTCTCAAGTTTTTAGAACATGCAGCGGCAAGGCTTGGACCAATTTAACCCCAGAGATTTGAGGAATGATTGTTATTTGGGTCCACGATTCAAGGGTGGGTTGGCATCTAGCAGCTTATCCCTACAGATAGTTGATGAATCATCGCAATATGGGTTCACGATTCGTTTAAAAGATGGGTTATTGTTTTGTTTGTATTATTTAGATCGTGTGTTTTTACATAATAGCGCTGTAGTACGTTAGCGTTAAATTCGCATGCGATTTTCATTTATTGTAACCGATTCTTTGACGGCAATATTATGCACGTATTGTGACCACCAGAATTAATGACTCTACAACACATTACATTCCGTTTGAAAGGACGTGTGATTATCATGCTATACTATACAGAGTTTTACTGGCTGTGTGCGTGCCTGCATGGCCTTCACGTCTGGAGCGAGGGAGTTTAATTTAAAATAATTATCTCATACGGATGTATTCACGTTTGAATTTACTGTACAGTACTTCAGCCAAATCTCACAATTCTCGCACACTCCATGCAACGCGTGTACCCAGAACGGAAAAGTCGTGGTTTTTTGTTGTTAAATCGATTGATGGAGCCTCATCGTTCACAGAGGTGCAATGCAGTGCTGCATGCAGCCAGAGTGAGGCGCACCTTAGCAAGACGACAATCAGCTGTTGAGTAAGGGCCTTATACGGGTAGGAACCTCTGGTTACACCAGCCCACAGAGGATTATTGTGTCCGTCCGTCGTGCAGGGAGGGGCTGGGTGGGGAGGGAGGGGTTGGGTGGGGAGGGGCTGGGTGGGGAGGGGCTGGGTGGGGAGGGGAGGGGAGGGAGGGGCTGGGTGGGAAGGGTGGGTAGGGGCTGGGTGGGGAGGATGGGGAGGGGCTGGTCACCCCGTGGTGCCCTTATAAAACTCAACGTTTAACCTACTCACGCCACCGTTGACCCTGGCCATTGACCGAGCAACCCAACGTTCCTACCAGCTCCCTCCGCAGGAATGTGTTAGTTGTGTTTAAATACGTGTACACACAAAACAATATATCCTCTGAAACAAGATCTCAAAATATTTCTAAAGGGCATTAAAAAAAATCGCAAGTGCGTTGCAGTAGATTTTTCGCGTTTAGCGCAGCCCATCATCTTCTTTACTCAGTCAATAAAATCCGTAACCATTTGGTGAAATATCAACAGGAGTTGTGCTGAACAATATTATCCATTGTGAAACTGGCTCGCATCGTGTGACTGTGGCATTCACAGCTTAGATCACCCGCGGCAATGAGCACTGCTGCACATTTTTATTTTATTTTCTGTCTCTCTGCCCCCTGTCTTTTTGTCAATCTAACTAACTCCCCGTCTTTTTATCTTTCTGCCTGTCCTGCCTGACTACTCGTGGTCTATCTTAGTATGTGCGACTGTTCATCTGCCTGTCTGCCTGTCTGCCTCTATGTGTGCTTGTCTCTCTCTCTCTCTGTTCACCTGTCTGTTTGTCTGTCTATCTGCCTGCCTGTCTGTCTCTGCGACTCTCTGTCTGTCGGTTAACTCACCTGCCTTCCTATTTGTTTACCTTCTCTCGCCGCCTCTCAGTTTTGCCAGTCTCTCTCTCTCCCCCCCCCCTGCCCCTGCCTCTCTGTTTGCCTGTGTCTGCCTGCTGTCGTGTTCACCTGTGCGCTCTCCGCTGCAGGAGGAGCTGAGCGAGGCTTTCCCCAGCATCTCGGCTCACGGCCCGGCCCTGGAGGACGGCGAGACGGGAGGGGGGCGGCGGGCGGCGGGGGCACCCGCGGGGCCAGCAGCGTCCCCCTCCTCGCCACCCAGCGAGGGCCGGCCCCCACGCCCGGTGAGGACACGGGTCAATTCCGCACACCCCCCTCACTGCCTCCCTCCCTCCACCGTTTTATAGTTCATTTGTTAAAGGGGGGGGGGGGGGGCTATTGCACAAAATTGTCTCACCGTGCTGGACAACCAAATGATATAACTGAATTATCGTGTGCTGCGGATTGTATGTCGCACAGTTATTCCTGTATTATAAAGCGAGAGTTGGGGGTGCATTGTAGAATCCGATTGCTGTGTTTGTATAATTGTATTTATACTGGTCACACGCTGTTTGGGGTATGTCTTAGTTGGCGGAGTATCTAATGATCTGGAAAAGATGGTAAAATTATTTTTAAAATAATATTTTTTGTTAATTATTTTAAATTCACCACTATATCCCAATAGCGCTATCGACTTCACGCTGTTGAGACGAACACATTCCAGCTAGCAGTGCATCACCCTGTGTCAGAGAACGGCTCCGCTGCAGTCGGCTTCTCTCGCCACGCTGGTGTCACGCCGTTGTACATGCCGTGTAGTGGTCATCGCATGTCCATGAAACAATTTTATATGATGGGGTTTTATGTGCAGCGATTAGCAAGTAGATTGAGACCATGGGCTGACTACACTTGAGAACGCAGTATAGTCCACTGGTGACTGGGACTCCGACTCAATCCCAGGCTCTCAGTGGTGCTGGTTCACTGCACCGAACCCGAACCCACAGGGTGGCCTCTCATTAAAAAGAACCGTTGTGTTCAAAGTCTAAGTGATTGCGCTCGAAATTAGTTTGAGACTCACCTCCGATTTACAGCCCTGAGTCAGTCGTGGAGATCCCGCGTCCTGACTGTGGAGACTAGTCTGCTCTTAATTAGCAGCAGAAGCACGAAGGACTGAGTTTGATCTCCAATGTGTATTCACAACCTTCCGATTGTGTCCGTGCTCTACCCACTTCCCAACGCGGCCAGCACTCGTCTCGATATGTCACGCGCACCAACCGCAAGGCCTAACCTGTGCGTCATGACGACCAGCATTTATCGCCGGTGAATGTTCGGTGAAAGCGAACGGCGATCGGTTTAATATGTCGCGGTGAAAGTGGGCGAATATCGATTCGCCGGGGTCCACGTGCGGCCGCGATTTCGGCCGTCTCCTCCTCCGCGCAGCGGCTGCTTTAGCGCCGCTCTGCTAAGCGCGGGCCGGCTGGGGCCGGTTGGGGCCGGCTGTGGCTGGCTGGGGCTGGCTGGGGCTGGCTGGGGCCGGCTGGGGCCGGCTGGGGCCGGTTGGGGCCCTCGCGACGTCGCGAGGGCCGTGCGGGCCGCGGAAGGAGCGACGGGGCGAAGGGTTTTGCTGCGGGCGGTCAATGGGTAACGATTAGCTCCTCGGATTTTGAAGGTTGGTGAAGTGGGGTCAACAATTCCTGCCGATTGTCCCCCATTGCACCTCTGCACGCTCTCGAGCTCGGGGTGCATTTCACGCGGCTGCTTCTGCGAGAGCGGTTGCGTCAGACGGGAGCGTCCAGTTGGGCAGGTGCGTGGGATGGCTCTCGACGTGCTCATCAGAACACGCCCACCACGTGCAAATAATAATTGCGCCGCTACATCGCCGGCTCCCACACACGTGCGCACGCGCGCGCATTCTCAGAATCCCATTGTGACCTCCGACCTGAAGCACTGACGCATGCATTCTGATTTGTGTGTTATGGCACGCAATGTCTTTTGGGAAAGGAGTTCCAATTCGGCCTGATTGATGTTCATATCAGGAACGGAGAGACACGTTTAGGTTTGTTTGTAATGTCTAAGCAGACGATGAGCCACGGTCAGTTAATTCAGTCGTTTAAAATTTGCTTCAAGATTTGTTTTTCACCGTCATCGTCATCATCATTTATTATTCATACCGTGCCTCCCTTACGGCGCATCTCAAGGCGTCTAAACAAAGTGGTGTTTGAGATAATTACTCGGCAAGGAAGCGATTGCAGACCAAATACAATGTTTAAAAACTCCACAGTGTAGACAATCTAATAATCCTACTAATCTTTTATAATGCACCGTTGACATCCAGATGTCTCAAAGTACTGTAGATAAAAAGTATATACACTTACAAGTACAGATACAATTATATCGAAACAGTGAAAGCTGATAATAATGATAATAATAATAAGCATGCCAATCAAATAAAGAACAAACAAAAAACAAAAAAATTATCACGCTCACAGCGGAGGTAAAATCCCCACGGCAAACGAGAAAAATCAAACTTGAAGAGCTGAACTGTGCGTCGGTTCATTCTTTGTAGGATCACCGTTGGTAATGTTGGTGATGTTTTTTGGTGACTCACACGACGGCGCAATTTACGATGGGATTCTCTTGTGAATGTGGCTCAAGAAGAACGCGGTTGGTCATTTCGCGTCACCTGCTGTGGCACATTGGCGAGGAATGTGGACGCTGGCAGCAACGAGGGAACAAAAAACCGAACGGTGCGCAAATACGCGCGGGAGGGGTGCACACTTGGAATCGCGTCTGAGAGTTAGTGGGACACATTGGTCAGAACAATACACAAGCCTGGCACATCGCGGCTACTGTGAGGGAACGTGCGTGCGTTTGCGTAGGGCACATCGCAGGAAGGGACGGTGGGCGGTGGTCGAGACTAATTACAGAGCGGCAGCCAACGGAGGGAACGTCCACCCTGCAGGAGCCGCCCTTATCCCTCACGGTCCATCGGTGTAATCATCCATCTCGTGTGCAGGAGCTCGACGGATTCTAACATCGATGGGCCACGAGTTGTCGTTGCGGTTCGCTTTGGGAATGCCTTTGTCTGGCAGTGGCTCGATCGCGATTTTGATGATAAGAACGGATGATGCTATTTTCTAAAAAAGATCCACAAGGCATTTGCGGAATGGGAACGCGAGCGTGCCGATCAAGTTTCACGTCGTCGTCCGCTTCGGCACAACATCGTAGATCCCCCTGTCCACAGTGAGCCATGCGAACGTCGCATTCTGCGATCCCGGCGATGTGCAGCGTGTATAGCGTCTCCATTAGCGGCCGCCGGGTGCTCTCTCGCGGCTGCGCTGAGGCACATTAGTTCAACGTCCTGACCGCCCTTAAGTCTAGTGTTACCGGTTGACAAATCAACATCGTCCGTTTGGCAAGTGGTGCACAATACGAACAGCGATGATGAAAGTCATGCAAGTAATGCCCTTAGTTCTATCCAGGAAAGCCTCAATGAGTCACAAAACTGATTTTCAGGAGGGATATTTGAGGATGTTCAACCAGTTCCATGTATGCGTGTTTGGCGTGTGAGAAGAAATCAGAGTAACAGGATTAATCTTATGCAGTGGTTGGTGCACAGTGCTCTCGGCCTGGTTACTCCAGTTTGATTGCCAAATATTTGCCAGAATTCAGATCCTAATAAACATGGAATAATAAATGCCCATGAAAACCTATTAATGTTTCTAATCACGATCTTGCCTCCAGTTCATCCTACTTACATCTCTGCCTCTTGTACAGATCTCTCTCTCATCCCACTTACATCTCTCACTTGGCATTTTTAAGATGAAGGAGAAGGCCCCTCCCCGAAGAAAATTACTTCTTCGGGCCCCCCCAATGGATCACAGTCATCTCTGCTGCTAATGCCATCGCTGCTGCTGCTGCTGCTTCTGCTGCCGCTGAGGAAGAACGCGCTGTGCCCCGTGGCACGTCAGCGCCGCCGAGGGCTCGCCAGATGGCTCGCGGAGATGCACCGATCGGGGCGCGTTACGCAAGTGGCAACAGAACCGAGAGTGTCACAGCGTCGTGCCCCCCCCATTGCTCCGTGCGCCCCCCCCCCCCGCGTCTATGAGCGATCGCCTTGCTCGTTAGCGACAGGGCGACAACAACTAACGAACCGGGGCCCCTGTAAAGAACTGCATTGTGGGTTTTTTTTGTATTAATGATGGTGTTCTTATTAGTAGTAACGTTATTATGTTTTATACCTAAGAGAACGTTTTCTTTTGCAAGTGTCGGCGGTCAATATGGCGCAAGTCTTTGTGAGCTTGCGAAATGTCAACAAAACTGGGACAAGAAGTATACTGATGTGATGATTATCATTCATTTTGCAGAGATTTAATGATACTAAGTTTTCTGAGGGTTCCTTTGGAAATCAAGCAACCTCTGTGCATATCATGACAAGATAGATTTTGTATGACACCAACATGTGTTATCAGTGGAACCATAACATTAAGCACAAATATAAAATAGGGAAATGGATTAAAAGCTCAAAAGTGCACAAAGAAGCATGTCGAGGTGCGTGTTTGGATTAAACTTCGAGACCAAAAAGAGCAACACGTGGATCACAGAACACACAGACTCAAGGTGAACGTCATATTGACCGTTAGGAATAGCACGTGAGTCTCCGCAGAACACATCTCTAGAAGGGGACGTGGGCCGGTGGAGCTGCGGCCAAAGGAGTGACCATACTCAAGTTTCAAGTTCATTTATTATGTATAGCCCTGTGAGCCATTCGGCTCTTGAATCGGGTGCAACCGCAACAAACAAAAAAACAAAAACATGAACAAGAAAACATCTGAAAGTGACTATGTGCAAACAGAAAATCCAAGAAAAGACAGCAAAATATTGCAGAAAAAGCACCGTACACCAACACTGTGTGCAAAAATCCCAGTGGGATGCAAGTCAAACAACAACAACCACAAGACAACTTAGATTAAGGCCATCAGTCTCACTCCGTACTACAATAAACAAACATGGCCAAACCAAAAAACTTTTCGAAATCACCAAAATAAAGCCATAAAAGCAATGAAACAGTGATCATAGGAACTATGACCGAATTTTCACAATAAACGACGTAAACAACATGTACCACCAAACTCATGCAGCCATAGCTGGATGCATGAGTCACTGCACGTACACTGTGGAGATGGAGCGATGGCATCAGCTCTCTCGTGCAGGAGCCAGATAGACCGTTTCATCTCAAGACCAAGACGCGTGGCCACGGCTTTGGGGAGACCTCCATCAAGCAGTGGATAGGTGATGGCGGTGATGGGAAATGGAATTCCACGGTGCCTCAATTGATTTTCTGAAAGCATGTGTGTTCAAACTACCACGAGGTCATGTTTGGTTTGTGGATAGTCCCACGTCAGTGCTGTTGTGACTGAAACCTACACTAGAACCGGACGATTCCACTTCTTGCCTTGTCACCACCTGTGCCGCAGGTAGATTGTGTGAACACGCGCACGTGCTCGTTGACTCGTGTTGCGTCATCTCCCCCTACCCTGTCTGCGCGCGTGGGGGGATGGGGGGTGACGCGGTGGTTTGCGCACCGCGCTACAAACCCGGTGACCTCTCCGTGTTCGATTCCCGGTCACGCACGGACGTAGACTCATCGGTGAAGCGGTGTCTAGACCCGTCCTGAGCCTCCTCAAGATTGACTCAGCCTTAAATGTCTACCTGTTGCAGCGTTTAAATATCAGCACTGGAGAAACAAAGGTGGCCAGGTGTGGCACTAGCAACATCGCGCATTGTGCTCTGCACCGCCCTTAATAGGTACTCAGCAACAGGATTTCCCCCCGTCGGTCTGCGTGGTTTCGCGAGGGATCTCGGTGCCCGTGTGTGTGCGTGTGTGAGAATTCGCGCACTTGAGCCGCGCGTCCAGTGTTTGTTGTTGGGTTTATCGGCACAACAGCGGCTTTGAGTCTCGCTGGGTTCATCACGAAGCCCACGCTCGACAGCGAGCACGAGTGGCTGAGTAATTTGCTGTTTTCTTTGTGAGTAAAATAACCACGTCGAGTGAGTACACGGACGATTTTCCAGGAATGAAATTAAATTATAATAACAACAACAACAACAGCCGCTTCCGATGTTCATCGCACTCGAGGGGCAGCGACGTGGCCGAGCGGTGACGCTTGTTGCAGGGGGTTGCGGTTCGAGCCCCCTGCGGCCGCCCTGGTCAATACGCCGGTGGGTGTATCGACCGGACAATGTTTACGTGCCGTCTGCTCCACAGCGGCCGTGAACGACATCTGCAGCGTCATTCGGAAAACGGGCTTCCCACGTTTGTCGGAGTCGCCCTCCAAATTTGTGAACGTATAAAATTCCTCTCTAATGGCTCAATTGGGTTAAACCGCAGGGCAACTTTGCCCCCTACTGTGAAACTACTGCGCGCGATAATTGTCTGTGAAACATCATCCACTTCGTCATAGCCTCGCCCCGCCCAGTGGATTATACGTGCCAAGAAATAAGACGCAAGTGCCTTACCTTGACGTACACAGTTGCAGCAGAGCGAGGGGGCAGAGAGGGCAATGAGAGAATGACATGGGCCAACACTTCAGTGTGCTGGTGATATTTCTATTACTCTGCGGCATCACCGTAATTGAGTGTTTCTCTGCAGGTCTTCGACATCAATCAAGCGAGCTGAAAATTGGCGATGGCGAGCATGGCGAGAGTGATGTTCCTGAAGGGAGAAGCCCCGGTGCCCGTGGACGGTTGCAGCCATCACTCTCTCCTCACCTTTTCCCCCATCTTTATTTCACATTAAGTCGTGACGTGACATTTCATTGCGATGATTAGCAGCGGGTTCCCGCATGCGACTGTCCTTTTCAGCCGCTGACAGCTTCATCGCATATAGACGCGTCCGTGCGTTTGGCGCGCACAAGCTCATTCACGTGTATATCTTTTCGTGAAGCTTTTCGTTGTTATTTTTTTTATTTAATGGGCATACAGCTACATAACCAAAGAAGCTTAAGCCATTTACTGAGCACAGTTGTGTAAATGATACTGTACGGTATCGTCAGGAATCGTCCCTGAGGCTCGCACTGCGGGCGTGTAGGTGTGTGGGGTTATGGTCTACGGGCCGCCCCCGCGTGTTTTCGGGTTGTCCGACGTTTCGACCCGGTGAGTCGCATCCTGCTGGGAGCTTGCCAATTCGGTATCCTAAAGAAGCTGCCGGCGCTGGGAGTCTAAACGGCGCATGTCCAGCCGAGCAGGGCACGGCACGAGCCGGTGCATGAGCCAGTCCGGCGGGTGACTATGAAAATATGAAATGGTGTGAGGATCCTGTGGAATTCCTTCAGGATTTCTATTTAGACATTTCGTATAGAACCCAACGTTGCTTTGGGTTTTTTTTAAGGGATATCTGATGTTTTATTCATTGATGATAATGACTGCAACTTTACATTTCTATATAGTTATATATATTAGTTTGCATGTAAGATTACATTTCTAGAGCAAACATAGGCATATCTTATGCTTCGAGCGGGTGCTGCAGTTAGAATACAAGGCCCGTCTAACATCAGTGGCGAGTGATCTCTGAACCGGTTCCGGGCCCTCCCCGTTCACCAACCCACAGTGACCAGCGTGGTGAAGTATGGTCAAACAACCCCCATGACCGACACAGCAAGTGGATTGGCACAAGGACTGAAAAGTATTTTTATATCATGATTACTCGGCATATCTTATAGAATTGCATCTGCTGTCCTTTTTAGCTTTGCTTTGGTTAAGAAATTGCAGTATAGACATTTTCATTTAGTCGATGCAGAACCCAAAAAAAAATGTAAGTATTGCCTGTGATCGCTGTACAAAAAGCGTACGGAATTTGTGTAAGTGGTCCCGGTGAATCCAGTTGACTCGACATTTACAACGCCCTACACGGCCGCGCGCGCGTGTGTGTGTGTGCTCCCCTGCTCGCTGGCAGCCTCAACAGAGCCCCTTTGATTCCCCTCCGTGACAAGGGCAGAGCTGGAATTTTATTGTAACCCCCCCCCCGCTCGCCACCCCGTGGAACAAAAGGCGTGGATTTTACATTTAAATGTCAGGCCACTTCCACCGCAGACGAGGCTCCAATGAGACGTCGCAACGCCTGAGCGTTTTTTTTTAACTTCTAATGATAATCTAACTTTTTTACGATCTCGTTTTCCCTCTAGCAAGGAATTGGAAAATATTTCTCAATTGTTTTTCATTTTCAAAACAAAAAGAGAAAACCAGATTTTTAACCCGACTCAAAAAATGCAATAAAGTTAAATGTGTGCGGGATGTGAAGATACATTATATGCAATACCGCAGGTTTTTGTTGTGCAAGAACCATGTCACGTTGTCCCGTGACAAAACATCCACAATTCTTGAAAATGTTTAACGTTAAACGGTGCTAAGGGTTTCTAATAATTTCCATTTGTAAACATGTAGACGGTCCTTTCGGCTTATGAAATCAATGAGGACAAATTGTAAAATGTCTGTAAATGTTTGCACACTCGCAAAGCTGTTTGCGCAATTGTGTCGTGGGAAGGAAGAAAAAAAAGACGACCTCAGTTTACGTAAAAAGTTACCAGGTAGATGTTTTTTTCAAGACAGCAACGGGGTGTTTCCAACTGGCCTGGCTGCTGATGACGTACCTAAAATAGACAAACCCCGTTTCTCAGGCGGGGGGGGCGAAGGGGCTGTTATTTTGGCTGCCCTCACCGAAAGGCCATGTGGGACAAGTGAAGAAAACGAACAATCCTTGGGAAGGCACATCCCGTACCCCGCGCGCTCGCGAAGGGAGCGGAGCCATGGCGCAGCGTGCCCCGGTTGGGCCACGTTGTGCAGACGCCGTGGCCAGAATTGCCACCCCACTCACCTGGTAACTTTGGGCATCGTTCCCACAGCGCTTGCTGGCAACAACCGTGTTATTCATGCCACGGCGCCTTCCAATAATGACAGGACGTGTGAAAGGAGAAGTGAAATGTTCGTTTTATTCAGAGATGAAACAAAAACAATTTGCAATTTCTTACCATATAGTTCAAGCGTTTTGTGTCTCCTTATGATCATCATCAAAACCCAGAGGAATGTGTGTAGGCTACAAACAAAATGTTAAGTTCGGAAAAGTTTATAGTGAAATACTGTATGCAGCGTGCTGAATATATACACCAATGGTGGCGTTATCTTGACATGCAGAGCATGCTGGGACTTCCTTTTCTGCACTTGCTGTCTGAAAAAAACCTTTTCGCACGATTATAATTGTCAACATGGTCACAATGTGTGAAGTAAGGCTGCTGTCTACTGCATTTATGCCCCTTTTCTCCCATCCATCCACACATTCACTTGCAAAGATTGGGCCCAAGTCAAACCTGGTTTTGTAATATTCATCCGCCCAACATCCCTCCACATGTGCCCTCATCCGTGCTCATCTCACGTTTACTCCACCGTTCTCAGGCACGTAAACCTGCAGTGAAAATACCGATCCTCTCTTCCTTTGCTTAGAAGCACAAGCCCCACTGACACCGATAATCCCCTACATGCATTGTAACAATCAGCCCGTTCCACGAAGTGGATCTACAGCCCTGGCGATTCGGGCTGACAGATGAACGGCAGGGCAGTTCACGCAAGTCTGTGCCCGATCACTGCGAATGAGCGTGAAGTGTTACGAGCGTGGGAGGTGCTCAGCCAGACTCGGGGGTGAATTTTCTGAAAGTTCCATAAGCGACGATGAACTGGCAGTCGCCGAATGAGCGGAGAGTTTCCAATGATGCAGGCGCCTGGCATGGGCGTGCCGCGTGGGTCTTGTGTACACAGCCAATCCTTGCCTGAACCCAACAACAGATCTCGGCAGGCAGGGCGTGCTCCCTTTTGGCGATGCAACCACGCCGATTGTTCCCCTCCCTCCGACTGCCACTCTTCCCCCGGGCTACGTCAGAGTGGGCTCGGTGGGGATTGTCTGTAGAAAGTCACCGTCCCTATAGAGGGCTGCTCTCGTGTTGGTGTATCCAGCACGTTGTGAAGCAACTGCAACAAGGCGATTGGGGTTTCGTCGCTGTTGTGCCGCACAGATTTCCGATGTGTTTTTGGGTTGTACCGCGCGTCGTTCGGCACGATATCCGGCGTTTCTCTGCGCATGCCGGGGCGATTCTTCAGCAACCCAATCGAAGAAGCTCCCCCAGCACGTTGTAAGTACATATTGTGGCTTGAACTTCTTTCACGCCGTACGTAGCCAACCGTGCTAACCGGAGGTGCGGGGGAAGGACAATAAATTAGACACAAAATGCCATTCTAAAGAAATTAAACGTTGAGTCAAACGTAGGACAACATTTCCGAACAAAACTCGATACAACCCAAAAGTTAGTTTGACCACACGTTCCATCCTACGTTCATGCAAGCACGAGGTATCGTGCTGCGCCATGCAGAGCAACGCTTACAGCAGCTACGCAGCTGGACACACACACACCTGTTACAGCTACACCTTCATTTCATTCCTGACCATTTGTAGGTTCAACACGGACCAAAGTCGACTTCACACTGACCATTTTGGTTGTCACTCCCGTTAATGTAGGCTTTGGTCCTACAGTATCACCCCCCCCCCGTCCCCACTTGAACCGCACTTGATACAGGAGGATGAGATGTCAAGGTCAGGCCCAGCTGCGCGTGTGTGTTCCCACACTTGATCAATCGGCAGACGGAAGGATGGCGCGGGGCGTGAGTGTTTGTCCTGCAGGCAAGGAGGTCCCTGGGCTTGACTCGCCTGCACACCAAGGATAAATCTGCCGTACGTACGAATGCCGCAGTTTCTTGAGCCCTGCTTCAAGATAAGGTCAAACGGGCACGCCTGATGACAGTGGTAAATGTTGCGATCTTCCAACTAAATGGCTTTTACCACGCCAGACCTGGATTTGTTATTTAAACATTGATGATCGTAACACCCCCGTGACCAGCAGATCACCTGGAAAGCGCCTGGCCCACGTGAGTGCTGCGAAACTGAGCAGAGTCGAGGCTTGACGTTGCTCGGATGGGCGACCACCTTCCAGAAAGAGGTCGTCAGAGGGCTTGTGCGGGGCAATGTGTTGTACTGCACCGACATGCTTCCGTGTCTACCCTCTCCACCTTCACCGACCCGCACTGAGCAGCGTGGTGAAATGCCGTCAAGTAGCCCTCGTGATGAGGACTGCCTCATCCAGCAGCGGATTGACGGAAGGGCTCAATGTGTATAACCACTTAACATCCACATATGATGGTGCAGAGTGTGACCATCAAGCACAAGCCCAGTTGCACGCGCGGTGAGTGGCTCCCCGGTCCCACAGTTCCTTGCTCCTCACAGATTGACGCTGATGAGTGTCGTGTGGATCTGTAGCAAGCAAGCGACATCAACAAGATCGAGGGCGATTGCCAATCACGCGCGGAGCGTGAATAATTGCATCGCGGCGTGGGCTGTAAAAGTCGGGACGAACGAGCGCTTCCCCTGTGGCTCCGAGGCATGCGCACAGCTGTTGCGCCAGAGTCATTTTAGGACATCGGATCTTGGGCAAAATAACATTCCTCCAAACGCAGAGATGAGCCCATTCGGCTCTTAAAATCCAGATCTCAATCCCCAGCGGCTCCCCGCCCCCCACCTCGCAACCCCGCATCTCCAGCCTTCCACGCCAACCAATCCGCTCAGTCAGAACATGCGGAGTGCACGCTGCGGTGGTCTTGGTGAACGCAACACGCTGAGCGGTGAGGGTTGTACAAGAAGAGATTTTAGGTTGAGACGAACGATGCCCAGTTTTAAGGCAGTCGCAGAGATGTGGGTATCGGCCGATGAATGGAGAGGAGAGGGAAATAAAGAGGCGAGTTGGACGAAGGAAAGTAGACATATTTCACCTGGGTAATCCTGTTCTTCGGAACATTTCGTTTGCCTGGGTGTCCAGGCTGTCCATTGAGGTTCGTAGCAAATATGTTTTGTATACGAAACCGAATGTACAGATCGAGAGGAAAGTGAAACTCCCGTTCTCAGCCGATCTCTTCCGTGTGTTGATTAATACTTTCAATTGCACTTTGGAGTGAAGGCATCTCACTTCATGGGGAGACAACTGTTGCGTTTGTCCGCCTGCATCTCATCCAACCAGTGAGATGACCAACGTCAATTACCACCGAATAGTAAAACAATTCATTTTAGTTTATACGTTTAAATATACTAAATGAAAAAGTGTTAGTTGCAAATTCACACGAAGACACGGATTCCTGCTCGAGCCGTGTCGACTGTTCACGGAAGTGCCTTTCGTGAGCACCAATTAAAGCCCGCACGGCAACAAGCAGGACACCAACACCACGTCCAACTCTCATTGTATCGTCCACAATGCCGATGTTTACCACACTACACTAGGCACTCACTTCAGGCTAAGTCGACCTATGGGAGGCACAGGACAAGTCTGATATAAGGTGCCACTGATGTCAGCCATGGCCGGGAATCGAACGCATGTCACTGGGTTCGTAGCGCACCGCTCCCACACACACACACAGACAACAACCGCCATTCACCACGAAAGGACGGAGATGCCACCACAGCGCTTGTGTCAGGCTAGGTGCACTTTGAGACCACGTGAGTGTCAAAGGCTTGCTGGCAGGAGGTCACAGGACAGACCCAGGTGTTATGGGTTGGCTGAATGAGATGACTGGCTGATGCACAACCTTAGCTCCCACTGTGCCAACTTGCTGCTCTGCCCTCTGTTGTTGGAGGGCAATTACCTCCAAATGCCCAGTAGAGTCCTTCACGAGGCTCTTCCACGGAGGCATATCTTTACACCGCTGGTAGCAATCGTTTGAAAAGTACAAATCAGCTCCACATCATCTTGTACCACTTCAGCCCATGTCTTTTCTCGCCCCCATCTACCCAGACAAACAGAAGCAGCCCCCGCAGTATGGCCTGCTGGAAGAGCTCACTGATAAGACATGGTCCAGATCTTTTAAAGATCTGTGAGCTCCTCACATAATCCAGTCTCGTTAAACCCGGGATGGATTGAAAGCAGGCCCGCCTGAATGTTTCAAGCAAATACAAAGATCCCCCCTATAGCCTTTAAGCAACTGTTGGGGCAAGTGCTGTTAGCGAGCACATCGCTATTACGCACACGTGCATACAGACACACACATCCACACTAAATGGATGTGTGCAAGTGAATATTTAACACTATTTAACACTATTCTTTTCTACTCATCATTTTTTTTTATGAATGTTTAACACTAGTTAACACTATTCGCTTCTGCTCCGCAAGTGTATTATTACCATCATCATCATCATTATTATTCTGATGTGTGTGTTTCACGTGGGTTTGTTTCAAACATCTACGTATGCAAGATGCACAACAGCTACCCGGACGAGTAATTAAGGGATTGTGTATCCAAGCAAAAAATCACCGTCGTCGCTGTCAATGCTGTCTCGTAACGGGCAAAGGTGTGAGCCTGTGGGGTTGTTTGTGGGGTTGTTTGTGGGGTTGTTTGTGGGGTTGTTTGTGGGGTTGTTTGTGGGGTTGTTTGTGGGGTTGTTTGTGGGGTTGTTTGTGGGGTTGTTTGTGGGGCTGTTTGTGGGGTTGTTTGTGGGGTTGTTTGTGGGGTTGTTTGTGGGGTTGTTTGTGGGGTTGTTTGTGGGGTTGTTTGTGGGGTTGTTTGTGGGGTTGTTTGTGGGGTTGTTTGTGGGGTTGTTTGTGGGGTTGTTTGTGGGCCTGTGGGGTTGTTTGTGGGGTTGTTTGTGGGGCTGTTTGTGGGGTTGTTTGTGGGGTTGTTTGTGGGGTTGTTTGTGGGGTTGTTTGTGGGGTTGTTTGTGGGGTTGTTTGTGGGGTTGTTTGTGGGGTTGTTTGTGGGGTTGTTTGTGGGGTTGTTTGTGGGGTTGTTTGTGGGCCTGTGGGGTTGTTTGTGGGCCTGTGGGGTTGTTTGTGGGGTTGTTTGTGGGGCTGTTTGTGGGGTTGTGGGGTTGTTTGTGGGGTTGTTTGTGGGTTGGTGGGGTTGTTTGTGGGGTTGTTTGTGGGGTTGTGGGGTTGTTTGCTCAAGCCAGCCCCGAACGGAACTTCTGGACGGTTCCGCGAAACCGTGGAGGCGGTGACGTAGCCATTGCGTTCTACCCACAGACACGGAACTCCTGACGCGTGAAACGCCTTACCCCTGAAACAGCCTCAACCGCACTGCATCGCCCGGTAGAATAAAAAAAATGTGCCTTTAAAAAAATCACATCTGCCACGCTCAAGGTGCTACACGTTACAATAATTGTTGTTTGGCAGGTTCTGACCAGGCCGCGTGATGCGTAACACTGCTCCAGTTTAAAATAGCCATTAGTTACGCCGCAATGATCAGCCACGTAAAGTTAACGAACTGTGACTTTGCTGTTAACTTGCTCAAATGTGACGTGAGCTCACGCACATCGAGATTGAGCCGGGCACAGTGGAGCGCACTTGTGATCCGGCGATTTGAATGCAAGGGTTGGGTGGATCACGTCGGGATTTGTGAGGCTCCCACACTGGCTGGGAGTTGGCAGTACTTTAAGTGGGTTCATGAACTCCATCATGCATCAGTGTTGACTGCTCGTATACACAAGCTGAGAGCTCTTCGTTTCCTGCCATATGCAAAGCATGCCGAATGAAATTTGCCAAACATCCAAAATGCAGAATCCTCTTGAAGGTCTTGAGACTCGCTGAGATTTCGCTGGATATATAAATGATATTACTATTATGTTATCCAATGCCCGGTGGTGCAACGTATTTGCAGTTAAGCTACAAAGTAGTTTTGTTGGTCAGTACTGACCCTCCGTTCACTTTTTCTACCAGATCATAATCCTTTATATCTCTTTTTTTTAAGTAAAAAAAAAACAAACAGCCCGACTGTACACAAAGTCTGTATTTGAAGTGCCAAGTTTTGCCTTAAATATTTGACCTAATAAGCTCTTGCAGGGACACTCTCATTTGAGCTCCACGACTCGCGGAGCTGAGGGCAGATTTACGACTTTCATCAATCCCCGCTTTGCGGTGCTGCTCCTGCCAAGTCGTTGCGTTTGCCACGACTGCATGAGTCGGACCGCGACGCGCCCAGTCGCAATGATCTCCAACCTCTCTCTTACAAAACGGGAATCGTAACCCTCCGTGTCCGGGGAGATCCCGTAACGCGGCGTGCTCTCACCTGACTTTCATTTGGGGGATTGGTCGGTTGAAGACAAACGCCAGGGATTTCATTTCCAGTCGTAACGTCGTTAATTACTTCCCCCCCCCCGCCCTGTGCCACTAAAGCCTCTCTCCGCACCAGGGTCCCTTGATGAAGCTGCCAGGTCCCACGATGAGAGAGTTCGGGCGTTGTTGCTTTTCTTTTCACCTTTTGTTCACCTGGAAGTGCCCTTTGGTGTGTGTCGCAAATCCAATTTTTACTTTGCACACACAGGCTCACGCTTGACGGTGTTATAATTTATATTAATCCGATAAGACTGCCATGAAGCCAGACGAGATGTACTGAAATTGAAACGCGTTTGCCAGGTTCGGCGACGGGGAGACGCGAGTAAATGGAAATCTATTCCGTGATTTATTGTGCAAAATTCATAATTGAAATGAAGCCTCGTGCCTCTTGTGTGTCGTCAATTGTTTGCTCCAGGAAAGGTTTACAGCGTTGTCTTTACAAGCAGTATTTTTCCGTGCGCGGCACCATGTAAAAGGAATAGAGTATCCCGAAATAAAGGAACCGCTTTAATTCAGTAAATGGTAACCATGCTGCCAGCTGACGTTGAATTGTTGGCTTGTATTAAATGCACGGCTTTGCCAGGGCACAAGTGTGGTTCATTAATAAATGCCATGTGCTTGGCAGGCGTGCGCAAACACACGCACGCTCACATGCACTCACAAACACACCTAAATGTGCTCAATCTCCTCAAATCTTGTAAGCTAACCAGGTTTAATCCTGGTGAGTACTTGGATGGGTGACCACGAGGGCTTGCCCCATGTTATCGGTGTAAGGCTGGCAAAGAGATAAAAGTGTTTCGTTTTTTAGCCCCTCATGCATGCTGGGTTTTCTCCGGATTCTGTCTGAATCAAAGCCAAACGATGATTGATTGGTATTGGCCAATACGCCTCAATGTAAACAGGTCTCTCTGCTGAAACGAGTCTTGAGACCCAGCGATGTTTTTCTGTGTTCATATCTGGGCATTTTATTATTACATGCATACATACAAATACAAAGATCGCCCGTATAGCCGTAACGTAGTTTTGGGGCAAGTGCTGTGAGCGAGTACGTATGAAGACTGGCACGGCACACGAGGTGGTGGGTGGCCAGCACCACGTGATGTTTACACACCGCAGCAGATACTCCTCGTAGGCTGAATCGATCTCGGGGAGGCCCAAGACCAGTACAGATAATCGCTACGGGTCGCCGGGCTGATAGCTACACTACCGCTCCCCACATGTATATCTACACACATGTGCACACACGCGCACGCGCGTACACACACATTGTACACATTTTATAATGTGCATGCACTGAATGTGGACTCAAACACCTTTCGCACACACATACACATGCAGGGTACACGTGCGCGCGCACACACATGTTTTGTCCATGTTTCATTGGCACTTTGCCAAATGTGGAAACTTAACCTTGCGAGAAGGCAAGCTTGACTGAACACGCTTCGGCTGTTGGTGTGCGGTGCGTTTGGGTCACAGGCAGCTTTCTCTGCCCCACCGTCCCACATTCTCGATCAGGGCGTGGCTCCTGCTGCTGCTGTGTTGGTGGCTGTCTCAATCAGACCCCATCTCTGAGTGATCCACCAACCCTTCCTTAAAGCCTCTGCGTTAAAGGCATGGGCCAGCATTGCTACCGTGAGAGCCGGAGAGAGATTACAACGTCCGGGCGTCCGTTATGAAACGTCTCGGTGAAACCACTGAGGCTGCTACATCTGTGTGAAGAACGATCTTTTGTTATTTTCTAAATAAATTAAATTAATAGAGCCAGACGCCAAAGTGGCCTCCTGCTCCAATAAGCATGGGGAAACTCTCATCTCTTGTTTTTACCCTTGAGTCATTGATTAGATTCCACATTCCTATGGCCGGAAAAATATATATGTTAAGGACAACCGCTGTTCAATTCCCACAAAATGGTACTGTACTCGTTTTTCTCACGCGTTAAGGAATAAAAAGCTGACCGGAGCCTCCAATCGTCAGTTGAACTCCGCAGCCTTCCGATTGCGCTACGGCCACGCGCTGCAGCCGGGCAGATTTAACAAAGGGCTTCGGCAGAAGTAGAATATACCAGTCAGCAAAAAAAAAATCCGAAAACTCAGGGCAATATCAGCTCCGCGGTGACGTCATGGGCTCGCATGAGTGCCCAACAAGAGAGCACTGATAAGTGCTCGCAGTGGAGCAGCTGGAGCAGGGCCCAAACCGATGTTCAGATTAGGCGTGCGCGTTCACACGCCACATCCTGACCACTCCAGCCGGGTCAATGACCACGAACAAGCCCCGGTTGTGTCGCTTCGAGCGGGCGTGCGAGATAGCGTCAAACAGTTGACGCGTCCAGCGGGAACGATTTCAATCGGGGAGCCATCCGCTGGAAACTGGCGGAAAAAAAAACTGCGTCGCTGTATTGTGTGTGGAGGGGGAGGAAGAAGACATCCTCAACTTGGGAGGAGAGCAGCGAATTCACCCGATGGGATTAGAATGAATGCCGTACTTACGGTAATCATAATAATAATGCCAATTGTTGACATGGGAAAGCCTCGCTCCAGGTACTCTGGTTCACTCCCACGGTAAGCCAAACAGTCATTAGCGGAATTAGCACAAAATACAAATTGCAGGCCCCTTCTGAGAAAGAGTCTTGAAGCTCATTGAGGCCAGCCTGGGTAAGTAATGGGCCGAGTTATCAAGCCGGTGTGGTAAATTCCTCATTGGCACATCAAGGATCCAGTAAATTCATACAACAACCACTGCTGACGTCTCATAAAGGTGTACTAACTTTATCACCCTAAAGTGATGATGGGTTGAGTCAAGCCCCCACCCCACCCCCATCCTTCTCCATGACCAGCTTTTAAGCTGCCACCACAAACACCCCGATTGTCGAGTGGAGGACTCACAGACACGGCACCTTGTCATCGTCGAGTGGGGGACTCACAGACACGGCACCTTGTCATCGTCGAGTGGGGGACTCACAGACACGGCACCTTGTCATCATCGAGTGGGGGACTCACAGACACGGCACCTTGTCATCGTCCTGGGGGACTCACAGACACGGCACCTTGTCATCGTCCTGGGGGACTCACAGACACGGCACCTTGTCATCGTCCTGGGGGACTCACAGACACGGCACCTTGTCATCGTCCTGGGGGACTCACAGACACGGCACCTTGTCATCGTCCTGGGGGATTCACAGACACGGCACCTTGTCATCGTCGAGTGGAGGACTCACAGACACGGCACCTTGTCATCGTCGAGTGGGGGACTCACAGACACGGCACCTTGTCATCGTCGAGTGGGGGACTCACAGACACGGCACCTTGTCATCGTCCTGGGGGACTCACAGACACGGCACCTTGTCATCGTCCTGGGGGACTCACAGACACGGCACCTTGTCATCGTCCTGGGGGACTCACAGACACGGCACCTTGTCATCGTCCTGGGGGATTCACAGACACGGCACCTTGTCATCGTCGAGTGGAGGACTCACAGACACGGCACCTTGTCATCGTCGAGTGGGGGACTCACAGACACGGCACCTTGTCATCGTCGAGTGGGGGACTCACAGACACGGCACCTTGTCATCATCGAGTGGGGGACTCACAGACACGGCACCTTGTCATCGTCCTGGGGGACTCACAGACACGGCACCTTGTCATCGTCCTGGGGGACTCACAGACACGGCACCTTGTCATCGTCCTGGGGGACTCACAGACACGGCACCTTGTCATCGTCCTGGGGGACTCACAGACACGGCACCTTGTCATCGTCCTGGGGGATTCACAGACACGGCACCTTGTCATCGTCGAGTGGAGGACTCACAGACACGGCACCTTGTCATCGTCGAGTGGGGGACTCACAGACACGGCACCTTGTCATCGTCGAGTGGGGGACTCACAGACACGGCACCTTGTCATCGTCCTGGGGGACTCACAGACACGGCACCTTGTCATCGTCCTGGGGGACTCACAGACACGGCACCTTGTCATCGTCCTGGGGGACTCACAGACACGGCACCTTGTCATCGTCCTGGGGGATTCACAGACACGGCACCTTGTCATCGTCGAGTGGAGGACTCACAGACACGGCACCTTGTCATCGTCGAGTGGGGGACTCACAGACACGGCACCTTGTCATCGTCGAGTGGGGGACTCACAGACACGGCACCTTGTCATCGTCCTGGGGGCTTTCCTCTGGGCACTCTGGTGTCCTCTCGGAAGCCAAACAAGCATGGAGGGAATTGGCCAAACATCCCACAATGCAGGACCCTCCTGAAAAGGGCTTTAAGTCAGTGAGGCCTTCCTGTATAAATTATGAGCATTGTAGTGACTTGCGATGGAATGAGTGGTGGACACTCTCACACTTTTGGTAATGCTTGGGCACTCTCCTATTGTGCCTTAGCCTTGTCACCTCCCCACCCCGCCAAACCATTCAAAAGACTGAGCCGTGGGGGTCGTCACTACTCAATCACAGCCCTCGGGGTCAAGCCAAGGGGTGAGAGCGAAGGTAGTGAAACGTGCTCGCTTGAAATCCGCTGCTGAGGTGTAATACAGCACTCCAAAGTCTGTCGCTGAACGATTACCCAACAAACAAAGCCGGGGTTTACAGAAGCCCATGAGCAGATCTTCTCGGGAAGCCTGGCCTGCGCCTGGGAAACATGGAATGGGCTATTAGCACGGTTGGCTACGTACGGTGCGAAAGAAGTTCAATGGACACATTTCTACTCGCCGCAGCTGCTGCACCCGTGTGCATCTGCTTCCTTCGAAAGCCAGCCCGTTGTATTGTTATTATTTTAGGACGAAGGGAACGCTTCTTGTGCAGTCAATAATTCAAATAAATTCGATTTAAAAAAATTGTTGTCTTCTCTTTACGGGGTCATTGCAGGATCATTTTTTTCTCAGAGGGCACTGGCACCACCCGTGGCGTGCCAGCCTGCGGCATGACGCGCCCTGCTGCTCTCGGTGTGCTCAGCACACGGCGGAGTTGGAGCGGCTCCGATTGGGGTGTTTTGTTTTTAACAAGAGCACGTGCCTCGCACACTGCCTTACAGAGCACACAGCGTGCCAGCTTTAAGTGTACTCCGGGGGGACAAGCGGAATGTGAAGCACGCACGTGGTTACGTAAAGGCTTGTTCTGGAAAGGAAAATGAGGATACGCTTCGGATGGGAGGCGGAGGAGAGCGCGGCTCGAAATCACAAAAACACACTGTGTGTGTGTACGTGTGTGTGTCTGTGTGTGTGTCTATGTGTGTGTCTGTGTGTGTGTCTGTATCTGTGTGTGTACGTGTGTGTGTGTACGTGTGTGTGTGTACGTGTGTGTCTGTGTGTGTGTCTGTGTGTGTGTCTATGTGTGTGTCTGTATCTGTGTGTGTACGTGTGTGTGTGTGTACGTGTGTGTGTGTACGTGTGTGTCTGTGTGTGTGTCTGTGTGTGTGTCTATGTGTGTGTCTGTATCTGTGTGTGTACGTGTGTGTGTGTACGTGTGTGTGTGTACGTGTGTGTCTGTGTGTGTGTCTATGTGTGTGTCTGTGTGTGTGTCTGTATCTGTGTGTGTACGTGTGTGTGTGTACGTGTGTGTGTACGTGTGTCTGTATGCGTGTCTGTGTGTGTGTACGCTACAAACCTGGCGAGCGGGGTTCGATTCCCGCTCACGGTCAACACCAGTGACGATTATCTGAACCGGTCCTGGGCCTCCCCTAGGTCTACTCAGCCTCAAATGAGTACCCGGTGCGGTGTGTAAACATCGCAAGAGTAAGTGAATCGCATGAATGTGTAACATCTCAAAGTCCGCTAGGCTGAGAGGTTACTTCGGCGCTGGAAGCAGAGGAACCAGTCTGTGTGGAACTTAAAATGTTGCCTCCTCAGATTTGTCTCTGTGTACTCCGGTTTCCTCCCACAAGTCCAAACTCTACTTCGAAGGAATTGGACAACGACTCTTGAGAACTCAACGGGGGGTTTTATGGATAAATGAGAAGCATTTATGAGTCTTATTTGTCAACATGAACTGCCCATCTCACATTCCCCTGAGGGTATTGTGTTCCTGAAAATATAAGAATCTATATTTTTGCCATTGAGCCAACTCACATGGAGCTTGTGGTTCGAGCCCTATTACAGCTCCATAATTCTGCACTCAATGAAACACGTGCGGTAAACTGGACAACTCAAATCCTGCTCCACCATTCCCAAAAGTTGGCGGCATAGAATCATCGCGTCAAAGTCAATTTGACCGCTGTTCACGTAAACATACAAATTACTGCAGTGGCCGTGTCTTTCGAACGGATCACGCGGATCACTGTGGCCAAAATGAGAGAACGAATTTCTTCTTGATTTTACCAGATTGGACAGAGGACGCAGACTGAAACAAAACACAGCTGGGGCAAGTCCACGCAGAGCTCCGTGCACCAGGTTTACAAGGCTGAGTCACGACTTCAAAGCGAGTGATTCGTGTGGACGTGACCTGTCCACCACTGGCACACAATGGCCTGGTCTTGACCAGAGTGGCGTGGGAGTATTATGCAACCAGTGCAGCTGGTCCACCAAGGCCTCAAAACGACGGTGTCTTGAGCCCGACAGCCGCGTGGCCCTGTGTCTGGGAAACTCAGTGCATGTTCGGTGGCTGCGTCTGTATGCGTGCCCGTGTGGGTATGGGCGTCTGCATCTGGGTGTCTGTCTTTGGGTGTCTGTGTGTGTTGGTGTCTGTGGGAGTCTCTGTGTCTGTGTGGCTGTGTGGTTGGGCGTATGTATCTGAGGCATGCACCCATCTATGTGCCTGAATGATTGAATGTCTACGTCTGTGTCACATACACATGGCTATCTGTGTGTCCTGATCAGGATGTCTCTGTGGTTAGAACAATGTGAGTTTGCAAGGTCTGGATGTCTGAGGGTTGTGGGTGTCCGTGTGACTTAGGGGACTGGATGAGTTTCTGAGTATCTGAGTAGCTGTGTGTTTAAATAACTGGGTGGGTGCATGCCTACGTATCGGAGTGTCCGCGTTAATGTGTATCTGAATGTGTGTAGAGCGTATATACAATATATATGTGCGTGTGCAGTGCCGGATTAAGCTAGTGCGGGGCCTGTAGCATATGTTATAAATGAGCCCTAAATAAAAAAAACACATACATATTAAAACACACACATTTTTAACTTGCATAGTAAAGTAATTGTATTTTTTCATTTGCTATACAGCCAGATAATACCACAAATGGCTAACCTTAAACACCCAGTCGTTCATTAAATGTGAAGGCAGTATAGTACTATATTAATAGAGCAAGTGCAGAATGACTGAACCAGAAAAATGGATAGCTTGAAAGCATTTAGCGCGGGGCCCTTGAAAGTGCGGGCCCGTAGCATTTGTAGCTACTTTTGCTACGAGGATAATCCGGCACTGTGTGTGTGTGCATGTCTCGGCATCTGCATGTCCGGGCATCTAAGCAAATGCTTGCTCACGTGAATGGGTAGGTGACCTGTGATGTGGTTTTAATTGAACCGTTCAATAGGGTTCGTGATGTATTATGTACCTGCATCACCTTATAACAGAAATAAATCAAGTAGGCTAACATTTCAATCAATTGCCCTGCTTGATGGCTACTGGATACGTTTTATGATTAACCAGGAATGGTCTTTGTCCTTTAGCATGACACTTCCAAAAAATACGAAAGAAATTTATATTTGGATCCAGCACCCTTGAAAACTTCAGGATACAATTTTACCTGGCCCTAAGGTCAAACACAGAAAAGGTGATAAAAGGTTTTTCCTCTTTTTTCTGGCAACAAAACAGCGGTGTTAAGATGTTAAAACACCAAACTGAAACCTTTTACAAGGAATCATGTCTGCATTAACCGCAATGCTTGTGGTCAGAATGCAAACAAACAAAAAAGTTCTACATAAATGTTTGTTACGTCGCATATTGTAAAATGTTGGCCGTCGTATGTGTCCTGCTTACACACATAACCTGCACTGTGAGTATGCCAACGTTTCAGATTCCCAGGGCTTATAAAACAACGATGGAAATTATGTAATGCACTCAGAACTGTTTATATGTACATAGATATTAGGTCTTAGTACCTGTAGTTAACACTTAAAAGGGCATTCTTGTTATAGGTGTGCGTGTGTGTTATAGGGGTGTGCGTGTGTGGTATAGGGGTGTGTGTGTGCGTTATAGAAGTTGACTCATCCAAAAGTGAGCACCAGTGCCGTTGTTCTGGGTGCCTTCTCGGGTCTCACACAACACGCAGCCACTTGTCAACAAGAACACAGCACACATCACCACTTCCTTAAGTTTAACGACCGTCCAAGTGTGATTCACGTCCACAAATACGCGCGGCTTGTCCCCCCCCCCCGGCTACCACCACCAACGTGGGCAGAGACGAAGAGAGAGAAGCGAGAGAGGTGAGGACCATCACGCGACACACAGAGGTGGGGTGACAACAACACACACGTACACAGGAGCTGACGTCATGTTCGTGAGTGGGTACTACTGTAATTGTTATTATTTTGCCATCATCATCATCATCACCGTCGTAAATATTTGTGTACTGTACTTTTGGGCGTGATTTACAAGTGGTTTATAGCCGCTGTAGTAGTCAACGTTTAGTGTCAATCCCTCCGTGTTCAAGTGCCAGGCTCAAGATGGACCTGAGTTTGTACTCTGCCCATGACTCACTCACTGCTTCTTTTTTTCTCTCTCTATAAAAACAAACGTCCGCTGTGTTTTGTTCTGTTTGAATTCTGCCGTATGGGGTCTTGATACGCGTTGAATTTAGGTGACATGTATGCAAATTGTATTGCACATTCAAACATGAATGCGTGTGTGTGTTATTGAAGTTCACTCAGCCTGCAGTGAGTCACTCAGTGGCGTGTGTGAAACACCAGCACTGGGGAGACACCAGCCCTTCAAGATCTGTGCAAGTCTTAATAATGAGGACTTGTTAATGAGAGTATGTATTTATACCGGAAGAATCCGATGAGCTATCAAGCTCTTTTTCACAGATATCTAGTAATAATAATATTGATTTCTGGCGCTTTTCATCAAGGATCTCAAAGCGCTGTGCATGACACGGCAGCAGACACTCAGCATAGAAATAATATTTATAAATACTGGAAATCTGTCCAGTAGGACATCTGTAATATCAATTGCCCACACAGTTTGTAAGACTTTATAGGGGATCGTTGTCCTTGTTTGTGTGTTGTGTATGTATCTAACATGTTTGATGTATTCGTAATGAAGTTGGACCTTTTGTGAATTGTGTGTAATTTACTTAATATCGATATAGTTTGGGCTTACGAAGTGACTATCTGTCACTTTGGTAATGTCATATACAATCTTCCCGACGGCGTGAACGGTTATGAATCAATAGATGTGTAATGGAACCCCCACCCTCCCTGTACGCTCTCGTGGGCCGTTGTCAAAGCTCGAATTGATGGCACGTGTCCGTTAATCCAGACGCGCGCGCTGAGTGGTGAGAGTTGCTTTGCAATGTTAATGTTGTTTTCTTCTCGGTTCTTTCGGTAAAGTCACGTAGAATGGAAATAATAAAAGCATAAAAATTAAACATAATAAAATAATTCTCACGACGTTTCGGCCACAACGCAAGTAGCCGTCCTCAGGTGGAAACGTCGTGAGAATTATTATATTATGTTGTATTTTGATTATTTTATTATTTCCATTCTACGTGACTTTACCGAAAGAACCAAGAAGATGAATCCCTGCAGTCACGAAAGCTTTAAATCGAAAAGTGAATGTTTTTATTGAGGGACAGTGCGTTGTGTTGGCGAGGCCGGTGACTGGTTTTGCTGCTGCTGTTTTACTGCCTTGCCCAAGCTTTGGAATTGGTGATGCAATTAAAAGTTGTACCGTTTATTTATTTATTAAAGGGGCGCCACGGTGGCTAGGAGATGTCATCTTGCTCGCCTGGTATGCAGGAGGTCGGGGACTCGATCCCGACCCTGGCGTCTGTATCTGTGGAGTTTGCGTGTCTCTAGAAATCTGCATTGAGATTATGTAGCTTATTTTGGTGCTATAAATGTCCAAATGATGAGCCACTTTGTTGAGCTATCATTTGTGAGCAGGTCGCTTCTGAAAACTCAGTTAATGCCTCAGTGGGCTTTGCCTGGTAGGGTGGGGATGGTTTAGTTATATTTGTTTGTGTTTGTGTAATTTATTTACCTTTCTTGTACTTTACACTCCTATCGTGTTGTTGTACTGTTTGTTGTTGTAACGTTCTTACCCCGTGCCCCGACTGGACATCGGTGAAAAAGAGCTTTTTAGCTCATCGGATTCCTCCTACCGTATAAATACATATTCTTGTTCTGATGTTGCAACTCTCATGCACACCACAACAACAGCTGTTGTGCGAGCCTCGTGAGTGGTCAGTTCCAATTCCAGGGGTAGGAGTCAAGCCTCTGTCAAAAGCCGTCACGCGATGCACGCCGTGGGAGAGATAGAGTGAGAGGCCGGTTTGTGTTTAAAACGAAGGCAGGTTGCAGGTTGGTCAGGACAAGGAGAATGCAATGCAAAGAGAGGAAACCTTGCGAATGGGGGGTGATAGCCGGGCGTTTAAAAGAAGGGAAGCCCTGTGGCTCGAGGCTTGAGCTTGGAATGGAAGTGATGAGTGAGGTCATTTGTACGTAAGTGTAATTCAAGTTTAGTTGCTATACCTCGTGCTCCTCAGCCCTTTACATCTGGTGGCATCGTGTCACGCCTAGACGACGGAACCACGAGAGGGACACGCAAACTCTTCGGCAAAATTCATACCGCCTTCGTTTGACCGAAAAAGCTCGCATCCAGCGGAATGTTCAGCCGATGCTGGATGCGAGTCCGTGGGGCCCGCCTGTAGTGCTCATGAAAAATATTGACGGCTCCATGCACTTTTTGTCGTTGATTTCTGACGGCTTGACATATGTACGTTGAACTTCTATCGCACCGTACGTAGCCAACCGTGCTAATCGGAGGTGCGGGAAACGCGGTTACTATCGTAGACGACGCTTACCCACTTCTCCGCACTGACATCTTTATTGATGCCCTTTTCTTCTGCCATTTTTTTAGCACCCGAGATCTCCTCTCTGGACTTTGTCACGACCTGATTGACACTGTTTGTGGACCCAAATCGGGCTTCCAGGCACTCTGAATGCAACTGTCTTCCAATGTGCTTGCAGACAGCTCTAGTCGCCTTTCAGTGGCTCAAGGAACTTGTGCTTACCGATTTACAATGGGAGTGTGGCCTTATCTTTTTAGATGACGTTATTGTGTTTGGAGCGACCTTTAAGGAGCACCTCCAATGGTTGCATCAGGGGTTTTATGAGCTTTTGACAGGCCAATTTAAAGCTTAAGCCGTCCAAATGCCATCTTATGCAACGTTAAGTTCACTTCCTCGGTCATGTGGTCAAGTCGTGAGAGCATCACAACCAACCTGGCCAAGGGAGGGGAGCCCTCTGATTGGTGGCCTGCAGCCAATCCAAAGTGTTCCACGAGTCGGTCGGTCACTCGAGCACGGCAGTGAAAACAATGTTGCAAGTGCTTTGTTATCAATCCCGCACCTCTGTCTACCCAGCGGTGGGAGATGGTGTGGGTACTCCCACCCTGTGCAAGACGTTTGACCAGTGTGGAAGAGTAGGCCAATGTACCGTGTAGAGCAGCGCTATAGGGCTCCCTTTTAGTGAAGGTCCGTCCGCCGGCAGTCACCTGAGAAAGAAATTGCACCCGACGATGCGCGTGTGTTTTGATGTTTATAGAATGGCTGTCATGTGGTTTGCTCACAAGGAAATTGGCTAACAGCCAAAATTGTAATATCATGAGTCAAACATGGTGTGAGCAACACGTAAAATGTGTGTTTTAAAAGTTCATATCATCCTGCGTGATGGATTCAAGACCTCGGTTGGTGTGCTTGTCACGAAATGGAATCCATCCAAGTTCAACTTAAAGTCAGGGTGTTTATAACTTTGGTCACATGTCTTTATGCAGCGGCAGTCCTGTCCAACTCGCTTGTACTGGTGGGCTAATGTGTAGGTGCCCCAACCTTTTTCAATCCACCGTGTTTTAACTAAAATTAATATGTGGATTTTTTCAAGAGTCTGTCTTGAAACTATGATGTTTGTCGGACAATACCCCAGGGGTTCGAGACACTGAGCCGAGCAGCGCTGAGGTCGTCGTGTGTTCAATTCCGGATTTTCAGTCGTCTCTTGATTAAAGCAGCATCTCAACTCAAGCACTCTGGAGTGAGTTGATGAGCACAGCTCAACTACCAATGAAAACACGCAAAGATACTGCTTGTGAAATGTTCTTTTCAACTCATTAACTTCAGTTTCCGTTTTCAGTTTCATTTATTTGGTAGAGCCCTGTGGGCCATTTGGCTCCAGAATCGGGTGCAACCGCAACAAACAAAAAACAAAAACATGAACAAGAAAACATCTTAAAGTGACTATGCGCAAACAGAAAAATCCAGGAAAAAACTGCAAAAACTTACTCTAAATGCGCTGTTGAGGACACGTAACTGGTGTGCCACTAGTCTAGATTAAGCAGCTTCATAAACTAATTTCTTTAGAACAGTTTTTGTGTGTTAAGTGTGTCGTCCCTGCCCCGCACCTCCGATTAGCGCAGTTTGGTACGGGCGGTTGGGTGGTAAGAGCTGGAACCATGCGCCAAAAGCACGACCATGGTCTCGCTTCCCACTGCTGCTACGTGGAGAGAGGCACGTAGGCTGCTGAATGACACTCGGAGCAAGACATGCAACCCACGCACACCACTACCTCGACACGCGCGCACACTTCCTTGGCTGCAGACGTCCCACGGCAGAACGAGAACAATGCATCCAGAGGGGCTCTTACCTGCTCTGGAGAGGAGAATGATCGTGTGTTTAATCATAGTGTTTGCGGATGTGTGTGTGCGGAGAGACCATTTCACCACAATTAGGGATTGGGAGGGCGGAAGGGTGGCACAGGCGTCATACACGTGCTTCACAACAAGAAGCGCCTGTGCTTGATTCCTGACTCGCTGCGTCTCTGATGACCGAGCGATTCGTCGGTTTATTTTGTTAAAGCCTTTGGAGGAAAAGAGACGGAAGAACGAGGCATGCGGGTGACCAGCTGAGCTGCACGAATCAGCCGTTGGAGCTCCCACTGGGCCCTGCAGTTGCGTCCCCTTTCCATGCTTTACACGAGCGCGAAATGGGGCAGCAATGATCAAATCACGCAATGTGTTTTAGTTTACCAGACTGTTTTGGCTAACGAGCTGAGAATTCAAGAGGCCAGAATAGTCTTCATTTTGCAAGCACGACCCGGGGCATTCGTTTGCCAGTAGGGGGCGCTGTTTGCGAGTAATTTTTTGAATGTTGGAAAATTTGTGCTGTGTATCTGCAAGCACACGATATCCTACTCTGGCAAATGATGTCAGGGGATGTTTAACCCGCATTGTGAAGCGCGTAGCAGTATTATTCGTATTACGACATCCGCAGCGTTAATGGGGGCAGCCGCTGGACTCGAACCGTGACCCTCTGCCAAGAGCGGCGAACGAGCTACTGCTGTTCCTTGTCACCGCCCTGTCGTAAACAGTAGTGTTGTGTTTTTACTCGCATTCCTTCCTATGATATTCACGACTTTACCACCATAACTATTCACTTTTCCCTGGTGTTGAATTTATGCGTGTGTGTGTGTGTGTTTCCCCCTCTCGCGTGTGAGTGGGTTGTCATTGGCTGGAGGGTGTATCCATGATATCATTTTACAGGTTGACAGGCGCGTAATAGGTTAGGCATTGTGTGTGTGTGTATGTGCGGCGCGCGTGTGTACGTGCACCCATGGACAGATCCTGAAGGCGCACGCGCTCACATGTAGAGGCGAGTCACACGTGGGGGCAGCCAACACCACGTGGTGACAGCTTGTGCGTCACGCTCCACGCACTCCATCCCGCGAGTGTAAATAGAGCAAGCTCACCCGTGTCACCGCCCTCCCCGCTTAATCCATTGATACGACACTCATTCACGTATTTATCTATCATTCCACAATTCATTCACAGCCATCAGTTAAAGCAGACGGGAACCTATGAACTCCGCTGAGACCAAATCACCCTGCATGTGACCTAAATTGTCCTGTCAGATCCCAGAAGCAAGACGTTTAGAGCCTGGTGAGTAATGTACTCAGATGAAACTATCAGGGAGGTGGCCAGGAGATGGTAGTGCGAAAACAATATTCTTGAATCTATCAGCAACCGGCACACAACGTCCAGTATACCCCTCACCACGGCTGTGGCTACCATTCACGTGATTTTTTCTCTCCAGTCTACCAGCGATCGGAATATTTTCAGCGAGAAATTAAGCCCCGCATATGAGTAAAACAAAAGCGATGTACAATAAGTTGCCCAGAAGATGGAATTACGGGCAGTGGGGTCATGGGGCCATTTGTGAGCGCCTTTGAGTGTTATCCTCTCCCAGGCGAGGGTTCATCTCTGGGTATCGCTGAGTTGTCACACATGACGGGATACATTCTTTACAACGTTGTTGACCAGCCATCCCAGTGCAGCGAGCACGATCCTGGAGACTCGTGGAGGCATTCCTTGGATACATAACAACGTAGCTGACACTGTTACAGTATACGTATATAGTATACATATGGAGTGTCATCGCGGGATGTCACTGTGTAATTCTGGCCCTAGAGGGTCACGGCGTGCGGTGTAGCGACAACGCGGACACCACGTGGTGTGGGTGCAGTGCCGGCCTCAGCGGGGCCTGGTGAGTGCTGAGTGGCACCACGCTTGGCGTGCAGTGCCAGCCCCTACAGGACAGGGTGTGGCAGTGCCGGCGGTAGGAACGGGGTTACTAAAGGCCATGGCACTCTGGTTGACCCGAGTGGACACGTGACCAGTTGCATCTACAAAGGGGCCCCAAGTGGGGGCTAGGGGTGGTCACGTGGTCGGGGTCGAGATCCTGCTCGAGGATTCTAGAAGGTGGGCGTGGCCAAGGGCTGAGCCGGCCACGCCGCAGAGAATATAAGCCGGGTCCCCTAGAGGGGCCTGCGTTGTTGTTCATCCTGAAGAAACCTTCGTTTACGCTCTACGTTCTCCGAGTCTCCAACACGTGGACCTGGACCCGAGCTAGGATCCCGGTCCATAGTAGCAGTTACGTGGTAATTAGTGCAGTTAGCCTGGTGGTCACCACCAGAGGTTGTTATTCTGTTAAGGGGCAGTTAGCCCGTGTGTTGGTGTTAAATCAATGTGTTGCCTCCAAGAGTACGTATGCGACTCGGTTGAACTCACTACACATATACTGTCTTGACGAATCCACGGTCACGGATTTGACACGGGCGATGCGAGCTTGACAGCGAAGTGAGATTGAGTGTGTCACCCCACACTTACCGTGAAAGAACATCCAGCCAACTACAGTATTAGCAAAGCCAAACCAGGAAGATGTCATGCGAAATGTTGTGATTGTCAGGTGTGCGTGCGTCTCGTGCCTGTGATGTCGTTACCGTAGAAATGATCCCCAACAGCAAACAATGCATCAATCAAGAACGCCGTGAACTTACTTCGCTTATGATGATGGCAGTGATCCCCACCCCACCCCGCCCGGGGGGGGTGGGGGGGGCCTGTGCGGGTTTGTCGCTCGTGCCATTCGAATGACCTCAGCATGGGGACAAGTGCTGCCGTTCCGCGCCCTGCGGCGCCAGTTGCCGCCACCGGCAACTTCGCGGCCCACCGCCTCCACGTGGGAACCGGCGAACAACGATGCACGCGTCGCGGACGAGATCCCACCCTTCTGTTCGTGCGCACGATGTGCGACCCGCTTGGGAGCTGAGTGCCAACGTCGAGGGCCCCTGCTGCTAGCACGCGAGAGGGATTCGGGAGGGAGCGGGGAGTTCGTGGTTGTTTTGCCGTTCCAGTTGATGGGGGCACAGAGCGAAACGTCGTTCGACTTGCACGTTCCACGGTTTTGGGTTTTGCACGGCTACAATTTGCACCGCCGCTGCTGCTCGTGTCTTTAATTGTACAACCGACGAAGGAGACGTTCGTCTCGGCCTGCTGGTGTTACAACCAGCGTCTTCGAGTGAGGGTTACACCGGCGGTGTCTTCGATGAATGTCAAATCCACGCGGTTGCGATGTTTGGGTCTTGAATGAGGAGGCGTTTATTCGGGAGGTCCGCGTTCGTTCCACTCTGTTCGCCAGCGTTCTTTCAGACCCGTTAGTAACGTGATGACTGCACTCTGCATCTCGTATGTAAACATTGTTTATACGTACACACACACACATATATACCTATAAGGGCCATTGGAATCTATTAGGCTGTGCACAGGCGGGTCCAGATGTCTTGTGTCCCATATTGAATTCTCTGAAACGTCATATTTTAAAAGTAAGGTATATTTAAAACAGAAATTAAAATGCAAAGGGAAACAAATGTTCGGGGTCAATTCATTGTGGGGGGGGGGGGGGGTCACAATACATCTGGACTGCCCTGCACACGCTCACGGGAACGTGGACTGCTAATTGCGTGCGTAATGTATGCTGCTATTACAGTGCGTGAGTGCAGAGGCTGGGCAGGCATGACGTCACGTGTCATTTGGCCGAGAGAACACGGCCCGGACCCTGGGTGCCCACTGTGCACCCCCCACGAACCCCCCCCCCCACTACCCCCCCCCCGCACAGCCCAGACCCTGGGTGCCCACTGTGCACCCCCCACTACCCCCCCCCCCACAGTCCTCACCCTGCGTGCACACTCTGCACCCCCCACGACCCACCCCCAACGCCGCTCCGTGGATGAATGAATGAATCTCAAAGCCACGTGAACCCGAAGCTCTGCACAGTGATGATGTTCGTGTGCGTATCTTTTCTAATAGTGCGCGTCTTTGTCTTTTGTAATGCTTGGGGGTTGCTCGCTAACAGCACTTTCCCCAACAGTCTGTTAAGGCTATACAGAGGACCTTTGTCTCTGTGTTGTAACACTTGCGGGGAGCGGTGGTGTAGCGGTCAGCGCTACGCTGCGCTACGAACTCGGCAACCCGAGCTCGAGTCCCGCTCACGGCCAACACCACGGTGACGATTATCCCAGCCGGTCCTGGGCCTCTCCTAGGTCGACTCAGCCTCCAACGAGTGCACGGTGTGGTGTGTAAACGTCACGACTGGGAAGACAAGGCGGCCGGGCGTCGTGGCCTCTACCCCCACACCGCCGTGTGCTTTGTCGGCCTTCAGAGGCGCTTGTTGACAGTGCCCACAAGCCCGTTAAATGCCCTTGTCTTTCTAAGGGCGTATTTTTGTCTGGTATTACACAAATTAAACAATTAAATATTGCACCTCTGTATAGCTGTATCCTGTATCACCGAGTTTCAGTTTACCTTGTATACACATGTGTAGTGTCAAACGATTCAGACAGAGTTTCTAGGAGGCACTTTCTTTATTAACAACTCTCACGGTCTCGTCCACACACTCTCCACAGTAGCTCAGCCCAGCCTGTACACAACACTAGCCGTCTAACACTGACGGCGCCGACTGACAGAGCCAACTACTCTTCCTTCGTAGCGCAGCGTCTAGCGGAGACGTGTAGCGACGACGAGACAACGACGAGACGAGTCCACTCCCAGCACCGGCAGCCCTGAGCCCCCCGCTCTCGGCTCCTTTTATGCTCCCGGCGTGGCCTGGCTCCGCCCTGACCGTGCCCCCTTCTCGAACCTCCCAGCAAGTTCCAGGGACTTCCAGACGGGGTCCTCCGTGACCCTTGCCCCAGTTCCTCCGCCCTGCCAACACGCACCGTGCTCAACCTCACCGGCGTGTGTGCCGTCTGTCCACCACAGCTGCCGCCCTACAGCCGGCGCTATTACACTACACATACATAAAAATCCCTTAGTCATCTATCATTCATAAATGCAACCTAATTACCAATCATCATCGGCCATGGTCAATCCACTGCTAGATGAAGGTCTCCTCCCTCAAGCTGTCTCACGCTCCTGAGATGTGAACGTCCACGCTGAAATTCCGTTGCTCCATCTCCATGCGGTGACCGTAATCTCGGGGCGTTCCATTCGTGGGCTAAGTAAGTTTATTGATGAACTTTAAGGACATAAATACAAACAAATGCTGGTAATATTTTTTTTCATATATGATACTGTATACTGTTAAATCCGCATAATTAATTTCCAAATAATTATTACTCTGAAAAACAACACTTTTACAACTTAAAAGCTACTTGCAACTCCCAGTTTGTACATGTGTGTGCATGCTCTGAGTGTTTTATATGTGAGTACAGATTCTGTTATCAGCACCCGAATATCTCCGTGTATTTTTAATTCTCAGGTCGCCCTTGGATGTATGTACAATGTGGAACTTCTTTCGCACCGCACGTAACCACTCGTGCTCATCGGAGGTACGGGAAGCATCGTGTTACGGGAATGTCGCCTCGTCTCTTGTCATCGTCATACTCCTGAACCAACATCCACAGATACCAGCCATGCGCTCTTCCCAAGGCGCCTCTAATGGCCAGCATGGAACAGTCACCAAATACCTGTGAGCGTAGTGGGGCCTTCCGCTAGCATTGGCGTGAGCGAGCGATTGCGAGGCTGCACCTTTGCCCCTGTATCTAATGTTTTATATTTTTAAAAAAACGGTATATAGTAATAAATACATTATTAGTAAGAGGTCGACGGGGCTTCGCCTGCTGACTATCTTATTTAGCGTCGGATCCCACGGGAGACAAAGCCTCTTGGATGGTGACTTGGGAAGAGTTTCAGCACGAGACTTTGAGGAGTGGAGAGGTTCGTCCTGAATCTGCCCTGTGAGTGAAAATGTTGGTGTCCAGATGTTATTGCAGTCATAAGCGTCGTGTTTCATTTTAGTGCCACGTGTCCGTTCTACAAACATTGTGAAACACAACGAGAAATTACATCGCTCCGTCACGAGAATGTGTAAGACATTCGCGTAAGACATCTCTGTAACAACCGATTTGTACCCGAGGGTACTGAATATACAAAACACGAGTTTATGAATTTTCCAAAACACAATAATTGTATCGCATGCGCTTGGCTCGTCCTATCTCTAGCCCTAATTGTTGCAATAATTTATTTAAATAAACAGCGAGACTCGGCGGGGCTTTTATTTCTCCGCACAGTCCAGACGAGGCATGAGTCACACGGAGAGCGGCGGCGCAGTGCGCAGTCATAGAGTCGTCTTGTCTGGAGTCTAAATGACATCACACGGAACGCCCTTGCTGTCTCTTATCAGCGGCACGAGCCCTGATAAAAGCTTGCACTATCTCGACAAAATATGATATCAGCAGAAGTGACACTGTGGCCAGAGCGCTGGGTTCACAATTAGAAGGGTTTGCCAATTGAGTTGACTCAAAGCCCATCATCCTTATGGGGTCGATAAAGTAATTACTACTTTGTTGGTGGTTGTCCTTATGGGAGACACTGGCGCCATGGGAATGTAGAATATCCACCACTGGCTCAGTGATGGCAATTGGCTGCAATGGCTGAGATTTGTCAAGCCTCTTTGGATAAAATTAAATGTCAATGCGCTCTCATACAGTGAACTAACTTACCTTCGACAGAACTCGATAGAAACATGTTAAGAGTCTGGCCAATCTGCAAGGTATTGTTTGAGGATGTGGATTTACCACTGTAGTTATTCTGACCTAAGTGCGTTGATGAAAGCCCAGTCTGAAACGTCACCTACTTAAGGTCTTTGTTTATTGACGAATGTTTTCGTGTTTTTGTCATTTGTGGTCATGCACCCACTGTCAACGCAGTGCCACAAAATACTGCAATCTATGAACACCGGGTGAGTGAGTGGCCGTTAAAATCCATGCCAATTATTGCAATTCACCTCGCCGAGTTGAGATTGCAAACGCGCAGTGCACTGCAAATCATGTAAATGCTTGCGTTGGCACGAATATCTCTGTTCTGTGCCTCACCCTTAGACATTTAACCCCATAATGTGATGTTTACTGCCTTCCACCAGTACACGTTGTCTTTTTTTAGCAGATTAACTCCAAAGCAAATACTGTATAGTCATTGTAATGTGCACGGTACTGTGCCGGTAAATAAGTGTTTACTCATCTGTGTGTGCGTTTGGGAGTGTAATTGTGGGGAGCCAACACCAGTGACGATTATCTGAAACGGTTCTGGGCCTCCCCTAGGTGGACCTAGCCTCAAATGAGTACCTGGTGCGGTGTGTAAACATCGCCACAAAGGCGGCCGGGCGTGGTGCTGGCCACCCACCCCATCGTGTGCCGTGCCGGCCTTCATAGGTGCTCGCTAACAACACTTGCCCCTACATCTTCTTGGTTGTTTCGACAGACCTGTTCTTCACCTGAGGACGGCTGCTTGCGTTGTGGCCGAAACGTCGTGAGAATTATTTTATGTTTTATTTTTATTATTTTATTATTTCCCTTCTACGTGACCAAGAAGATGAATCCCTGCAGTCACGAAAGCTTTAAATCGAAACTTGCCCCTACAGTCTGTTAAGGCTACACGGAGGGTCTTGTATTGTGATTGTTAGATTTTGAATGTCGCTTAACGGGAACGCGATGAATCTTGACTTAAAGCTTCGTGAGCGTCTACGTGACTTTACCGAAAGAACCAAAGAATATGAAACACGATGGTTACGAGTTATTTGTATGAGTTATTATTGGTGGCGAGGTGGTCTCACTGGTGAATGGTGAATCGAAACACCGGCACATGCTGCACACATTCAGGGAGGCGAGGGAAGGGGGCCGCGATTGCCAATCATCATGAGATTCACAGTCACCATCATCCAATCACCACCATCATCCCAGTTACCCTCATCAACATTTAGAGACGGCGTCTCCGCCTAAATCGTTCTCAGCTGCATCATTCATCATCACAAATTGGCACGTCTATCATCATGAAGCGCATTAACCGCACCTGTGTCCCGGTACGACACGCTAACGATACTATTGCCATTTAAAAAAGTAACGTAATTTCACGTTTAATACGGCGCAGCCGGACGAGCGTGCGTACACAATAGCGAGAGCCGTGTACAAGGCGGTGCGCTCATCTTCTCAGGTTTTTTCGGTAAAGTCACGTAGAAAGTAAAACAAATAAAAATAAAAATCACGACGTTTCGGAGGCAACACAAGTCTCCGTCATCAGGTGGGACCGTCACAGTCCCACCTGATGACGGAGACTTGTGTTGCCTCCGAAACGTCGTGATTTTTGTTTTTATTTGTTTTACTTTCTACGTGACTTTACCGAAAAAACCTGAGAAGATGATTCCTTGCAGTCACGAAAGCTTCAAATCTAGAATTAAGGCGGTGCGCATTGCTGAGGACGCAAGCCGACCGAGTGAGTGGTGGGGAGCGAGCGACGCAGAGACACCAATAATAATTCTTCTTCTGTGTTTAATGTTAATTCAGTGGGGTTCTCTCAGGCCCGCCCACTCGCGTGCAGCATAAATTGTGGCGTGTCCTGCAACTGCTGGCATAGCCTCATGACAAGAAGCAGCAGCAGCAGCAGCCAAGAGCTAGGGCTCACACCTTCACAGACACACAATCCTCGGTCACCAATCCTTCCTTCCCTCCTTCCTCCATCATATCATCTTCCTTCCGTCGACTAAATATCCATTCCCTCGTTTTTTCTCTCTCTCTTCACCGCTACTGGCTGGAAGGGAAGTTGCGTTTGAGTTTGTGGGGGGAGGCTTGTTTCAGCTCTCTCTCTCTGTGCGTTCCTTGGGCTCTCTCTCTTCTGTTTTAATTTATTTTTTTTAAAGCTCGGCACACGGACCGGGGAGGGGTGGAGGGAGGGAGACGGACGGCTAAGGGCCCCACCACCACCGCCACCACTCCGACACGCCAAGTTCCAACTCGCGGAGTAGCCGTCTGGCTCTGGCCACTTTTTAACTTCACATCGTCACCATCCTCTTCGTTCGCATCGCCGCCTTCGTCTGCAGCGCCGGGTGATGCAACAGCGTACAAGGTCTGTATCGGGGTTCGTGCGCTTGTTTAGGGCGTTGGCGTTTAAAGAGCGTGCGAGTGTGTGAGTGTGTGGCGCGTGTCTGAGTGAGTGTACGTGTGAATGTGTGTCGCGTGTGTGAGTGTGTGTGTGTCGCGAGCAGTGACGCAGTGGTAGGCGCACTTTGCCATGCCACTCTTGCCACCCGAGTTCGAGTCCCGGCCGCTGCTCCGTCGCAGCGGTTGCCGCGTTTAGAACTTTAACTGGGAGACCGCTAGGTTGACTCGGCAGTTAAAACGAGTTGCCCGCCCACCGGTGCGGTGTGACATAATCAGGCGCCGGGGATACGAAGGCGGTCGGGGCGGGGTGCTGCTCGCCGCCACTGGCCTCTCTCGTGCGCGCTGTCCGCCTTAAGAGATGCTCTTGAGCACTTGGCCGCACGGTCCGCGTGAAGCTATACGGGGGATCTTTGTATTTGCATGCGTGCTCCTACTGTATTGTACAAACACGTGTGCGCAGTGCGGGAGAGGCTTTGCAGATGCAGCCGTGCGGCTCGAGCGGGGCGTTGCGCTTAGGTCCCTGCGACCCGCGTTGGATTCCTGGCGGGGGGATGCGCGCACGATACAATCTGCGGTGGAAAGTGGGAGCCGAAAGCGGTCTAGGTCGTCTTGGGCCATAAAAAAAAATCGATGCAGTGCTACAGTTCTTGATGCTGGCTGCGTGTTAATCGGCGGATTGAGTGCTGCTGCTGCTGGGCGTGGTGGTGTGGCCACCGCCTCTGCTCCAGACTCGTTCGTGGGTGCGCGCAACGGCGGTCGCTCCGATGGTGGTGGGGTCCACCAGGCCAGCGAAGGGGCGATGAGCTGTGTGCCCAATGCAGGAGCAGCATGGTCGTGGCGCATGTACGGAGTGGTTTTTATTTCCTCCTAAAACATTTCCCGGGTCGCCGTTAGCCTCGGCGTGTGACCTGGCAGTCACGTCCATAGAGAGAGAGATCTACTGGATGTGCTGTGACCGGAAAAGCATCTGAACGGTCACAGACCCGGCCTAAATTAATCTCTGCATGTTATACACAAAGGTGATCGGTGGGTTCCATGTGCCACTGGTTCCCCAGTGGTCTAAATTAATTGTCGCGAGTCTTGTCCACTGATTGTCCTTGTCATTACGTACTCGGAAACGGAACGTGTTCCTAATGTTGGTGTCTGGCCAGGCTGTTATAAATGCGTGTCTTCGTGTAACATGGAGTGCGGTGCGTGAGGCGGTGGGTGCCAGTGTTGTGCACAGGCAAGTTGGTGTGGTGTGGGTGCGTGACGGCGCCTCCAACATCTCCAGTAGACCCACGTCGGACCCATTCACTTATTCAATATGCCCGCTTGCGAGACTCGTGGAGTTGGTGGTAGTTGTATACATCGCTGTGCTGAATGTGGTGACCGCTTTTACAAGTGCATTGCAGTCCGCCCAATGAATGCGCACATTATTCAGAGTGCGCTGCGTGTCCATTGCAGAGGGTCGCGTGTAAGTTTGGGTTTGAGTATACAGTGTTGCGTTGCATATCTTGACACTGTACAACACGTGGCATGTCATGAACGTGCAGTGGTCACCGTGTATGCGACTGCCCAATGCATCACCCGCTAAGAGGGAGTTGTTGATCCCCTTATTGTAGCCACAGCTGCCGCGTGCCACCCTTTTGCTTGACATGACCATTGCTGTCCCTATACAGCAGTGGTTATGCCCCACATTCAGGCGCCCTGGGATAAAAATTCCTCCAGCCCATATGATTACCAAGACCACCACCTCGCACCTCGCTTGCCCTCGCACCCACTGCCCTTGGCGGTTGGGTTCTTTAGCCGTAGGGAGATTCGAGGCGGCGCTCCTCCTTCACGGCAACCTCGACGGTGTTTCAGGCGACACCGCCACCGCCTGGGACGTGAGTGCTACGCTGCTGTGGTGGGCCCCCAGGTTGTGGAGGTCGGTCTCGTGTATGCTTAACTTCGTTCGCACCGTACCGAGCCAACCGTGCTAATCGGAGGTGTGGGGGAAGGACAACAAGCTCTTGGACAATGTTATTCTTAGTTTGATTATGAGTTTATCTTAAGTGTCCCCAGTTCGTTTTGTTCCTCCGTTGGCTCGTCCTGCCACCTGTTTATTGTTAATGTCTCCTTTGTCGTTCATGGCATTTTGCCAGTGAAAGGCCCCTTGAGTGAAAGTCGTCAATGGTCCTCTACACGCAACTTGGGACTTGCTGTGTGGCCTTGCACTAAGCTAATTCTACCGACGTCTGAAAATTGTGCAACTCGTCGGACAGAATGTGCGTGCAGGCTGCAAACAATGTTACCTGCAAACAATGCTACCAATACGACGCTCACAAGGTGCTTTCTAGACCCCAAATTGTGCGATAGGGATTCCTAATGTTGGCTCACGACTACCAACCTTGCCTTGCATGTCACGGTGTTACCGTATTGCTTGCACGACTCGGCACAGCCCTTGTCTTTTGGACGAACATCTCAACAGTCAAATATTGTGGCCACCTTTTGACACCGCTGTAAGCATGAGGGTGGCGAGAGAGCTGTATATACCGGTGTCGCCCTTGGTTGGAATTATTGGTGCAGAAGTCTATCCATTGGCTACGGCTGCTGCTGCCTTGTGCCTCGGCAGTGCTATGTTGACGAGCCCTCCCTGGTCACTGGGGACATGCTGTTCGGCACCGCTAATGGTTTGTACGTGCACGCCACACAGCGCAATGCTTTCTGGATCGTGTGCCACTGAGAGGTCGTGCCGGTCACGTCTCTCCCCACTGGCCTTGCGTTTTGGTGGAGGGAGTCGTCGGCGCTCTGAGAAAGTGACCCGTCAAGTTGCTCGTTTAAAAAAAAAAAGACGTCCCGTCTCTGCGGAGCTCCCCACTTGGTTGTAAATGAAGGTCATGAATCAATGAAGGATGCCTTGGGGGGGGGGGGATCTATGAGCTAATCTTGGGCGCTCAGGGAGACGGCATGTTTTGTTGCCGACAAAACTATGTTGGGGTTTTTTTTATAGTACTGAAGTGTCCTTTAAACCGCACTTTCATTGGTCAAGTATGCAAACTTTCACTTGGGTGCAATGCACCATTTAAACGTGGTTTATATTCCATTCTCAAAAGGCATTTAAACCAGGTGGGTGTTCCGAGTGACATAGATCTTTCAAGGGAAGCCTGGACTCAAGCAATCCCCCAGGTATGCCATATTTCTGGCTTAAAACGCGCTTTTAACTCTTGAAGCTGCGTCTCATCTGATAGCAGTGCAGTGACCGCTCACACGTTTGGAGTGAGTGGTTTCCGGAGCGCCGTATAAGCCGGAGAATGCGGTCGGTGTTGTGATTTTTGAGATGAGGCCCTTGTCTGAAATTATTTTAATGTGATCCTGAATTTGCTTGCAAGATTGCATTTCAATGCTTCCTTACCAGGTAAAGAGAAAATAATTTCGTCCTAAACATTGGGGATACATTTATCTCTTGTTTTTACTATGGCCGGTAGAGTCCTGTGCACCAGGTTGAGTGCGACTTTTATAACTGGGGGAGGGACTCGATCTGTCGAGGGAGGTCTGGGGGGGTATGCTTGCAAATTCAAAATTGGGTACAACAAAACAAGTAATATTACAATTTTGAAACCCAAAAGATAACACATTGGTACTAAATGAGATGCGTAGTGGAAAATGTTAACACGACTAATACTGAATGTGAGAGCCGAGGTGAAGTTGACCATCAAAAGCATTTGGTTGTCAAAGGAAATATGGCTGCAAACAACAGCAACATTTACTTTATCCATTCGGTGCGATAAATGATCCGCAGCCAGGCAATGAGAGGCAATGTCTCTTCCCACTTGGGATCATGAAGTGGGGAATTTAGCCAGAAACTAAACATCGGTCTGACCGATTGTCGAGGCTTATGGCATTCCGGGGAAATCTGAGACGTGGATGAGCTTGCACGCAGATGTCTCCCGTCCAGATCTGACGTGAGGTGAGGGGGGGGGATTGCAGACACCTCCCCATGTGACTACATTTTCAGCGTTTATTTGTTTAACGCTCCCTCCCCTCCCCTCCGCCGTTTTGGCCGCTAATCGGCGTTTGGATCTCAGTCTTGCACTGCCGTGACCTCGTGTGCGGCGGCGGCGGCGCCGAAACTCGCCCCGTTCTGGCGGCTCGCCGGGCTGTGGTTGTGACTTGCTGCTGCTGCAGGTGAACGAACGTTGGTGGTCGACGCAGGGCGACTTCAATGACCCGAAACGTGCAAGTGTGGGCGGTCTGGTCGTGCACTTTATTTGGGGATTGGTCATAATGGTGCCCCATTAACGGCGGCATGCGCCATTGACCAAAAAACGTGTTTTTTTTTTTCAAAACCTGGATGGGAGTTCATCGAGGCAACACTACAAATGTTTCGAGGCAAACCTGGTTGTGACTTATTAATTTCAGCATACGACTGCACAAATTAAAATGATCCCAGGATTAAATAAAAATGCGTTTTTTGGCAACCAGATGATGAAATGTGTAAACAAAACTAATAAGATTTTACGAGTTTACCCAGTAGCAGCGTTTCCTGTACGTCATTCCTCATCACCCGCCTGTCGGTGCAGCTGTCTGTTTACCAATCGAACTCCAAATACAAATTTAGTAATTATTGGAGCCCCGTGCACGATGGCTGCAACTTCCCGTGTGACCGAGAGAGCGCTGATATTAAAAAAATTAACCCGTAAAAACAAAGTTTTTCACTATAAATCCTTTATATGCGTGGTATCGGTTTTATTTTATTATTCATTTTTGTTTTTCTTGAGGTAAGAGTTTCATTTTTATCACATTTGTATTTTAAATTAAATATGAATTTTTTTTTTTCCAAAAAAGTGTAAAATTTTGGGAAAAAAATTTCACGAAAATAAATTGTCACGCACAACGAGTCTGTGCAAAATGTCAGCTCGATTGGATCACGGGAAATGGGTTAAAAAACAACCGAAAGATTTGCACGGTCGCAAGCACGCAAGCAAGCGAACTTAATATAAAGGATTTAAAAAGAGATATTAAGCGAGTCGCACAAGTAACTTGCAGACCATTCGATAAACCTTGCCATTTTAATGAGCGTTCTCTATCATGCGTGTCGAAATCGGGCGCGTGCAGTATGTAACTGCTATTTGAATATGGAGAAATTGGTAAAATTTAAATGTACTGCGGGTGGGTGTTTGTGGCGCTTGTAAGCGCTGTGTGTGGGGGGGGGGGGTTCCCTGTTCTTGCGCTGCCCAGAAATCTTCTCTCCAAACCGGGGATGGTGGGTTTTGTCCTTCGTATTCTTAGGTTGGTTTTTTTTTCGGTAAAGTCACGTAGGTGACTTTACTTGATACAGCAAATCTAGTTGTGACGGTTCCACCTGATGACGGAGACTTGTGTGCCTCCGAAACGTCGTGGTTTTTTATTTTACTATTATTAATTTGAATTTTTTACCTACGTGACTTTACCGAAAAACAACCCCTAAGAATATGAATCCTTGCAGTCACGAAAGCTTCAAATCTAGAATTTGTCCTTCGTGTCTGCCTGCAGAAGTTGTGTGGACGCTACTAATACAACCTGCATCGAAACACGGGGGGGTGGGGGGGGATGAAGAATGCACACTCGGACACTCGCAGTGGCACTGACGGGGCAGAGGAGCACACGGATTGGAGCCCGTTGCTCGGGCCGGAGGCGCCGTATTGGCACCGACGAGAGGCGAAGTTGTCGGGCTTGGGCAGGACACGCGGCGTCATTCGGAGGCTCTCGCCTTGGTGGCCTTGGTGGCGCGCCGGGTTTGATTGACGGCGAAACAAATTACATTAATATACAGTGCACGTGACGCGAGTGCTGCAGCGCTGCTGTTTAGCTTCGTGGTAATAGAATAATAAAGCGGGAATAAAACACGCGCTCCATTAAAGTGGCGTTAATAATTAAAAGGTAAAGGTGCAGTCCCTGCAATTGCTTGCTGCGCCACTAACAGAAGGGGGGCCTCGCATTTCTAGAGGGGAGGTCGAGCGAGAGCCCTCTTGAGGGTGTTTGGCCTACTATGTCACGCTGGCCGGGTATCTTGGAGGCGGTGGGAGAACCACTTCTTTCCAAGCTGCTCGTTGTCCTCATTTCTACTGCTGGGTGGGAGTGGGCACGACCTGTTCAAGACGCGTGCCCCTTGCTACGCCGAGGATCTGTTGGCTTGCGAGTCCGGCTTGCCGACCACTGGCGCCACGGCGTCAAATATTGAAAGCGGATTTTAAGATTCTGTGCGAGGTTTTGCTTTAATCGCAAAAAACTGGCATTGAACCCACAAGTGTTGGCTGCACAAGTGTCAACTTGTGTGCGCAGTGGCACATGGGTCTGTTTCCGGGAGCAGCGTCAAGTGCTTGGGTTAATAAGAAGGGGGATTAAGATTTCAGCTTATCAGCCTCCTGATCCTTTACGTGGTGTGTGTTTGCGCATTGCACCATTACTGCTGTGCGTGCACCATAATATTCTTTTAAATAGATTAGTTTACAAAAACATGGCAATAGTAACACCCGAGAAACACGTGTTTTGTCAGATGTCCTTTGCGTCATTGGCAGGCTTTTACGATGAATAGAGCATTAAAAATGCGAAAATAGCTGTCAACTTTTTACCGTCTCCCCTCCCCACCCCTCCCTTAAAGTCAAAACGCCGTCTGATGGGTCGGTGTGACCCAGATGCAAAAACGGACAGCTGTTGTGCTTTTCAATCTCATGCCAAGCAGAACGCGGATTAACTGTGGCGCGCAAAGGACCATGGGGCTTTTGCCGTCCAATTCCAAAAATGTGCCGTTGCTCCAAGTCCCAACGGTAAAGCTAAAAGTGGGTGCCTATACATTCGGGTACTCGTTTTGGAGGCCAAAGCTTTTCGTTTCTGGTTGCACGATTCCCTAATTGAATTCGTGCCCAGAAGCCCCGTGGTTTAAACAGCCCTCTCTGGGTTGGGAGCGGGGAGTAAAAATGTTGTGGCGCTTGGGCGGGGGGGCACTGCTGGGAATCGCTGGGGTCACTCATCCTTGAGGCTCTGGGCCCATAGTTGGGCCCTCCGGCACCCTAACCTGGCACCAAGGCCACTGCTTGTGCCCCGTGGTTGCTTGTCCACCACCAACCAGGCTGCCGTCTGCCTTGTTGAAGACATTTGCTTTGAAACCATCACAAGGATTTGTCGTTTTCAACCCCCCCTCCAATGCAAGACGTCCCTGCTATCATTGTGTTATGGCACGTGACTATATGCTACGTTTTGGAAATACATTTTCGTGAGTGAAGTTTCTTGTACGTGGAACATAATTGTATCGCTCATTTAAGCCTATTCCCTTCCCAGTCTGGATGTAAAGTTAGGCTCCCTGCTTGGACGATATGAATGAAAGTGCTTTTGACCTATACCTACTTTATTTTATATATGTGTTTTATATTATGGTAAAAAAAGTGTATCCTTAACGGACTAATGTTAGGTATTCTGTGTTGCTTGGTATTCAGACCAAATTTGGTTGACTCGTATTCCCAAGTAAACGGCAACTTCATTCGCATGAAGGTTGCTTGTCTCGGCGGATGCCAATCTGTTATTCAGCAAAGCTGTGGTCATGGTGTCTCAACTCCCCCATGTTCTTAAGATGCATCGAGTGTCCCGCATTCTCCTGGCTTTGATTTTTAGCAGGTGACTTTGGCAAAGTGTGTTTTAAACTGCTTTAAAAAAAAGTCCACCTGAGGTCTTGGCACCCCAGCCACTCCCTCCGTGCACAAGTGTTCGTCTGTGTGGTCCGGTTAAACCTGCCTCCCGTGACTGCACTGGACCTCATGGCTGCCTGTTAGTGCTGCCCAGCAGCGAAATACTTTTAGAATATATATCCCATTTGGCCTACACTGGCAGGGCGAAGAGCGTGGTGTAATAGTTGTTTGGATTACGGTAAATTTGGAAGACCTTAGTTTGTGTTTTTTTCTGGGTGGAGGGGGGGCAGTGCTGGAAAGTTAGGGACGTGGTATACATTATAAATAAATCACGCCATTTTATAGGCAATATCCATCATCGGTGTTCCTGGAGCCACTTTCGCTTTCTTAAGCCAATTGATCCCGTAGTGCTGCGCAGAAGTGGACGTGGAATGCGGTTCGTCTGATTTGCAACTTGAGAGGAGGAGATGGTATTACAAATTGGCAATTTTAATTTGTTTTAATGTTTATTAGTAAAATGTCACGCGATTTGTGGTGCTGTCAGTCACTTTTTTAAGGCACTCTATTGAATCACCTTCTTGGGGTTTATTTTTCTACACTGCTTAATTTGCCTTTGGCCGGGGTGTCGCAGCGGTGGAGAGTTGACCTGGTGGTGGTGGTGGCCCAGCGATGGTGCCCCCCCAGCCCTTCCCACCCTGAGGTTAATCAAATGAGCAACCACCGTTGTGGGGAAACGTAAACCGGTCATTGTGGGTACTTGCCACTGCCATAGAAATGTGTCTATACACCATCCCGCTTGGTGGTAAAGATGAGCACCCACCCCCACTCTTAAGTATAGGAAGCTGCTCACGTTTTGTGCCGAAAGTTTGGTCGTTAAGTTTTAGAACAAATGTGTTTTTTAGCTTTCCTCCCAAACTTAAATCGTCGTTGGACATCTCGTCAAGGGAAATAATTTTAATCCTCTGATCTTGCAACTAACATTGCATTCCCTTGGGTTGGGGAACTGTCCTGGAAGGCATCACAGAAACTGCTCCAACATCATCAATGCGCGTGTCTTGGTCGTACCGGGAACACTCGGAACCCCGTCGGCCTTGAGGGGCGCTGGAGCGTTCGGTTGGCACGTGCTTCAGTGCGAGATCCCCGGTAAACACGAGTCGTCGGCTCGAGAGAGAGGAGGAGGGGGGGGAAAGAAGTCGGCGTTGTGCCACCAATAAATTCTGGTTTAGCCGCGCGGATTGGCTCGTTGCCCAATTTTATTTGAGAGCGCCGTTGCCCCGCTTGTTGCAGGGGTCGCCGTGACCGCGCGTGTGCGGCGCGTCGTGCCCTCGTCCTCGTGGTCACTGCGGTGGCCCGAGGCGCTCTTGCGGCGGGCGCCCGAAGGTGCGTGCCTCCGCTTGTCAAGTTGACGCGTTGCACACTTCTCTTCAAGGACGCGCTGTTGCGTAGAGGGGCATGCTGGGCGTTGCGGTGTGCGCGTGTGGATGGTATTGAGCAAAACCTTTGTGGGTGTTGTCGCAATCTGTGCTCCACTTTTTTTGAGCGTGTGCAGAGATGGGTCATCTTGGATGGTGTGCGTTTTTTTTGTCATTTTGGTATTAGGAGCTTGATTTTTTTCAATGTTTTGAAACGCTGCGAGGCTTGGCTTGGAGCCTTGCTGGAAGGAACTACTGCTGTATGTGTGCCTAACCATAATAATGGTATGTCGTACCCTATATTCCTACTCGTTCATAAAGCCTGTCTGCACCAGGTAAACGTTTCGAATAAATATAATGAACCTGATAAGATTTTCTTTTTTCTACAATCAGACTCTAACAACTAGTTTATTTCTGCAAAAGATCATTGACGACTTGCTTAAATTTCTCATTTAAACACGTACCCATAGGAAACCGTTATTTAAAGATTCCATCTTCTTTATTAGACTAAAATGAATGAACTTAAAACGGAGGGGGAAGCTCCATTTACTGCTTTCAGATTATTATGATTTTAACGAAATGTGTTTGTACAAAACTACTTAAATCCAAAACATCTCGAACAATAGTTCTCTAATGTATTTTGCTGTTTAATGCGCTATCAAATTAGGAAAACCGCAAACTTGTGTTTTGAACATTTTCTAAATGACACGGCATCTTTATGGGGCACTTAAAATCGATTTTGGGGGGCTGAAAATGAAAAATCTCGGATTTTCAGATTTTTTTTTCCTAAAAGCTACTGATGTACTGAATATCAGCTTTCTACCTTGTTGGGAAGTTCCCTAGAGGTTTTTGAGACTCGCATATATATACAGATGAAGATATTTATATAGAGGATGCCAGGAACAGGTTTTAGGACGAGGTTTGTTGTTCAAAATTAATATCCTGCACTATTTTGGACTTTTTTTTTAGGTCTAACTTGAGTGGTGGTTTCTGCAGTCTTGCTAATTTGCCGTTTTTTAGTAGGGGTTGACGGTCACTACTCCCCAAGGACTGTCAAGTTAATATTCCTTTTCAACATTGCTTGAATTGTAGCACCTCCCTAGTAACTGGCAGGGGTCCCCTCAGCCCATGATATTGTCTACGAATTAAACAGAATCTCTTGCCCTTTTCAATGTACGAATGTAGCTTAGGAATCTATACAAATGCTTCTATAATTGTCCCTTATCCATCAAAGGGCAACAACTTGTATCATCATGGTAATCCATTTGTAGTCATTAACTTGGTAAACTCAAAGCCATAGTGCGGTCTTGCACCTCGTCAAAATCCGACGCCAACTCGAGCTCCCAGTGCCTTTAAAATGATTGCTCGTGCAGCTGTCCAAGAGCAGTAAGGGGCTGCGGTTTAGTCAACTTGCGCAACAAGCAGCACCATGCTAAACAGGAAGAAGGGCCCAGCCTTCGGAAAAGTCACTTGGTCGGTCTTTGCTCTCTGGCTGTAAAAAAGAATAGCTTAAGTTTTTTTCTGCTGGACCCGTCACAAATTATCTATTGACGCGAAGGGGTTGGAGGGGAGGGCCTGGAATGGGGTACATAGGGGCAAAGGGGTTGCTGGATGAGGGAGAACTGAGAAACGAACATCTCCTGGTCCCATTCCAGTCGTGCGTGATTAACGACAAAAAAAATAAGCAACGGCGCCAAAGACCGCGGTTTCCTTTGCTCTGGGCGTCCTAACTCTTGAGTACAAACTGTGCGATGTGCGGGGGGGAGAAAAATATTTCTTCGTCCAGAAGAAAAGGTGGCCCAGTGAGATTGAATGAGTTGGGTTGGCTGGGGGAGTGGTTGGGAACCTCCAAACGAAGTTGATGGGCCTCCATCTGGCCGAGTTGGCAATGTCAGAGTTGACTTGGTGTTAAGTGTGAAACCATACACACATCTACAGATATAAATTGCTGTGGTTTAAACAAAAAATAAACTCCAACCAACCATGTTTATTTAACCAGGAAGGCCTTGGTTGACTTTTTTGACCAGTGTGGTTTCCAGAGTTGTTATGCAATATAGCTATAAAAAACAAACTAGGAGATTGTCCACATTGATATTTGTCAATCGGTCCTACGGGACTTGACCAAAATGAGTGTTGCAAGTGGTGCAGTATCCAAGACGCACGTGGGTCGAAACGGAGAAACCCCCACCAGGTGTCCGAGGTGAAAAACACTCTGGGCCACACCTCGGCTTGCTGTGCTCTCATCCTTCTGGCTACTTCGTGATCCACCAACTATGCTTCAAAGTGCTTATTTAAGCTTGGGCCGCTGCCAGCTAAAGCTCTAATCCTGTGACCCAAGTTTTTCAAGAATTAACTTGACGGTTTTGGGATCTTTCACGTGGGCCCCCTGTGTAATGGGGGTTTTAGTTGTACCACCGTGCATTTTGTTTGGGCACGAGATTGCCCAGTTTGTTCCACGTGCTGGGAGCTCAAGGAACAAATTTAATTGTTCTGACCGTGCCACGTGTTTTAAAAATGAGCCGAAACTCGGAACTTTTTTTTATTGAACCCAAACTGCATTCACAGCACAAGGCAACGTGCAGTGCACACCAGTGCCAGCGTTTCCCGGTCATTTCCTGGGCAGGCTTTCCTCCCTCTGCACGGGGGGGGCCTGCTAGAGGTACAGCAGGTTAATTTTCTAAGTCGAGAGATGTTGACCTGGGGAGGTGAGAGGGAGGGGGTGGAATTTGGTTCTTGAAGAAACTCCTAGAACATTGGAGCAACGCCTTTGGGATGTGGCCAGGAACTTGCGGTGCAACCCCAAAAACACGCGGGAGTGAACTGCCCCCCCCCCCCGGTCTCCCCGTGGGGGGGGGGGGTACACGCGGGGGTGTGGGCGGGATAACAAAGCGGCAACGCGTAATACAACATCTAAATCTGGCACGGCGGCATGGGATTGTGGGAAGTTTTGCTTGCCGTTGACCTTTTTATTTATTTGTTACTAATTGAGCCGTTAATTAAGGCTGGGTTAATTTATATTCTGTTTTGACGTCGGGGTGGGTCGATGTTGGGCACCGAGCTGTGGCCCCGGCCATGTCGGGCCTTGATTGCGACGCGTTTCTGCTTGTTCTACCTTGTCCCTCGTTCAATTGTCAATGCTCGCAGCTTCTAATTGACGAAATGAATTGTAACAAGGATCCGTTGGTTGTGGGAGCCTTGGTTTTTCGCTTGAATATTTCCTTCCCTTCGACCCAACTTTTTTTCTTGTAGCGTTGAAGCGGCGATGAGGGGGTTGGGCACAGGGTGAGATTGAAAATGAGTTCCCTTGTTTGTCGAATCGCGCAAAGTCGCATGCGATGTACGTTGCTGCTCTGCTTTAACTGCAAGCCTTGGCTACCATCCCCTCCATCCTTCTCCTGTAAGGTGTCTGTTGTGCACGCCAATGATGATGATCTGTAGCGCACCTTCCATAGTACGGCCTTGGCATAGTGTCTTGGTGATCAACGAATAATCGTACAGCCTCTAACCATAATCCTCGTGTGTTCAACTCCTTGACATCTGTCTTTGAGACCTTGCGTAAAACCAGACACTGTCAAGAGTCCTACGTAGATGGCACTAACAAATGAATGTTATTGGTTTCACCACGGTGAGAACTAGAGACCAGGATGGTCTCATTTGCAAGACCATCCTGTGTAAGAGGAATTTGATTCGCTTTAGTAGAGTACTGTTTGGCTCGTGGAGTTGGAAAGCATTGACAATAATTCTGGCATAAACTTCCACGTGGCTGAACGCAAAAACGAATCTGGACCCATTTGTATTGACTACGAAAAACCGATATGATGGTAAGCTTCGGAGACAGTGTCTGCTTGTTTGTTTTTACTTTTTATTTTCCCACAGATGCTAATGTTGTTTCCTTCTGCCCTAGGGTGCTGGAGACTTCCCGAGGCTTCTTTTCAAAATAAGTGAGCACGACGACGATCCAGAGAAAGAGGGGGAGGAAGCCTCCTCTTCGTGTGCCAGCTGCTGGAAACCGTCACTGGGAGTTTGAGGCTCGAAGTTGGCATGGATTTGGCAGGGAGGCCCCACAACTGCCTGCGACGCCAGTACTTTCAGGTGCGGCCACTGACTCTGCCGGACGTTGGGTGTGCTTTTGTCGTCATTGTAATCTCCCCTTTGTAATCCCTCGTTTGTGTGCCGTTATTGGCACCAATTCAGAGGGTTTTTAAATTCGAGAACATTTGCAACAAATGCACTTTCATTTAAAAAAATGTCACCTTTTCTCAAATCTTTGTTTTCCAGCTTTGCTTTATTCGTGTTGTCAAAATTAATATATCTATTCTGAACTCTGGCTAGCAGCTTTCCATTTAAGTACTTTGACAGCCTTTCTCTGGACCAATAACTTTCAAAGACCATGCATATATCCGTTTTTGTTTGCATTCTGATCACAAGTATTGTGGTTAATGCGGACATGATTCCTTGTAAAAGGTTTCAATTTGGTGTTTTAACATCTTAACACCTGTTTTGTTGCCAGTAAAAAGGGGGTAATCCTATTCTAATTTTTAGGTTGCATTTTATATTTTGAACAAGGCGAACTTAGAAATGCCGAACCCAAGATCGTGAGAGGCTCCTCCACGTCGTCGGATACAGATGAAATGGCTCGGAACTTGATTACTACTACTACGCTTGTTTTTGTAGCCTTGGAGAGTCTCTGCTTTCTTGAGGAGTCCTGTTAATTTTTCTTCGGAAGAGCAACGCTTGTCATGCATTTCCATTTAAGTACTTTTAGTTTATAAAAAAAAAAATTGGACCATGATGCCTGCACACCATGGCCTACTTTGTTTAAAATCACACCCACTCTAAAGCAGACAGACGTCTATTTTGATTCCTGCCTTCACATCGGGTGAATTTAAATGGATGCGGAGAAGTACGGAATGCCACGGCCGGGCAGCGGGATAAAATTATGAAGCTGGCAACAAGACCTTGCACTTTTTTCTTTTTAAACTGCATAACCGAGATGTCTCCTTGTTTACTGATGGAATCGTAGAGGCAGATCGGACGCATATTTCACGTTCGTGACGAGCTGGGCCACACAGCTGGATCCATGTAGCACGTGCTGGCGTGCCTAATGTATGGGATGTTTAGGGTAATGACGCATATTTGAAACCGCCATGGTACAGTACATCCCTTATTGGCAGAGGAGGGAAAAAAAACCGACTTGTCCGCTATTTCTCAGTCGCGTTTTTCCTAACGAGAGGGCGGTACTTGTGTAATCCTTCTCGTTAATCGTGCGGGCGTTCCTCGCTGACTTTGGTCGGTGTCTGCGACCCCCCCCTCCAACCTCGGCCAAGATTTGCGGTTTCTTGTTGCTGCGTTTTAAAAATTTCTTAGTTAATGCTTGAGCCCTTCCCTGGGTCGGCGTGACCTAAACCTAAGTCCCTGGGTGATGTCGACACCAGCACTGGAGAGGACTGTGCCCGAGCATTCATTGGTGCTAATCCCCCTTGCAGGTCTCTCATCAACAATTGCATTGAGGGCCCTTATTAGGCTCTTGCTAACGGCGCCCGATGCTCGAATACTCGGGAGTCTTGCGCTCGCGCGCGCGCGCGCGTGTGCAGGCTCGAGCATGCGGTCCGTTTATTTTTGTTTTTCGTATCCGCGGTAGCTGCCAAATGATTCGTGATTTGGAAAGTGCTCCATGTGCATCGTCTGTGGCCAAGAAGTCGCGTTACGTCTCCCCAGCTGTGTGCTTCCTCACAGCCTCGGGGTTGTGAAGGAGGTGGGGGGGGTGAGAAGAGCAGATGGAGGGGGTAGGAGTGGCTGGGGAAGCTGGCAAAGTTTTCTGGCGCGTCGCACGGGTGGGGAGGGTAGGTGGAGGAGGGGGGTGACTGTTTTGTAAATGGTGATGGAGGCTTGGCGGGGTGGGGGAGGGTTTCAATTTGAATGGCCCATCGTGAACGGTAGTGACCCCCAGCGCATCTCCCCAAACGCCCATTTACCGGAGCGTTAAGATTTTCCGCTGTCCAGAACCGCATGGGCCCCGTAGTCATTGCACCGTCTGGCACCACCAGGGAGCAATATCGACAGTCACGTGCTGCCCCAACCTCCTTGAGGGGAGGGGGTGGAAATCACTTTTCTCGTTCTCTGTTCGTACCACAACCCCGTGGAGTCCTCCGCCCTTGAGTTTTGACGCTGCGAGTTCTGGCCTAAACGGTCAAACGCGGGTTAATTTTTAACACGTGGCCGTGTTTTAGACACGCGCCAATGTGTGTGTGTGTACACGCTTCCCTTGATTGGCTGACGTCGGTAAGGGACGCGGGTAGTGGAGGTGCGGCTCTCCCAGTGGTCTCCAAGTGTGGGGATGGACGTGCATCGCCTGGTGGACAGGAGGTTGTGGATTGGATCCCGACCCTGACGCCTGCTGTGTGTTTTGCGTGTGCGTGGTTCTCCCTGTGGTCGTGTGCATTTCCCCCCCCCCCCCCTATTTTATAATCTACATGCGATTAGTATTTGGCTGCGATAAATTTCCACGTGGTAAGCCACTTTGAGATACCATTTGTGATAGGTCCCTTCTGAAAAAGAGCTAATTAGCTCCGTAGACCTTACCTGGTGAGAAAAAAATGGTTTAGTTTTTAGTTCCGCGTACGGTTTCGTCATTCCAAGAATAGCTCTTTTGGCAAATCCTCCTTTTTACTTTCCTGGAAGAGTTTTAGGTTTGCCAGTTTGATCCTTTAATTCGTGCAACAAAAGGACTTGGAAACGCTGAGGTGAGCTTGCAGCGCGGGTGGCTTGTCGTCATGGCCGTGTTTTCTTTTTTTCCCCCAACGGTACAGAATTTTCCACCGTTTTCGCCAAATAGGCTTGAGTTTGAGTTTGTTTATTTTGTAACACAGATGGTCTCAATTTTTTTTTTAGCCAGTTGCCCAGATTTTACAACAAAAACAAAAGACAACTCTCAATATTGCATTAGATTGGGTACACGATCCTCCCCAAGGAAGTGCGATGCGCTGGTAACGCTCATGCGTCTCGTGGACCCTGCGCTGCTTTTGGTATGATGCCATGACTGGTAAAAAAAACTAAATTGCCCCGGAATATGCCAAGCTCTTGGAAGCTACGCAGAGCTTCTCCCTGGTGTTTTGATGGGCAACCACCGTGTCTAACAACAAGGTTGCAGGGGGGGGGGTACATTGTGAGCAGCAGAGTTGGTTTGGCACACTCCGTCGTGCTGTGTAAATGCCCCCCCCCCCCATGTGTTCACCGTCTTAACAAACCCGTGCTTACCGGCATGGTGAAGTTGGCGCAACACTGCTGCCTCCACGACCCTCCATGGTGTGGGAAGGGAAGCCCTCGTCCAGTGATGGATTGGCAAAGATCTACTGCTGCTCGATGCGGCGGTGCGGTCCTAGGCACGTGACGGTTGGTGGACCAGGAGCCATTGCGAGTGAAAACCAAGCCCAGGTGCACAGCCCCGGAACGTAGAGACGATCAGTTGCAGTTTTAGTACCAGACATGGTTTATATCCCCAACAAGGGGGGGGGGGTGTGGGCAACAACGCCAACTTGCAATCTTTTTTTAACTCTCATCACGTTGCTTTCAGGGTTGCCCACCCCACCCCCCTGCACGATGGATGTTCTGACATGATTCCACTCTTGACACCACAATGCCAAAAAACACACGTAAACATTTAAAATACCGTTTTTTATAAATTCTTAGCATTGGTCATTTACAGCAGTGGCCATGCCTGAACTTGAAATTGTTTTTCCGGCTTTAAACGTCCAAACCCATTTTTAAGGGTTAACAGGCGTAGCAAAGTAGTCTCGATTTTAAAAATTATAACCGTTCTCCCAGAGACCCTAACGCATTGGGTCCAGCTTCTGGCCCTTTAACATGGCGCGTGTGCGGTGGTCTCGCACTCGCCGCTCAACTACTCCGTCCGCGCGCACAATGCCACATTCACGTTGGCTGCGAGCAACCCAGGGCCTCTAGGCGCGAGGCATGGATGGCGTTTGGACGTCCTTGCGTGTGTAGGCTCCGCTATTCACCCCCTCCTCTCCCAGTGCACCAGTTTGGACAGCTTGATGCTGCATTGGCCTTGCGAGAGGAGGAGGAGGAGACGCTTCATGGTAGTTACCAGCTATGAGATTAGAGCGATTTAACTTTCATCTCCGCACCCTTTTTAATACTGTCCCAATTTTTCCACAACTACTTTGAGGGGGAAGGAAAAAAAAACCCTGCACAGCCCTCTCCCTCTACCAACACCACCGCTCTTCCCACCTCCAAAACTGCCCTCAATTAAATCCCCATAATTGTTTGCACTGGGGAGGTTTTTAAAAAACATTTTTAAACCAGAACAAAACGGGAGCAGTCTCTCCCCCCCCACCTCCAAGCAAATCCCCCCCCACCTCACTCGTCTCACTTGGCTGTACTAAACCATACAATTTTGACCCAAAACGAAAACCAATATCGCGCTGCAGCCCGAGGGCGTTTCTCTCTCTCCGTGAATAACCTCAAACCAGTCGCACTGGAACGTGTGCCCATTATGTGTGTGCGCAGTCTTGCCTTGCCCTGTGGGCAGCGTTGACCTGCTCTCAAATTCCTCGAAAGTGAGGGAGGTTTCTGGGGTTACGGGGGGGGGGGGGTGAAGTCGAGGGGAGAGAATTTGGGGGCGTCTGGGTGGGGATGGATTGGTGTCCGAGCATGGAGGGGTCTGGGGCTAGTCTGAGGGTTGCGAGGAAAAAAAGCCGAGGGAGTCCTGGGGGTTTTGAGGGTTGCGAGGTGAACGTCTGGCAAAGTTTTTGACGTCTTGTTTTCACGAGGCGGATAACGGAGCCCTTTCGGCCATCCTCCCCTCCTAACCAACTTGAGTCAACATTCGTGTTTTTGTGGCAGTAATTTCGTAGAGTGCCGTTGTGCAAGGTGCGTCCACGCATCTTCATCAACGACTGTCTCGCGCGCACCGATTTTTAATTTGGACGCGGTCCCAAGTCCACCCGCTTTACTGCGCGCGTTTATCAAATGTGAACTTGCCGTCCAAGTTTCCCGTGCGGCTTTGGCAAGCAGAGGAAGCACGGCTGAAGCTGCTGTGCCAAGTCTCTTGCCCTGCTAACTTATGTTTTTGGAGTGCACCCATTATACATATGGTCACCTAAGCGTTGCATTCTGGACTTTCCCACCCGTATTGTTTTTTGGGCATGGCGTACGTCAACACCCTGTGACTTGTCGCCACCTAATATTGATTCTGGCAATTTGTTCATTTTACTCGACGCCACTAATTCGAATAGTCGTGTAGTCCCTGGTCAAGACCGGTGGACTTGGGCAGCACTCCTTGCTAGAGGACGCTGGCCAATAGTTGACTGACAGTGGATGGCGTTTGGCGATTTTTGTATTTGGACAGACTACTGAATATTTATCAAGCTGTGCTTAGGCATTGACGATCGATCATTAGAGTAATTGTAGTTGAAAAAGTTGCAGGGGGGGGGGGGGGGGAAGCAATTTGCCACAAGTAACTTCTATAATTGTTGGAAGATGTAATATGCAAGCTGGTAATGCCGCATGACGATGGGTGCGAGTCTTGCCTTGAATGTCCACGATGTACTTGCCCCTGGCTACTGTGCCTTGTCAATGCCAGGATTTCTATTGACCACCTCCTTGGTCGATGCATGGAAATTTGTCCATGCGATTCTAATTAGAATGACGAGTCTGCCTTAGAGGTCCTTTAGTTGCCAATTATTTTTTACGTGGCTGTTGCAGGACTATGACTGCGTCTGATGCCGATGCATGAGGCTGGGTTGTCCAAAGTTCCTCCGATTTTTGTGGTAAAATGCGACTGGTCAAGTCTGCCACGCCCTCTGCTGCTATTGCGTCATTGCTTTCTAACTTACGTGGTCTGTGGAAGAGTAGGCCAAACGGCTCTAGAGGAGCTCCTTCAAGGCCCCATGAGGGCCCTTTCACCTGCTGGGGGGTGAGCCGATACTTGCAGGACTGCGCCTCTGCTTGGCCTACATTGCTGCTGCTGCAGCTGTGGTCTTCTCGGCATGGCAAGCCCCCCTGCTCTCGCGAATGTTTGTATTCTCATTCGTCGAGATTTATGCTCTCGCACAGCTGGACGGAGGTGGGGGGGGTACAGCCTAAATTCCTATCTATTTAGTCTGTTTTCATTTTCCTCCCAGAGTAAATGATTGGTTTGACCCACGTCGTCCTTGAAAGGCTCTCCTGTGTCTCCTCGGGTTATCGCCTGGGTTCTAAACCAAGGTCGGCTAGGTGCAACTTCTGGTGATGGAAGTTGAGGGAAATGCAAACTCTGCAGTAACCAAGACTTAATCAATACCACGTAAAAAACGCACACGACTCGCTTGCTTAACTGGGGTGTAGGGGGGTGGGGGATGTCATTTTATCGGACGGGGATGGGAAAAAACCTCCCCTGTGAAGTCTGGAATGGGCACCGTGGTGGAGGAGGAATCGATGATGGCTCGTTGGGAGTGGCAGCGTGTGAATGCCAGCCGATGGCTTCACTGCTCGTGGTTTCCGTGAGTGCGCTGCCCCTTTTCAAGACGGGGTGGGAGGGACCTTGGGGATTTGTTTTCTCAGAATTATTGGAATGCATTCGACATGGGAGCGGGGGAGTGCAAAGAAGATGTTCCCGAATAGGAGATTTAATTTTGTTGTGTTTCTAAAATGGCTTTTTTCAAATGTTATGGGCCCTTGGTATTGTGAGCTACTTTGGACTGCGTTAGTTTTCAGAAACTGCCTTTATTTTCCTTTTCTACGAAGCCTGAGCATAATTATTCTATTTTGCTTTCAACAAGAGCCTGTTTCCACAATGAAGGTATGTTGTTCGCTGCAGCAAAGGATTACAATTTGGAGGCTTCCTCCAAGTGGATGGGTAATGGTTAATGAGGCTCAGACCATGGATTTCTAGTTTCCATCTTCTTCGAAATCTTTAAGATGCTCTGAAAGTTAGAGTCGCAAAATTGTGGCAGTGGAAATTAAGGTGTACAAACATGGTCAACCTATCGATTTAATACTAAACTGTTTCTTGAAAATAGAAGGGAACAAAACTACCTTTTTATCTGAAGGAAATGCTTAGGCCGAATTATAAAACTTTACCATAGTTTCATCATTTAAGACTGAGGATGGTGTGTTCCCGTAGGTCAGGGGAGAATGTCCCCCTGTTGTGAGGTAGTTAAGACTTTATGGGTAGGGAGTTGTGCAGTTTCGGCAACGCATGTTCATGATTATAAAAAGTTCCCCCTGAAGACTCGTACATGCAGCGTCTGTAGACATATTTCACCAATTGGCTTGAACTCTTCCATGATTTTTGGTAAATGATGGCATAAGTTTGAAAGGCAGTGGTGGCTATTGAGGTGCCAGGGGCGTGTAAGGGCGATAACATTCTCCAGTGCTGGTTACCTCGACCCGGCTTCAATCGCAATATATTGAGCATGGCTGTGCCGAGATTGTACATTTTAGTTTTGTTACATTGTTGACTTGTGCGTGTACGTGTGTGTGTGTAGGATAATGAGCGGCGAACTGCGCCTCCAGTCCAGCCCCAGGGCATTCTGGAAGACAACTCCACTTTGCAGCAGGGCGACGTTCCGGCAAACACTGGTGGGGCCCCGGTGACGTTCTGCCCCCACGTGTGCCCTTGCGGCCTCCGGGCTTGCACGCTCCCTTTGCAGGAGCACCTCGCAGGAGCTCGACACGCACGCACGCACGCGTCGTGCGGCCACATTGCGGTTGACGGTTGGTGTGGCCCTGTTTTCTGACCTTGATCGGTCTTGCAATGAGACTCTTCTTGTTCTCAACTGGTTAAGCAAAATTAAACTTCTCCCTGAAATGCCTCCCATTGAGCCGAACTATAGCAGCAGCGTGCCCATCTGGTCTACCTGCATACGGAGGTTTTGAGAGAATCCAAGTCAGGTGGATGGGAATTGGTGCTTGTGTGTGCTGCTTCCCCCCTCTGGGTGCTTCAGTGACGGTGTTAACTCCCTCGCCTGGTTATGTAGGAGGTTGGGTTCGATCCCGACCCCTGGTATATTTGGAGTTTGCGTGTTCTCCCCGTGATGGTGGATTTTTCTCTGGGCCACCAGATTTTTTTTCCCCCTCTATTTTAGACTCTACATGTGTTTTAGAGTTTGATTGACTGCTATACATTTCCATGTGATAAGTCACTTAATTTGTGGCCCAGGTCTATTCTCAAAAAGAGCTATATAGCTCGGGCCATTCCTGGTAAAATTGCACATTCCCACTTGCTCTTCGTCTACTTATTGTTTCCCCATCGGTTTTTTGCTTCAATTGGGCGTTGTTACCTTGGTCAGAGAAAGGTGCCAGTAGAATTCTCCCATGCTCGTTCTGCTCAACTCGCTTTTTTTTACTTCAGACTCGTCCAGTCGCCCTGAACACGACCTCCTTGATGCCCAACATTTTAATTCATTGAATTATTATTCGCGCAACTGTAGAGGCACAGGCGTGTTCACCGGGGAAGTTGAGAGAATCCAATCTCAAATAATGTATCGACTGATGGCGACTGTTACACGTTATGGACAAAATTGTTTGCACTTCCATGCAAATAGCTGCCAATTCTCATTTACTTGTGCACACAATCTGTTCATTGCCTGCCAGCTGACGGCATGCCCTCCCACGTGATGTTAGTGTGGATTGTTGATTTGCAAAGAACCAGGGGTGGAGGTGGCTGGACGGAGAGAAGCGGGCACCCGCTGGTGGCCTGGGTTCAACTCCAGATGGATGCCTGGTGGTTCTCATCTGCTTTCTCAATTCTAGTGAATTGGTCGTACCCCAGTCACCGATGGCCGACTGGTGTTAAAAACCCATTGCATTAAATTTAGTTTTGCCTGAATGCTAACTCCTTGAATGTGTGCCTTTTTTAATCTTTCACTCTTCGGTTGAGAAGGTCCAAGGTGAATAATCTTTTTTCCTTGCCGTTCTGATATGGGACCTTGCTGTGATTTCCGAATGGATTTTCTTATCGTGCAACACGATGCACATTCTACTTGCAATACACGGAGGAAAACGACCAAGAAACTAAATAAAAACAGCAGACCTGAAGGCCATTTTTTTTAAAACGTAACATTCTTGTGCGCGTGTGCAAACCGACCTTTAGAACCGTAGTCTGCTGATTAATCTGTTTACAGGTGCTAGAATTCCCACCTGCTGCTCGTTTTCGTTTTGTCTCGTTTCTCGCAAACTAACAAGTGTGCGCAGCTCTGCTCCCCGACGCTCCGTCGGCGACTCGCACGCGTTCTTACAGTCGTGGTGCTACGCTCCTCATGGCCCGGCCGATCACTACGATGGGCGAATAAATGTTGTATTGCGATTTTGACGTTCCCATAGCAGTCGGCGCGGTGGCTGAATGGTGGCTTGCAGGAATGTCGCTTGTCCAGGAGGTGAAAGTGGGGGGCCTGGGGTCGTGGTGTGGGGGGGGGGGGTGTTGTGATGAAGTCGTGCAGTGGGACGTTTCGAGAGTTGAAAACTGCAATTATACTTGTGCAAGTGCCGGCGCTGCAAACATTGTTTATGCAACAGTTCTTTTTGTCTAAACACTGCTCGTTTTGCTGTGCAAACGGCTCGTGCTGTTGTAATTTTACGCTCCCTTTGCATTATAAATGCAAAGTGAAGACGTGTGAGGTTTGCGAGGGGGAGCGCCGTGGTGTTCTTAAGAGCGGTCTGCTTCACCAACTCGCTAAGCTTGCATGCCGGTTGAAACCTGGGTTCTCCAATCCGGTGTAAAAACACCACGCAGCGCAGTACTTGATGATGATGATGTGAGTTTTGTCAAGCCAATGAAAATGCATTTGAAAAGTGTGACCCAATGATTGATCGACAGAACACACAATTTGACCTGACTTGATTTTAGCGTTCGTCCAAATGTTCCACTATAGGAAGCGGCCATCGGATTTGTTCAATTTTGCAAACGCTTTGCACAATATACAATGGTGTCAACTACTGTCAGTAAATAGTACTTGAAAAGGTAATGTCCTGAAGTAGTTTAGTGGGTGGCTGATGGGAGGAGCCATCCTCCCCGAGGGTGAAAGTAGGACTTGGGACTTGGCTGCAAGAGGCCGTTCCATTGACGGCGATGAGTGCGCATGCGAAATGTAGTTTTTTTCAGCTCAAATATTTCCCCCTAGCACCAGTGGTAGTGCGGATGGGGGGTGCCTGCAGTGACGGGTGACCAACATTTGGGGGCCCGTTTTAGATTGAACTCGAGGTGGGTGCGGGCCAGGTAAGGCCCACGTGTGTAGGGGAGGAGGGGCGTAGGCTCCACCCCCCCTCCCCTTCACGGGCCACATCGTGGCTTTGCCGGTGACGCCACTCATTCGTCCCAGCTCCAGGAGTGTTGCACCGGGGTGGGGCGGCCGTGAGCACGTGGTGCTCGACGATGTGCCGCGTGGTGGTTGGTGCAGCGGGGCGCGTGGGCACCTGGTTCCACCACGAGCGGCCAGGTGGGTGGGTTGGTCACGTCAGGCCCCCTCAGTGGCCACCGACTATCTCTCGCCCATGTTTTTTTTCCACTGTGCAACCGAGTTGTGCCGGGAGCCATGCCGAGCCAGCTCTCGTCAAGGTGCGGAGTGTTTGTTTTCCACTGCAGAAGTGGAACTGCCGCTGACAACCATGCGTTTAATCATTTTCATATGATGGATATGGTTATCCTTGCTTGGTTACGAGCTGTTCGGATATCTTTAAGGCAAGCTTTTTAATGTTTTTGTTCTGGAATGGTAAAAAGCGATGTGGGTAAAAATGACCTGAGCCATGAGGGCACCTTCTGACGTGGCTCGGATATGCCAGTGGAAAAAGGGGCTTCTGTGTGCGTGTCGTGGTGGTGGCACGCCGGCGACCGTATTTAAATGCACCCGGGGGGAGTCCTCTGTTTTTGTAGGCACTGCGTTGGCACAAGCACCACCTCCTTTTGGTTTGTCCGTCGCCTCTTGTCAGCTGTTGCCTGCTTGGTAGTTTGGCTTGTTGGAATCCCATGCTGGCTCCAAACAGGAGCACTTGGAGCCATTTGACCTCGGCCAGCATTCCAGAGGCGACAGTTTGAGCACAAAGTGGGGGTTTGTGGTTTTGTGGGTTTGTGGTCGTTTCCCACGTTTGTTCGTTGGTGGCACCCGGTGTGAACCCCCCCCCCGCCCCCACACCTTGTGGTTTTTGGGAACAGTTGTGGTGCCGTGTTACGTCCTCGCTAATTTACGTGGTGGTGATTGTTTTTTCACAGCAAATCCTCGGCGAACCGATGTCGAATTTGAGCCGGTGAACCCAGGACCGAAAGGCAAGCGCACCTTTGCCACCAGGCTATCCATTGCATTAATGGTGATGCCCTGTAACGCGGAAAGTCTCCAGTGAGACATAAGATGGCTGTGTCTGGGTGGGATCATGCGTTGGAATGTTTTGGTCAATTCCTTTTTGAATGTAGGAAGAAGCATGAGTAGTTGGAGAACTCACAATTCATATTAGGGGATAATGCTCAAAGCTGCAGACATGGATTTAAGAATCTCCTTTATGCTTTATCATCTTTCCAAATGCTCTGCTATCCAGGAACAGACCAGGCTCAAACTTGTTTTAACTTCCAGGATAAACCCTGTGGTGCAACATTCAATCGTCACGTGATTGCTAGTCTGCTAATTGTTCGAACATACAAAATTAATGTACAGTCCTGCAAGGCTCAAACAATGAAAATGTAAAAAAGTAAATATACGGGGTGTTTGGTTTTGCTGCGTTATGGTGCGCTGGTAAAGGTTGTGCCATGACTTGCACGTGGAACTAATTTGCGTTGTAATGAGATTAGCGAATTTGATTTTTTAAATCCGGACCCATTCACTTGCAAATTGTCCCGAGCCTCTAATGTGTGCATAGTTTCCTCCTGAGCACCGCCACTTTTGTGCCTTTTTCCCGTTTTTATTGCATGTGGTGACATAAAAAAAAATAGAAAATTTTAACAGCGAGTGCTCCGGCACATCTCCTCTCCCAGAAAATCCCAGGCACTCGCACAAACGAGGCGGCGGCATTTGCGTCCCGCGTCCCAAGCGTTGAACTCGCCGCTGCATGGGATGTTTTGGGCTGCTCCCAAACCACCAAGCGCAATCCGCTGGCGCCCGTCGGCTTATTCGCGCACTGCAAGGATGGGGCGCGAGTGCTCCCGCGAGTCGCGTGTGGGGATTAGGGCTGATTGTGCACCGCCATCCCTAATTAGTTGTGGCTTCAGCCTAGAGTTGCTGAATGAGCATGTGGCTTTAAGCAAATAGGTTAAAGGTTAAGCCCCGTGTGGTGGGGGGGGGAGACATGAATAGGGTCGGGGGTTTTGAGTGACCGTCATGGGTCATCGTGCTCGGGTGAGCGTTTTTTTGTGCCAGAGCAGGAGGGCAGGAGGCAACGGTGGATGTGTGGACATGAGTCACCGCTTCGGGTTCAGCACAGTGACGATCTGCCCCACCGTCCGTGAGGTTTATTTGAGGTTGTTCCCAGTGGTATATCGAGAGAGTAGGCAGTGGAGCCACACTGGGGCCGGAATGGCCCTGGCACTGGGCTATGAAGACGAGTGCAAGTCTCATTCCCTGCACTCGCCGCCCCATGCCAACTATGCTTCGCCACTGATCGGCCCGTGGCTGATGAATCAACAACAGGTGCCCTTGAGTGCTCTGCCCCAACTGTTGGGTGTCCTAAAGAATACAATTTTAGAATAATTTACAGCCAGTAATCGATCCATTACTCGATGAAGACCTCCTGTTGACCCTTGCAGTTTATTTGACTGCAATTCGTGCTGGTCAGTGCGGGTTAAATTTGAGGCATTTCCATAAGTCGTTGGCATAACTTTCCACCGAGATGGCTGGGACTCGAACCCAGGTTGGTTGGTGCATAGCGAGTGTTAATTAACCACTGCCACCGCGCCCCTCCTTTGGATGGACGTAGTAGTTTGTAAGTTTGTTTGCAGTCTTGCAGCACCTGATGCGTAAAACCGCTGTGGGTTGGTAATCGTCAGGCCCGGAGCAGGTGGTGGTGCCGTGTTTCCCCTGGCGATGGGCACGGGGGTGCCGTGTCTCCCCTGGCGATGGGCACCGGTGACCGTGTTTTTATGGGTTGAGCCTCGCCCCACTTTTAGTTTTCCAGTTACACGAATACCCCCATTCGACGTTTACCCGTGTTTTTTTTTATATCATCACCTTGATCAATAATGCAACCTGATTTGTGTCGCCTCAACCCACGTCGCTGACGACATCGTCCCTCCCTTCTCGAATCCGTCCCCTCGGCCTCGCCCTCCCCTGGAGATCGTTTTGATATTCGTCTTCCATTCTTTTCCAGAACGCACCCCCGACGTAAGCCGTGCTTGTTACTGTCAGTGGCAGACCTGGGCGGCTGGGCCCTCTCCCTCCCCTTGGCTTGTTGGCCAATTCGTGGAGAGGTTGACTTTACCCACCCGCGAGCGACCCCTGGTGGCAACAAACTGTGGTGGTCTCGTTGGCTTTCCGCATTGCACCAATGTGCACGGTGTTGTCCACGATCAAAGCCGCTTCACGCCCTATGCTTTGCGTTACAGGCACGATGTTGCAATAATTCAAACGTAGCCGGCTCTTCGATCCACTGCTGGATGAAGAAGATTCTCTCAATTGCGATCAATCTTGCGTGAAACGCTGAAATCGATTGATCTGCTAAAATAAATTGGAATTTTCCACTTCTCCTGGAAACTGCAGGATAGTTGTTAAAGAAGCGTTGCTTTATATACGGTGTTTTGACTAATTTCCTTATCCTTTAAGATTGCAATTGGTACATGCTGATGATGGGAAAGGTCCTGGATAATTGTGCAGGCCTCTACCCATTGTTTCTCCATTTTAGATTGTGCCGTGATCTCGTTGCTTACGCAGTTACGATCTTGATGCAGGCAGGTTCAATAATTTACATAGCCCTGTCAATCCACTGCTCCCCATGCTGTCGGCCATGAGGCTCGATTGGCCAAGACAGGATATTGAGTTTGAAAACTGAGTTTACACCCCCATCTGAAGCAACACGGCATAGAGAAAGGAAGCCTTTCCCTGAAATTTTAACCGGTCCCATTTTTATTGAATTTGATGTTTCTGTTTTGTCCTATTCGAAGGCAAACCTTTGTGTAATATAGCTGAATTTGAGCATTGTGAAAGTTAGATTGCGACATCAGCCTGCTTCCTTGGCAGCCAAAATTACAAACCAAGCTGTCTTCTAGATGAAGCCACTTTTATTTACTTTGTGCAAAGGCAGCCTGAAGCTGCTTTTGCAGTGACGGCTTTTTTGAAGGTGGTATTTTTAAACTTGGATGTTTTGCCGAAGGGGGCATCCTTTAATGCAAGGAGCAATTTGCGTTATTTTGGTCCGATTCTCTGTCCTGCGGGGGGTGTTGCGTCAGCCCGTGCATGGATCTACTCTGAGCTCGACGAATGTCGGGCCCGGGGCACAGGTTGTGTTCAGACTGACCACGAGGGATTGGTGCTCCCTATCGTCAGGTTTGTGCTGGTGACTCAACTGGGTGACTTGGGCACAGAGCTCCCTCTGCTGGTAATTCTGGATTCAAATTCGCATTTCATCCGCCTGTGATTTTTTAAAAATGTTTTTGAGGCGTAGCACGTTACTCGGTCTGGTCACCGATCTAACTACACGCAAAAACACCGTAGTTTCAATTTTTCACGTAATTTTGTTAAATTCCATGTCTGGCCATTGAAAAGTGGTGTGACTTGAATGGAAAGTGCCCCTTGGTGGTAAAAGGGAACTTGAAGGAATCTCGATGGTATTTACTGGATATCTGAAAAATAGCTTGCGCTCATCGGATTCCACCAGTATAAATAAATATTCATATTTTCTACATTCCATGGGAAATTGTTGATAATACCACCTGCCATTCTTGCATTAAGTTTGCTATTGGATTGTTTTTGTAATTGTGGTGCTCCAGCTGAGCTGTTGTCGTCCTTTGGCTTTAAGCAAAGGGAAGTGTTTCTGTAAGATGACATTGGCAACAATATATTCTGAAATTGGATGCACATTTTACCATGTTATCTTTCAAGATAATCTGGTAGATTTGATGCGCACTATAAGCATCTTGTGCCGACTATGTTACAATGTGACTTTGCCCTGCACATCTGTGCACCACATTTTTTATTAACGACTGGATGTGGGAAATGTTGCGCAGTTATCCTCATAAAAGGGTCAAGTGACGACTTCTTATTGCGCTTTACGCAGTCCTGTCGCGCTTCAGCCGTGGTTATTCCTGAACTGAAATTTTATAAACGTTGGTGCTTTTGTGCTGATCTTTTATGAACGGGCTCTGATTAATGCTGACCTTAAATTCTTACCAGCTAAAAAAAAATGTCCGTGGCATTCACAATAAAGAAATAAAAATATTCCAAAACACTTAAAGTTCAATGTTGCTGACATCCTGGATTAAAATCTAGACGGGCTACTGTGATTTGAACTGGATTCTCTACCGGAGAGTGCTGTTCTCCAACCTGGTCGTCAATGACAACCCAAAAACAAGACTAAAATTTGCTTCTGCAATGAATGTTATTAAATTTCACCTGAGTATTATACAATATTTTTAGAACCGTTAGAATGGTCACTTCTTCTATCGTTAACATGATGGAGATCTGAGGTAGCTCTGATATCCGCTTCTGTTGGCCGTTTGCCTGCGGAAAGGGGGTCATGCTGCTCTGAGCGAGTTCAGTTATTCCTCTTATGACATAATACCGATCGCACAATGGATACGGTTTATGGAAAAACATATAAAGATTCTCTGCTGCTTGGCTGACAACAAAGTTTGGGCCCCAAGGAGACCTGGGCTTGAATTGCCCTGTAGGGAATGGGGGGGGGCTAGTGTTTTTCGGCAAGAAACCTACACAGCCGGCTGTGGCTTTAATTTTTTTCGTGTGCTTTTTGGCCGTCTGTGCGCACACTCGCATAAGTTTTGCCGTGCTCGAGTTTCCTGCTCCCCCCCCACCCCCTGCTTGTTTGGTCAGGTTGCCGGGGAACGATGGCGTGCTCTCCTAATCGTGGTTTGTGCTCCCCGCCCGAGTAGCGATAGGATGGCTATGGGCAGCGGCGGCAGCAGCAGAGACTCGTCGTACATTTGCACAGCATCTGTCGTGTGCCCGTGGCCTGATGCATGATGGAGAGCGCACTTCTCGCCCGTCCATCCAAACCCATTTAGGAGAAAATGAAATTGTCAAATGTCACGCTTGTTTTGCGATTGTGCTACATACGAAATGACCATTCCTAAAGTAGCTTCTGGCAGCATGTCGCTTAACATCGTAACACCATTCCAAACGACACGTGGTGCAACCTGAACGCCCATTGGAAAGCTATGGTCTCAAGATTACATTATTATAGTTCTGGTGAGAATGTTCAAGATTTACGTTTTGGCATTAAAAAAAAAAGTTTGCTCTCACGGCTTTTGGTGTCGGAGGGGAAATTCAGTAAGTTACGGGGACGCCGGGATCGCTGGGAATGTGCGGTGTTTGTTTTTGGTGGCGGTGGTGGCTTCCCGCTCGTGGCGCGGTCTCTTTCCGCTGCTATTGTCCCCCACTCGCTGGGGATGGAGATTGCGGGGAGGGGGGGGATGGTGGCATGGGCTCTCGGTGTGGACTTAAAGTTCACGGTGTTCCCGCGACGCCACTCGCTTCGAGGCAGTGTTTTGTGTTTATTTATTAATCGTTTCCTTTGACAATTGCTGCCTGGTGATTTAATCACATTTGCTGGTTATCAACAGTCTGGTCCACAAGATTACCACATTGTGAAAACTCACTTGGATCAGATGGCTGGGAAAATGTACATGTGGATTTCGGTGTGTTTTAAACATTGTGGCATTTATTTCTCAGGATGTTTTTGCCAAATCTCTACCATTCTGGGTGTTTAAAACAAAAAAAGCAGCATATTCTAGAAAAACACTGCGTGTGTGTGTGTTTAGTGACTGGCAACTGGTGATATCTCCCATTTTAGGTAACTCGTTGAGTGGCTCATTGGGACTTGACTTTCTATTTCGTGGTCTGTGCAGTCGCTGGAACCAACGCCATTGTCGTGGCAGTTAGAAGAATTTGTTCACGGCTACGCTTGTTGGATCTGCTCTCCTGATTTGGCTCTTTAGTGTGGAGGGGAGTATGGGCGTGGGGGAATTAAAATAAAAATGGGAAAATCCAAGCGTCCAGTTTCCTGTTCTTGTTGCGCAACAACCTCTGGCATCCGCTTGGGCCACGCTCTCGAGGAAGCTGATGTTGCCGCTTTTTATTTCGGGACTGCTTTTCCGCTGCCGCTCGCGTGAGACGACGACGAGTGCCGTCGTGCTCTGCGGGGGGAGCCTCCGCACAGTTCGAGGTCCGAGCGGTGGTGGCGGTGCCGCGTTTGACCCTTTTGGGAAGCGAGGCGCCTCTCGCTGCGGACTATGGCAGGTACGGCGGAGCGTTGGCGTGGTGGCGACGCGGTTCGCCCCTTGCGCTACCGGCCCTGGTGGCCCCGGGTGTTAAATTCTTTGACTGCGGGTTTTTTTTATTTAATCGGTGACAAGTATCTGAACCATTCCTCCTGAACCCTTCCCAAGGTCGACTCGTCCATAGATTGAGAGGTACCTGGTGCAATGTGTAAGACGTCGGTGTTGGGGAGGCAATTGGCCAGGTATGGCACTGGCCACGACACCCTCTCGCGTGTCGCACCAGCCCCTTTCTAAAGTAGGCGCTTGCAGCACTCCGCACCTGCGAGCCAAACGGGATGGATGTATGCTCTGTACGTGTGCCCTGCTGACAGACTCCTCAAAACCCGGTTCCCCCCTTCCCCCCCCCCCCCCCCCCCCCTTAAACAAATTGCCGCTAGGGTGTCAGCGTCCGGGAACGTCCCCCCCGTGAGTTCCGCCGTGCGCGCGTCTCTTCCGATTGCAGAAGACGACGTGGACTTGGAGGCGCTGGTGAACGAGATGAGCATCTCGTCCCCGGCGGCAACGTCGGCGGCCGACGGGGCGGCGACGTCGCAGCGGCAGCAGCAGCGGGGCGAGGGGCGGGCGGCCGCCACGCAGGCGAGGCGCGGCCCCCCGGCGGGGTCGGCGCCCGGCTCCGGCACCTCGTCGCCCGTCCACGTGTCTCCCCGGCAGGGCCTCCGCCGCTCCCTACCCATGCACATCAAAGCATTCAGGTGTGCCCTCGTGCGTGTGTGTGTGTGCACGTATTTTAGGGTCGCCTGTAACGCATGGGTTTGTTCTGTGACCACTTGCCAGGTAAGTCTTCTAAACGTCACTTGGCCTTGGAGAGCCTGGTGCAAATCTGTCTGTCGCTTGGTGGCGAGTCGTGCGTGTGGTCTGAGCATGGGTACATGCAAGGTGGAGTGTAGGCACGTGCGTGCGTGTTGGGACCGTGACCCAGTCAATGGTGGATGGTCTTCTGCTTGAACAGTCGCCCAACTTGATTATGTTCCCATTCATGGCTTGCCTCGGTCTGTGCTGGCCACTCTCATGGCTTGACGTGAACTTGAGTACCTGGTGCTGTGTGAACGCGAGCACTGGGCAGATGTGGGCGTTTGGGTGGGATTCTGATCACACGCTCGGCTCGTGTCCCATGTCAGCCTTGACAGAAGTGCTTGTGAAGTCCGGGGGGGCGGGTTGGTATGGTGGTTAATGCGCCGAGCTGCTGTCCTGGCAACCGGAGTTAATTTTCCAGCCGTGGCTATATCGTCCGTGCTACCTCCTCCCCGCGCTGTCATGGCAGCCACCTGTTGATTTTGCCTTTAAGCAACATCAGCACGGGATGCTGGGCAGGCGTGGCTGCGAGTCGTCGCTACCACCACGCCCTCGTGCGACCGTGCACACTTCGATGTTTGCACGCTAAAAGAGCGTGCCCCGACTGTCTATCAACCTAAATGTTAGCGTTGCACACGCATATGTGCGTGCACAAAGCAGGCAACTCTTAACTGTTCTTAGATGGGCCAAATATCACAATCAAAATTGCAATTGATAAAGGATTGTAGTGTTTCTATTAATTAAAGTTCTACTTTTGTAAAAATGTTATGAAATTTATTTTAAGTTGTCCATGGTGGCATTTTGAACCCAGGCCAAAATGGTCCCAAAATGTGTTCTTCTTTAACCTGGCCCTTGTTCTTCTTAAACCTGGCCCTTGTTCTTCTTAAACCTGGCCCTTGCCTTCATCAGAACTCTCTCTGCACTTGCTGCAAAAAGTCTCCAATTAAATTGTAACTGCACTTGTGTGGTGCTGCTTGCGTGTCTTGGTGTCTCTGCAAACCGTAAAGATTTTTAGAGGGCCACGTTATCCTTGTGCCTCCCTGTAAATAATAAAAAAAAGGTTCCACGCTTTGTATGTCGGCTATTGAGTGGCGTCCCTGCCAACGCTCGTCAAGCAATACGCGTTATCTGTCTGGGTGGCGCGCTCGTGTTTCCCAGAACTCTACATACAGATCTGGCCGGTTTTATTAATAGGCATATATCCTACCAACGGAACCATTTTAATGCCACTCGGTGCTCAACCACACAGGAGAGATGCCTGTGCTGCATTGGTGCGGGGAGTGCCTTACGGTGGAGTCGTAAATGTTTACTGACGTTTATCTTTTGAAATAAATATATAAATTCCGTCTAAAACAAGCTGGTTAAGCTGTTACATCAAAGGAACCTCGCTTTTTTGTTGGGCAATTTGACCTCGCCACACAGGTGTGTGAGCGCGTGCTGTACCGGCCTTCATTAGGTGCTCGCTAACGGCACTTGCCCCAAAAGTCTCTTCATTCTATACGGGAGATCTTTGTGGAAACGGGACACGTGTGAACTCTGACCCATGCCTTCGCGTTTTTATCGTGCCGGTATGCAGCGTCGTTTATAACATAACCATCTCAACTTTGTGTTATATAAACGATTTCCTTGCACTCTACTGGGGGGAGGGTGGGGGGGCACTGCGTGTTTGAACCCGTACCTCGAGTTGTGCCGCCTGTACACCCGTCGTGGTGAGCCTGCCGTGGCGTGTGCGATCTTTATGTAAACTAATCGTAGCGTTATGTTTTGCCTGTTGTAAATCCACTTGGATGAATACTTTATCGTGTGTCACTTCTACAGTTTCCCCACTGCGTGCGTGAGTACTCGTGTCTGTCTACGGTGGCGAGTTTTGTAATTTCCTCGGGGGGTGGGGGTGTTCTATTATGTTGTACACCCTTGTGTACATCACTGAGTGCTTGTGTGTGTCTCCTGAAGTCAATCTCGCATGTACCTCCCAATAGGTTATATTGCCTTGTGGTGTTCCCCTCTGGATTGCTTTTGCTGTGCTAATAGCACCATGCATCTCCCTGGCAAACGATCTGCATAACGGGCTAAGCGGCTTTCCATGTAACAAAATACCGATTGGCCTGCGCGAGCATGTGTCTAGTTTCATAACAGCGAGTGTCGCTGCAATCGCACGCAACGGTGTATTCCACTTGGCAAATCTGATTGCGATGATGGGACATTTCTGGCTTCCAAGAGGTTCCGCTGGTGTGCGTTGGCTTGCATGCTCGCGTGCAAATCCATAACAGGCAAGTGCCTGTTACCTTTTTGTGGCAACGTCATGGCCTGAAAATAAATAAAATGCCTGGAAATGACATTGGAATTTATGTTTGTTATCATTGCCCCCTGCTATCAAAATGTAGCAGGCCCTCCTGAAAAACTTACAAAGTAAGGCCCATTGAGCTTGTGTAGCTCCTTTTTTCCAGAAGCAATCTGGTCACAAAAATTATAGCTGAACGAAGAGGCTTATTTGGAAATGTATAGCAGCCAAATACTCTAAACGCGTGATGTTGATTCTAAAATGTGGAGGGGTGGAAAAGCTGGAGATGCCTGGAAAGAAATCCCCGGGAAGAACTTGTACTCAACATACAGGACAGGTCCCCTAAGACATGGTGAGAGGGGGGGGGGTTCTTTCCTGGTTTGGCAAACTTAGTAATAACATCAGGGGCAGTCCACTAAGGTTGGTGTTCATCGTCATGGTGTGGGTTCTTGAGCAAATTCATAAATGGCCGTCAGTCCCTGGTGCTTGGGCAGAATCCCTGAATGGTGCTCGTTTCCCTGTGCCGCGCCCCCCCCCCCCCCCCCCAGGCTACTGCAGCAGGAGGACCGGCAGAGCTCCTCGCTGCCGGCGATCCCCAACCCCTTCCCCGAGCTCGGCAGTCCGGGGGGTTCCCCGCTCCGTGACGGAGCCTTTCTGCCGGAGGAGCAGAGCAAAAAGAAGGTGAGTTGTGACCCTGCAAACGCACGCCTCGCTTGAACGGTGCACCGCTGCGGGTTTTGCCGCACTGCATGCCGGTGTTGTACACCACGCGGTCGGGCATTAGTGGCCTCCGCAGATCCATCAAGCAAGGAGAAGACCTAAAAGTAATCCATGAACTCGGACTCGGATATCTCACTTGTCAGTACCACCCAGAGGTGGGGCAACATTCGTGGTAACAATTTCTTTTTGGCCAATTATGGTAATTTTGATGTGGCCGTTTATCAAATGAATCCATTGCGGTCACCGTTTTTAATACGTTTTTGCTGCTGCTACTATTAGACCCAGATGTTCGACGTCAATGCAGATTATGGGCGTAGCATTTGTGTGGAGCGGTAGCTGTCGTTGGAAGACATTGGCGATGTGGTGCCATTGATGACGTTGGCCATGATGAAATCTTGATCTGGAATGGCATCATCTAAGTGTGGTGCACTCACCCTGGTTTTAAAGAAAATGTTAGTGTGTGTGTGTGTAATATATATAATCCAGTAGGGAAATGTTGAAAACCTAAAGTAAAAAAAATTCACACGGAGTCTTGTGAAGTGTTGGGCCACCAAGAAGGCCACCACCATGGCATGCAACCCAAACCTAATGGACCGCATCGTAAACTACCGCAGTCTGTCCTCCAACGGAGACGAGCACAACTACACGGACTCTCTCAGCTCCTGGACACATCGCTGCTGCTGCCGCCATGCACAGTAATAGAATAGCGTTGAGCGTAGCGAGTTGGGAAAACGAAACTGCGCATGCACCGTTCCTGCCGCTGGTGGCCATTTTTAAAGTTTGAGCTCCGATTGCCAAACCCTGCTGCATCTTACCCCCCCCCCCCCGGTCTGGCACGTTGGCCGTTATCGTGCAATAAATTATGTCAATGCCCATTGACGATTACAATCCGTCAACATCAAGCTAAACGGCCTAGGTCTAACAAGAGATGTGGAAAGGAGAGAGATTAAATAAAACCCGAGGTGCTTTTTGAAACGATGCCAAGTCAAATGTGCGGTACAAAATGTTAACCCTTTAATCGGCGTGCGGTACCGTTACTGTTTTCATAGCCATGTTTAAACATTCTTAGTAAGATGCCCTTTGTACGCGCTCGGCCATCTTGTCAATCCACGGCTGGACGACGGCCCTTCCTCCGCACCGTGTCGTTCACGAGGGCTGCCCCTTTGCCACCCTGGTCTGTGCGCGTTGGCAAAGGTCGGCGGGGGAAGCGTATAAGTACTGTACAATGATACATTTTGCCGTGCTACCCTCTGCTTGCCCACCTTTTAGCGACGCAGCCCAATAGGACCTGTTGTGCATCGCTGTCACCTGGCGAAGCACCAAGCCAAACTCAACTTTGCTTAGTCTGTGAACTCTGACTTGTGTTCACGTGCATTCGAAATGATTTTGGGCAAAGGAGGAAGGTGTCTCCTATGTACATTTTCCACCCCCCCCCCCCCTGCGCTATTTGCTTATTTTTAGGTGGGCTAAATGATGTGGCTCTCACATTAATTATTTGCAGGCAATTCCGTAATTGCCTTTTGTAGCCAGTTATCATTTCTGGGAAATTGTGCACAAACAACACCGATGGGAAAATCTTGTACGAGTGTTAACCCAAAAATGTCACTTTGCGTTCGCTGAAAGGTTGGTCGCTTTCCATTCTTTGTGGCTATCGAAATAGCACTTGCCAAAAAAGTTTGGAATTGTACTAATTATTTTTGCGACCGCATTTTTCCTGCAATCGCTGGCATTTCCGATAAAACTTTTAATTTCTAGGCCTGCTGACGCATTTTGCGAGGCAGGATATTGTACCAAATGAGGCGCCCCCCCTTTGGACTGCGTGCCCTTATTAAAGTGCGCCACATCTGCTAAAGTTTTTACAGTTTATAAAAAAACCCGCTGTGGAGGAAATAGAATCTGTGCCGTGACGTTTGCACGTGACTCATGCTCTTCCCGGTACAAGCTCTTCCAGCAAGGCTCTAAATTTTGTCTTCCGCTTATAACCTTTCATGTGGCGCTTCCATTTCAACCACTGCCAAGGTTTGAGAGGCGGTGGGAGCAGGGAGGTGTGGGTGGGTGGGTGCTGCGTGACGTAGAATCACGCCGTGGTAGCGCGGATTCCTGGCAGCACGGGGACACGGACTGGAAGCAGCCGTTGCCATCTGGGAACACGTTTGTAAAGCGATACATTGAAAACACTTCTGCTGTGAACGCATGCGGGGGGAGATGCACGCTGCGGCGCGCTAATAGGTAACGTGTGGCTGCAATTGAGTTGTGCAACTTTTTGGCGCACACGCTTGCACTCTGAATGGAATGCTTAAAATGTTTTGATTGTGTACCTTTTAATAGAACAGGACCAAAGGCGGCAACGTTAGAGGGTTGTGTTTTTTTTGATCCCAGGTGAGAAACAATTACGGAGGAATATTTTGGGAGGTCTGGCCCATCGTGCTATTGCCAATCGACCAAACCGAATAATTTGCCACCTTTTTACGTGTGGAACCACAACAGTTTCGACAAACGCTAATGCAGTGAAATATTTTGAAACGGAGGCTGCATTGTGGTCGGTGCAAGGAAAATCCTTCGCTGTAGCATACTGATGCCACGTCTGTTCCCAGTCTTCACTACCCCGCACGGACCTGCATGACGTTTTATCGAAACTACCTCTGTCCGTCGGCATGGGTTAGGGGTGGGAGGTTTCGTGGTAAATGTGTAAGTTGTAAAGAAAATTGGGTTTCAAAAGAACTTGCTATTTTGTCGTGAACGTGAGTTAGTTTTGGCGTTGTGATTTTATAGGTGCCAATTGCTGTCTCGCTCGACCCGCTGCAGATTCGCAACAAATCGCATGAAGAGCGCGGAAACTTTCCATGTGAAAACTCTACTCGCCCATGAGGCGCGTGCTCACTGCTTGATTTGTAGCTGTTGTAGATATTATGACTGGGAAACACGATGAGATTGAGCAGTGGTAAATGCCCAACCGTGCCTGTCCAGTTTTTTTATTTTGACAGTGGGTTTTCGCAGCAGAAACCTGTCCTGTTTGTTAATGGCAGAGTGGGCCAATAACAGAATGGTTGCTTTTTTTGGGGTGGAAGGGGACAAAGGTGGTTTTTATTTGGCGCGCCCTTAACGTAGTCCATCGTGTGGTGCCTCTCATTCCATCTGGAGTGGGTTTTTGTACGCCGGACTAATCTACCCATGTGCGCATCCGCACACTCGCTGCTTATGCAGATGTGTGCTTGGATAACGCCGTGTTGGACGAAACCCACTTTGGATAGGTGCCCTCTGTTCCAGAGGACGTTGTCCAGGCCGTGGTTCATTTCAGAGTGCAGGGAGCGTGACGTGCGCGCACCGAGGTGTATGCCAACACTCTGAACGTTCGAGAAATACCTTCATAGTTGGGGGGGGGGGCATGGTGCAGGGCAACAGAGACCTTATGGCATTCTTTTGCTTTTTGTCTTTTCCGGCATCACTTCAAGAGATGAAGTGTTCAGTCACAGCTGTTGTAAAGCACAAACCTGTGCTAAAGAACCTGCGGAAGCAGACTTCGCCAAACTACTTCTGAGATCCCATCAAGAGATTTCTTTTATCCACGTTTTGACACTCGAACAAAGCTTGATCATGGGTCACTGAAATGTAGATATAGATCCAGGATCTCGGTTATGCAACTGTCTGACCCTTGTGCTATGTGGATGTGGTAATTTAAAAAATATATAATGTAATGGATTGTCTTGGAGTGGGAGTTGCCTGAGATTGCCCCCCCACCTCAGAACCTATGTAGATGCCACACATGAATAGCATGTTGGATCCTACTTGCTGTACTGTGGACTCGCGGCTCCGTCTTATCTTGGAGTGGAATATGCCCAGGGCATTGAGCCACATTTGAGACTTTCGATTTTTGGGAACTTGGATGATCTCAAGCTGCCTTTTTTATTGTTACTTTTGCATGTCCCTCTGGTTTTAGCGGCATTATGTGCCATGTTGGCGACGACGATGCCTAATTGTTGTTTTTGTGCACTTGTCTTTATTTAGCCAAATTTGTTACAGCAAAAATGAGTTTCTAGTGGCTGGTAGATTTTTGTTTGCAGTTTTTTTTAATTTTGACTCCTAGATGCAACGTCCACTGACGATTACTCTTCCTTTGGACCCCCCCCCCTCCCCCCCGTTTTTTGAAAAATAATCGCTTTCTCTTGACGTGTGCCGCTCAGCCCAGTTTGCTAAAGTGCATAGCATAGGCATCGGTGGCTTTTAAGGCTCCAAGAAACAGGCAACATTTTAATCAAGCTACGTTGTATCAGTGGTGAAGGGGAAAACCAATAATATGCAAGGTTATGTGATACTAAACCGCCAAGTTGGCATGAATAAGAAAAATCCCACACGCACGCTAAGTTTATATTTATGCCTTTCTTGCCCTAGGCAGGGGAGTGAGGGCTGGCTGAAGTCCATCTGAGAAAATCACGTCCTCTAATTCTTCCCCCTCCAAAAGAATGTCAAGATAAGCCCCAGCATTTCGGGGTTGGATATTTCACATGTGCCTTGCGATATTTGTTTTATCAACATCAAGGCCAAGGTTACATGTGGTGGTGGCAGGGAGCTGAGGGGAGGGTGAAAACATTTTGAGTCGTGGGCTGCGGTTAAAAAAAGCGTGTTTTTATTTTCTCCACTCCAGGTTCTTTTAGTCGCACACGGAGCAGGACATGAGGGTGGAGGGGGGGGTAGAAAAAAAAACAAGAAAAGTAGCCTGGGCGTATTTTTTGCAAAACATTTTCTTTGGCAAAGGGGGGAAATTTTAATCTTCTCGCTCGGAACGGCCTGTTTTGCCATATGAAATAATGTAATGCAAACCTACACCCCGACCCTATTTTTAAGAGTACCCACAGCGTGCTTTATGACTTGCTACTGTATGAGAGTCGTCACTGGGGTAAAGCTACCGAGGACTGGCTTGGTCTTGGCAGGGCCGGCCGCCCATTGGGCCTGCAGGGCCCTCTGCCTCTTGTGTCCAGTGTTGACCTGTCCGCTGTTCTCTTGCATGGAGCTGTGCGGCGAGGGTCTATCAGCCACGTGGCGAATCTTCCGCAGCCTTAAACATGAGCCGTGTGCATGGGAACATACCCCCCCCCTCCCCATCGAGCACGTACTTCTAAATAATCGCTCGCTTTTGTTTTCAATAATACAATATGAAGGACGTACGAATGTTTGTTCTCTCTTGCCCATGTATAGTCTAATAATTTATGTTTTTCTTCCGTATGCCGGTGACGTGTGACCACGTATCGCAAAAAGGTCGACATTTTTTTACGAGTTTCCTGCCGGCCACTAAAATGCAACAATGCCGCCTTGTTTGCTACCTCCGGTGGTAGTGGGTGGCGTTGGCTGCCGGGTCTGGAGCAGGAATGCCTGTGCGTGCGTCTGTGCGCGCCGTGTATTTAGGCGAACACACACGGCGCTTGCACGACCCCCACACAAGTCCCGACGCGTGGCCTTTAAAGTGTCGACTTGTTTTCTTTTTAAGTCGACGTGTCCAAAAACGGTCCTTTTATTTTTTTTTACCAGACGAGGATGAAAATTGAGGTCACTTAATAAACAGCTGCTGATGAAGTTTAACAATGTATTGGTGGCTTCATGCCACATGGGTACAATGGCGTGTTTCGTGGCTTGAGTAACGCTGCCTTATTTTGTATCGGAGGCTGTGCATTTTAAATCTCCATTAGCCATGGGCCTTGGTGATTTTTAACTGTGCTTTATAAAAAAAATATATTTACTTTATGCATGCGTTTTTGGTTTAATTATTAGCAGATCCTAACTTTGCAAGGGTCATTAATTGCCTCTGCCAGCATATCCACAAAGATGGTTGGCAGGCAAACGAAATCGCGTTAGAGGAAACCGAGAACTGATGAAACCTTCTAGATCTACCCCCCCCCCCCCATTCTACGTAGAAGCTATTAATCCATTAACATTGCATGAAATCTATGCGTGCTTTCGCATTTTATCCTGACGTATCTGGGCTGCACCAACAAATACCAGAGATTGTTGACTGCTGTAAAAATGGTGTCGAGTGGTGACTGATGGAGATGTGGCGTGTGCTGTGTGCAACAGGCGCTTGGAAACTCCGAGTCCCATGGAGCTTCGAACACAGAAAAAATGGTAAGGTTGATCTTTTTGTTGTGTGTCCAGATGCGTTTTTAATTTCCCCATTCAGCTAACATCAGACCTGTGGTAATTTTTTATTTTGTAGTTGCTTAATTGTGACTAACTGCAATCACTGATTTTTATTTCGGCTGATAATGCTGCTATTCTTGTAACCAATTGCCCAAGTTCTGACCTTTTTTTATGGTGCTCAATTAAGAAGTGGCTTGGAACACCACTGGTAGTTTAACTGAGAAATCTCAACTCTGCTATATCCAGAGGTGGGACAAAGTCATTGTTATGCAAGTCCAAGTCGAGTCGCAAGTCATCAAATTCATGACTCGAGTCTGACTCGAGTCCAAGTCACATGACTCGAGTCCACATCTCATAGGTGGGACAAAGTCATTGTTATGCAAGTCCAAGTCGAGTCGCAAGTCATCAAATTCATGACTCGAGTCTGACTCGAGTCCAAGTCACATGACTCGAGTCCACACCTCTGGCTATATCCCATACCAAAGTCTGATTCAACTTGCAACCCCGCACGGAAGTTGCTAAGGAGATGGGAGCATTGTGCTGAAACCATGAAGATTTTGGGGGCTTTCATCCAGGTGGTGGTTTTATCATTTAAACGGTGCTCAAGGTGAAGAGCATTGATGCTCGTCTGGGTCACAACTGAACAAATGCGTGTTCCTTGCACATGGCAGACCTTCCACTTTTGAGTTGAAATATAAATTTTAATGTCACGTGATTTTAAGCGTTTCTTTTGTCACGTGGTGGTGGTTGGGCAAGTGGCCTCTTCGTGCACGATTTTAAACCTAGTCGCATATCTTGGAAGCTGCTCTCATCTCTCTCCTAATGGGCCCTTTTTTCTAACATGCCATGAACTCTGCTGTGCTGGTTGTGAAATGAATTTTAGTTTTGTCACATTATGGTAACTGATTTTAATATTTGTCGAGGGGGAAAATATCAATTTGGCAGACAACCACCGCCTGACTAATCTTGTTTTTACGGTGCACGCAAAGCGTAGCAACTATTTTAGACTTCCTCCCCGTGCTCCATTTCCCCGGATGTTTTACGTTTCCATATTTACTAATCTTTGCCGCTAGCAAGCGCTCAAAGCCATTGCACAATTGCATTCCCCTGGTAATGGATAAATGCTGGAAACTTGGGAGCACTGGGGTTGAGGAAAGATATTCGGTTTTTAGGGGTGGGGGGGGGGAGAAGCTGCAATTCGCTCATGACTTTGGCAGCAGATGCCCCCCATCTTGTACATCTGTGCAAATGACTGGAAAGCTCAATTCTTTTAAAGTTTAAAAATAGATCCATGTGTGATCGTCATCCCCCACTGGCTTTTGAACAACGGCGCTCTGGTGTGGTGCATGAAGCGACTCGTGGTGGGAGTGTCGACTGGCTGCAGAAATTCCCCCCCGCCATCTCCCTGTGATGTTGTCTTTTTTTTCTGCACACTCTGCTACACATGATGCTTTCTTATTGCACGCCTGTTAAAATAGCCATCTTAGTTGGTCTACATGGTGTAACGTGGACAACGGGTGTCCTCCAAAACCAGGAGTAATGTACGGTGGTGTTGACAGTGACTCGCATGGCGTGCAGTGTCGCGTGTGCATGAGTTACACAAGTCACCGCAGCACGCTGCTTTTTAATTTAACACTTTTAAAGACATTGGGCTGACATTGCCCGTGGCGCTTGTGTGGAGTGGCAGCCTTCCAGTGCAGTGAAATGCTCTGGGTGTAATTAAAACTGTTTTGCCTTCGCGGCTGTTGATGAACCAGTTTTATTCCAACGCCACACGCGAGGCTGGTAAATACTTGCCTACAAATACCGAGGGCTGGGGCAGCTACAATGAATGACGGCAAAATCCGAGCTCGACCACTGCACGCTAGAAACTTAGTCCAGCCTGCCCATCCCTCTTGAGGGGGGGGGGGCTGCTGTCGGGCGATGTTTTGAAGTCGCGGCTATTTTGTCGCGCTCCCCTCGGCGAATGCGAGGGTGGTGAGAAATTGTAACTGTGTGGCGGAGGGTTAATCCGCTATGCCCAGGTCTGTCCCGTAGCCTCCTGCCAGCGAGCCAAGTGCACCTAGCCTGGCGCGAAGTCTGACGTTACCGTCACGTGGCGGTTCGTCGTGGTGTAGTGGCACTCGCACGCTGCGCTACAAATTTCCGCGGCTTCGATTCGCTTCCGGCGAGTGTTGGTAGCCGGTGGTATTGAAACGTGTTTTTTTTAGTCGCTCCTCAGTTGACTTTGTCTTTTAAAATCAGTGCTTATTGGCTAGTCTGGTCTCCTCATTGGGGGAGGGGGTGGGGGACGCGACTGTGAATCTTGTTGGCTACAGAACACCCTACTGCGTGCTCTCCCTTGGATGTAATGGCTGCTTGCTAGGAGCACTTGTGCCAGCTGTGGTACATGGAGATATGACGGTGTGCGTGTCTTTGCTCTGTACTTGCAGTTTTAAGAATCCTTGGTGGGGGTGGGGCGGGGGAGTAATCCGTGATTCATGGCCTCGGCTCTCTTGGAGCTCTGAAGGACCAAATGAAGGTTGTGTCAAACGCAAACCTAATTCAAGACTCGTCAGCTTAAGAACAAAGCGCGCATAGATTTCGACAAGGTGACTTGATAATCTACACCCCCCCCTCTCTCGCGCCATGTGATTTGCTGAGAGGGTCACAATTCAACTCTGCAATCTTTTCTTGGCGTGACTACGTGGATCCCAAGAACTTGCGGTGTGCAATGTGAACAGATCAAACGGTCATTGATCTCGCACGCGGTTGGATGCCTGGTATTGAGTGGACAAAAACATAACTCTTAATAGATTTTTCTACATCCGATTTCCGAACCTCTATTACATAGACTTTTGTGCCACAATACTTTATTTTTCTTTGGATCTACCCCCAAATCTTTGTCAGTCTTTCTTCGGACTGCAGGAAACCGATTTTGATGTACGAAGCTGCTTCACAGATCGTGTAATGGACGTGTCGCCAAGTTACAACCGCAACCCCCACGTTGTTTGGCATAATTCTGAGCGTTATTGTTCCATGCCGGAGCGTCCTGTCCTCAATTGATCGGCTCTCTCTTCCTGGAAAAGGCTCGTTGTGCCGAACGGCGCCGCGACTTGAACACTCGCACATGGGAGGAGAGCGCCAGCCGGCAGCTCTCTCGCTCGCTGCCCGGCGGCGCTGTGCGCACCCTCCCCTCGGTGACGCGGCACGATACGGAGTGCTCAGTGGAACCGTCGCAGAGGTGGTGTCCGTGGGGGGCAGTTTGTGACGATTATCTCCCAAAGCTCTGTGGTACCTTGTTTGTGACACTGGGGTCTACACACGTGTTTGTAAAGCCTGTGAAAGAGGCTTTTGGGGTGCAATGAGTTTGAATGAGGTCATTTTGAGTGGTTTAGCTGCTCACGTGCACTTGCCATGGGCCCTGCCCCTCGGTGAAGGTTGAACAGAGGCCTGTGTTTGTGCGATTGGACTAAAGTGTCTTTTTAATGTCAAATGGATGTTGCGTCATCAGACATTGAGCTGCCGGATGACGGTTTTCCAAAGCCCCCCTCCGATCGCACGATGTAACAATCCACAAAGCAACAATAGTGCGCACTGCCGTTCTCGTCGCTGCTTCACCACTTGTGGACATCCCTTAGGCGTTTACTTCCTTGGCCGCCACTGCGTTTGGCACCGGTCGCTGGACCGAGATGACGTGTCCTGCCCACGTCCGTTTACTTTTCTCATTTGAAATATTAAAGCCAATGTTGTGCCTCGTATTGGCAAGGCAGGTTTTTTTTTATGGCGTGAATATTAAACGCACGACTACAACTTGGCATTCAACAGTTTGTTTGGCTTGACGCATCCAAATATGTAAGACCATGCTGTTCACTTGAATCTTTGTCAGCAACAAAGACGTGTGTGTGTGTGGCGCTCTGGGTTATTTTTCTCTTCTCAAGACCTGAAAGGCTACTGATTGCTAAAACCGGTTTACTGGGATGGGTGGAAGTTTCCATGGTACAGTTTCTCTATTTGCTGATGCAATGTCGTTCTTGCGATTCCTACCATTTTGACCAGGGCAGCGCACAGTGGTAGCGACTTGTGCATTGCAGCGAAAAATGGCCTGGGTGTTTCGGGAGCCCTTTCTGTTTCAGAGTTTATTCCCTGCAGTGTGATGGCTGAACACTTTGTATGGTGAACTTCTTTCGCACCGTACTTGGCCAACTCTGCTAATAGGGATGGGATTGGATGGACGATCTTTGTGGATGGTCCTCAACAGGAATGATGGAATCTGAGGGTGACGTTCACAGAAAACTTTAACAGTTGTTGTAGCAAGGGTAAGGAGGCGACGGATCGCTGGTGGGCGAGGGTGACGGTGACTCATTAGTCTCGCTGCATTACTCTGAATTATATCCAGTGCAGTGACGTTGCAACTTGGGGTGCTTCTCCCAGTTATGACGACCGTATTCCAAAATCAAGCTGGGGTGGGTGGATCCATCATTGATGGCACCTGTGTAAGTTGCCCATTGACAAGTACAGTAAATGACCAAGTAGGTCAATGATGCATGTAAATACTTGTGAGCATCCTCTCCTTTGTTCTGCAGATACTCTTCCTTGTGCGCACTGTACCGAAATGCAGACTTGATGCAACTTTCGTGGATTGAGAAAATTGTATTGTGGGTGTTGGTGATTTGAGCAGATTGTTAATGTGAGGTGACGCGTGTTTGGGTGGGGAGGGGGTTCAACTTGTCGACTTTCCACATTCGTTCCATCCGGCCTGTGGCGTGTTCATCTCAAGTGGTTTTTGGTTCATGAAAACAAATCGCCCGCTTTCGCTTTGCGTGGGTGCCATGTATTTTCGTAGCGATCTGTTTTAATGTCACATGTTTTTAATGGGGGCGAAAAAATACTTTTTCAGGAGACTAAAAATGGAAACCAATGTAGATCTTGGATTCAGGATGCTGGTTTTATTTTGGCATATAAATATATACCCAGCACCGATATTTTGTGAAAGGATTCAGAAAAGAACACGGTTCCTTTTTTGAAAATATCCCATTATTGAATGGTAAATATCTTTTGAATTAGAATTCTATGTAAAAAGTTTCATACTCTATTTGGTATTTCATAAGCACTTTAATTCGTACACTCAAGGTGTTGAAAAAAATAATTGCCGAGGCAGCTATTCTCTCTCGATGGTACAACAGGTTCCACGTTGCTCATTTGGTCCCAAGTTGACCTCGAGTGTCCCCATGGACTCGGCCCTTCTCCATTTTTCCGGTTGATCCCACTTTGCTCCTTTTCATGTGTCCATGTACAAGGCCCCTTCTGTCAACTCTCGGTCATCCTTTGCTGCACGGGAGGGTTGTGACCTTGTCCGCTCTATTACAGTAATACCATCTATGGCCTAGATTGCAATATTGTCATTTGTACATATATGATTTTGTATTCAACAATTTTAGTGAAATCAGTTGCCCCTTGAAATGCCGTCGCTGTCCAACCCCAGGCTCCATCTGTGTTCTGCCATTTTTTTATTTGGCACCAGTTGCTTGGCTACGAAATCCAAAACGACTGCTTATCTAGTAGCTATAGACCTAGTCTTTGTTCCTGGGCTGTCCCACACGAGTATTACATTTCACGAATGATTTAAAGACTTCTCAAGTCATGTCCAGGTGAGCCACTGGTGTTCTCGTGACGACGCCGGTGCTGCTGCTGCCTCGCGGATGGTCACCAATGCATTAACATGGCCTAATTGAAGGTGCTTGTTATGCATGTAACTTTGTTTTAATTACGAATGATCAAGCTGTCATCGGCCCAGAACACGTGGCTGGGAAATGATCCCTGCCAGGTAAATAACTCCATAATCTTGGGGTGCTGCATTTTCCCATGATGCAGTTCATTCAAATTTAATCCATTTTACTTTGGGCAGTTCCATGGGGTGGATGCACATTCCAGATATTTGAAAGTTCTGGGTCCTCCGTAATGATCATGAAGTGGCTGTTTTACGTAGTGTTGGACGTTAACAAATCATTTCTCGATTTTGGCGAGATGCTCGTGAAATACCGCGGTGGTGCCGAATGTACTCTGACGAACTGACACTTTAATTTGTGCCGTGATGCTGCTCCCTGTTCTGTCTGCCAAACCATCTTATTCCAAAAAAAAATCTATTCTATAGTTACTTTAAATCACACCGCATATGTATTAGGAGGACTTGAAAATGCTCTGGTTTTCTTTTGCGGCAAGGGCCATTTTTAAGTCCTTAATACTCGTTTTACTTTAAGAGGTTTGTTTCAAATTGTAAAGTAGCTCGCTGGAGCATGATGCAATGTAGGTTTGACTTCATTATCGTGAGGCGAATTAGTAATTTAAATCCACTTAGAAGGTAATCAAGGCTGACCATGTGAGGAAATCTGACCTTGTTTTGTAGAAAAGAGGCTTGGAGTATGGCTAAAACTCCAGTTTCTAATTGCATATCGGTTGAATTTGTGCGCATTTCAGTTGGCTGTGCTGCTGCAGTTTGTTAGTAAACACTGGAAAATGCCCATCATGGCTCATTAGCCGTAGCGGCCCGCACATGTTTACATAACTCCCCTGCTGGGAGACAAAAAAACCGCACGCATGCACGAGTCGCCACCGAGATTCTCACGTGACGGCAACTTTTTCCATCTTAGCTCGGGACTGGGGTATAGAGGACAGGTTGGGGACACCCGCTGATTGCTTTGATCTGTTTTTTTCAGCATGTGGGGGTAGTGGGTGCCAGGTGGCGCAATGTCTAAAATTGAAAGTTCAAGTGACCCTGGCATGGGCAACGCGTCGCACGTTTGCGATTTAGTTTTGTTCCGTGCAGCGGTCCTCGCCAAAGATCGTTGAGAGTCGCTTTTTTGCGATGGCCATATCCCCGGCAAGCTAGCAGCTCAACAGATCTCACCGGCCTTGGAAGCTAGAGGGTTGAGCCTGTTTAGTGCTTTGCGAGACCGGCATGTGAATAATCAGGCGTTTATACTGTTTGGGTTGATGGCCTTGGTATGTGCACCAGTGGGGTTGAAACCAAGGCGCCCGGGTGTGGTGTTGACCACCCACTCCCTCTCGTGTACTGTGCCGGCCTTCGTATGTGCTCGCGAATGGCGCTTGCCCCAACAGTCTGTTAAGACTATATGGGGGGGGATCTTTGTCATTTGTATTTCCTCTCCTTTTTAATTTCTTCCCATATTCCAAAATCGAATTAATGGAATTGGCCAAACCAACCCAATTTGGGCACCTTCAATGTTTGCAGATTGCAAGGCCGTCCTGGATGAATGGAATTGTATGGTATTGTGCTTTTCGGATGCATCCCGGTGATCGTTAACGCTCGCCTGTTGCATGTTCAACTTCGTCGTCGCCCAAGTCGGCAGTGTGATCCTCTAGTGCTGCATGAACACATCCCTGCCCCTTCGCCATCCTTTTTTGGACCAGTGCCACATCAGCCTCGCTTGTGGGGGCTTGAACTAATCTCGTCGCTCCACATCTGCGGTTCATTGCAGCTGCAGTCAATTTGGTTCTGCTCCAAAGCAACGTCGATTTTCCACCACGGTCGGCGTAGCCAATGGTGGTTGTCCATTGCTTGTTTTGAGTGCCGGGGATGCGTTGATTTTGACCGTTTGGTTGTCTAGGAGGAGTGTGCTGGCTTGGAAGCGCACGGATTTGCAGAGGATTCTTTGTTTTTAATGGAGACCAAATGGTTTTCCCAGGAGGGTTTTTGGATAAGTGGAAGGGGCTTGTGAAAGCAGTTGTGTGGACACTGCATCCACATTTTCAAGAGATTTAAATGGGTCACATAAGAGCAGTGATAATGTTAAACACCGCTGCGCAGACCATGTGGTGTGTGTGTGTACCTGGAAGTGGAGTCGTGGCACATTCGTGCCACGTACATTTTGCTACGAACCCTGTGGCCTGAGTTCGATACCAGGCCATGGTTACTGGAGAGGGAGGCTGGTGCTGGCTGTCACATCGGTGACGAGCGAGCTCCTGGCTGGTCCGAGGTCTATGTTGGCTGCAAGTAAAGCAGCTGGTGCGATGTGTGAACCTCATCATAGCGACTGGAGAGGGAGGCTGGTACTGGCTATGCCACTCCCTCGTGCAACATGTTGGCCTTAATAGGTACTCGCTAACAGCACTTGGCCCAACAGTATGACCTTCACAGGCCATCTTGTCGTAATTACCTCCATGACTTGCATAGTCCAACACACTCCTAAACAGAACCCACTTTCAATACCTGCCTGGTAGTAGGCCCTCTCCAGTGACATGAACCTGGTCAGGCCTCCCTCTCGGTAAGCTCTGCCTACAAAATGAACTCTGAGCATCGCCCATCTGTCGCGCTACATTACCGGTTGGTAAAGCGCGGACATGGAGCGCGACGCAGCCGGCTATGGGGGGGGGGGGGGGTCTGCTTTTGGCGGTGGTCGGTGGCGTGCCACGGTGCCAAGTCGTTCCAAGAACCCTGGCGGCGATGCCCATGTTTATATGTTTACGCGAGGTCGTGCCCCCCCTCCCGCGGCGGTGGCGTGAGCGTCGCCAATGGAAGACAGGACGAGGGTCTGAGTCTGACACCGGTCGCCACGTTCGGCCCGACCGTCTGTGGCCGGTTGACCGTGGCGGCGTGCTGTGGCACGCGCTCCGTCGCGGCCCTCTGCTGTTGTTGGGCCCTCTGCTTGGCAACTGCTGGGGGGGGGGGGCAGGGAGAAACACATTTTCAGGAATTCGATGGTTAACTTATTTGTTAACTTAGCATTTGTGCAATTTCTACTTACTTTGTATTTGTGGTTGTGCTATGGAAAGACTAGTTCCTGCCACGAATTCCATTTCTGCAGTTTCTACTTCTCTTATTAGACCAACATATTTGAGGGTTAAAGTTACTCTGATGGCAGGTCGGGGTGAATAATAATGTTCACGTCCTTCTACAACTTTATCCCCTTGCAAACACCGAGTGTTTGTCCTTTTTATTGTATCGTGCGTTTAGGGCTCAAAGAATTTTAAGTCGAAATAAGCCTCCCAACACGGATTCCATACAACCCGCAGGTGAATGCAAGGCCACCCATTTCGTAGAGCGATGCATTCATTGCATGTAGCAACACTGCCAGTGGTGGACATTTTTTACGGAAAAGCTGTTCCTCGTCGCCTTGACCCAAGTGGAAACGTGAAAATGATCCTGTGCGGTCTTTCGCCTACATCTTGGCGCAAACCCCAGTGACGGATTCTCGTCGCGAGCGGCGCTCTCTGCCATGCCTTCTCGCCGAGCACCCAGCCAGGAGACTTGTCCCCTCGGCATCTGTCGCCGTGCGTAGCACGACACCTCCCTGGCACGAGCATCCCCCGCTTGTAAATTCATAGTAGAAGTAACGCCTTCACTGTTTGCTGGACCCAGTCTTGCTTAACTCTGTTGCGCGATTTGCGGCTTTAGTTTAACCTTTTGCCGCTTTGCCCTTAGTTATTTTTTGTAAAGATGTTAACTAACCCTCTCTTGCTGTGCAGTGCTGCGGCGACCCATTTAAGGTGCGTCTCTGAAACTGTCCTTGGACGGCCTCCGATCGTGCGGTGGAGAGGGGGCGGAGGCTGGGGGGGGGGTGTGGGGAGTTTGTGGGTTTGGGTGGAAGCTCATGTGGAGGTGGCTGCGTTGCGTGGGGGCAAGCATGCGTAGGGGGGAGGGAGAGGGAGGATTAAAGGGACAGGCGTGGCTGATGCAGCATCTCCTGAAATACGGACCAGGAAGCGCATTCGCACAGAAGGTGGTGTGTGGTGTGGGGGAGAGTAAGTTGGTAGTTCCTCGAGTGAGCATCTCGTGGGTTGACAGTTCGAGTGTTGTGGGCTGCGGCGTGGCCAGCACCAGCGCCCTCGAGTCGCGCGGGACGGGCCCCTGGCTGCTCCCCCAGTGCACAGGGGGAGGGGAGAGAAGTCTGCTCGTGTTTTTTATTTTGCAATCGGCGCTTGCGGAAACTTAGAACCCTGGCGTGCCAGTTAAGCATTCTGCAGACTGTTTGCACCTGAGTTAACATTAATAATTAAGCGCATGCGTGCATAAATCCAGCTGTCTCAACAGCACCGTAACAAGAACATCAGGTTTTTCCCACCCGCCCATCCCTCCGACCAAAGTAGATTGCTTTTTGCTGTTACTTTAAATCGTAAGCTTGCGCGCGAGGGTTCGTCCAGGGACGCCGGGGCAGGTGGCTGGTGCGGTCGGTCGGCGCCCTCCGCTCGCCGCTGCCGCCACAATCGCCGTCTCGAGCCTTGGGGGGGGGGGGGGGGCATCTCGCGACGACTCCATCGGCGTAGCTCCGCACCGCCTCTCGCGCGCCGGAATCGTCCGTGGGTGTTCGCCAGAGTTTCGGCGCGTCTGACCCCAGTGCGGCGGTGAAGGGGGGGGGGGTGGTGGAGGTGCGGGCGGGCGGGTTGCAGCGCCGTCACCTATCCCGTGTAGCCCCTTCTCGGCTGACGGACGCCGGGGCTGACCCAGGGAGTCGTCGGGTCGATCTCGAAGAGCGGTGTCCGGCCGCAGGCTCCGGTCCGCTCTGTTGGGCAGCGGCAACGCCGCAACTCCCCCCGCCGATGACTGAGGCGGGCGGCTCCGGGCTGCACCTGCGGAGGGTGACTCTGCCGGCGATCACGCCGCTGCAGCTCCGGGAGCGGGTGAGTCGCGTGCGGGTGCCGTGCACCAGTCGTGGTGGTGGTGTTTGCCGGCTGTGTGGGTGGTTTTTTTGTATCTCCTATGTTGAACTTCTTCTTTCGCACCGTGCGTAGACAACCGTGCTAATCGGACGGGGGTGGGGGGGGGTAGCCCAATGGGTTTACAGGCTCTGCTATGAAGCTTGTAAGTCAAGGTTCGATTCCTGGACATGACTAACATCGCCGAGTCGTATAAATTGGTTCTGGGCTGCCTTACTGAGGTTGCCTCTGCCATAAAGAGATACGTGGGGTGGCGCGGTGTGACCCAATGGCACCAGAGAGACGAAGCCAGCCCCCAGGCGTGGTGCTGACCTTAATGGGTGCTCGCGAACCGCATTTTCTCCAACCGCAGTAAAGGTTGATGGTCGTTTGTCTGCTTTGTACCCTGTTCTCGCCACGTACGTAGTGCGATTTGATAAATTTTCGTTTTTCCAGTAATCCTTCTGTCTTAGACTCGTGTGTGCGGGTGTTCTCATCACTGGTAGTGTTTATTCGCCCCCACTCGCCTTGTTGTAGCAGCGTGTATTAAATGTAGGTCTGGACTTTACCATCCACACCTATGTAAAAGTATTGTATATTGCTATATTTATGGGTGTACCCTATTAGGTGACCAGTGGTTGGGGAACTGCACTTTGAACCAGGAATTGACATTCAATTCCTATCTGTCTTTAATAAATGGTTGGTAGTCTTTAAATCTTTCCTTGACATCCCCCAGGTTAACTCCGCCTTGTTGAGTGTAAGTACTTCGTATGCTGCGAAAGTCAAGTAATGCGACTTAAACCCTGACGCTTGGAGCTGAATGGAGTTCAAAATAACTCCCAAGCACCTTGTGGAAAACCCCAGCGCAGATGATTCCTTGGATTGATCTTCCACGAAGCTCATGGTCCGCCCTAAATCGCGCACCCACTGCACAAACCATGGCAGATGCGTGGACGCCTGATGCACAAATGGAAATGGAAACTCTCCGGTAATGTGCGACCTAGTCGTCCAGAACAAGGACCGTACAACGACGCAATGCCCCGATCCACACACGTGGAGACATCGCGGCGATACACTCCGCAGCTCCTGTTGCGGTTATCTGGCTTTGCCACCTTTTTGATGTCCGATTGTAGTTGGTCCACATCAGCCGTACGAAAGAGGAAAGCAGAAGTTATTGGAGTCCTCTTAGGTGACTGTGCTTGGTGCTGCTTGGTGCTGGTTACAATAGCCCCTTTGTGTTCCTTGCCACATTTAATAGGTGCTCTCTTGTGACCTTTAGCCCCGGCTGTGTCTCAGGCCGTAAGGTCGATCGGTCTCCTTGCCCGCCATGTGGACTGTGGCCCAGCTTCACGTGAGGATGCAGCCCAGAGTCTGAGAGACCCCAGGATGTTTGGCATGCACGGTTTTAGACCTTATCCAAGACGACGTTTGGACATGTTTTAACATAAAGGAATCCTGAAGCTGCTCCTTTTTGAGCAAATGTACATTATTGCTTGTGGGGCTTACAGACCTAACTTTTGGAATGGAGTAGTTCAGAGCTGCATCCTAAGATGAATGTTGATTGTATTGTAATCGTGCCACTATCTGTTATAACTATGGGCCAAATCTCCCTGTGGTGTATGTGTACTTTTGAGTTGGCCAGAAGTGGTAGGTGAGGATGGGTCGACTGGCATCTTGCGAACTACGCTCTTCCCCGTGACCCCACATACATAAATTCCTGGCTTGAATAGGGGGGGTTAGGTTAGGTTTGCTTGTGTACATAGCCTTCCTCCACAGCAACCACATGGGGCTGTAGTGATGCTGTCGCTGTAATAGAAAATATGCGCTTAATCTGGAACGTGCCGTGTAAAGTCAATAAGTCAACTGCCCGCTGTTGGTTTTGGCCAAGTCGACCTGTGCGCGCACACATTTTGTGTGTGCACGTCCACTTATAATAAAAAAAAATTGGGTTTTTCGCCGGTTTACTTTTTTCTTGAACGCCGGGCGTGCGACGTGCGTGCTGCACTCTCGCGTGCAGGTGCAGCGGCGTCGTCCCAGCGGAGTTGGGGCCGCCCCACTTTTATAAATGAAGCGGCTTGTGTGTTGGGGGCAGGCGGGGGGGTTTAACTTTTAGTTGTCGTCGTTAAGGAACATGGCACCACCCAAAGCCACCTGCGGAAACATGGGGAAAATACCCAACGAGCTTTTTCTCTTTGCTCATTCTTGTGGTGTTGGTGCACGATGCCTCTACCACCACCGCCGCGTTGTGCACCGGGGGAGCGGCGTCGGTTCACTCCTCTCCCACGTTTTGACTTTGGCTCCCGCTCGAATGAGTTTTTTTCCCTTGGGGCTGTGCGCACGGCGGGGTGGAGGGGGGCACTCGCGCGCATCCCAGAGGCGGTCGGTCCGGCGTGGCAAAGCTGTTGAGGGTGCAGGTGGTGCGACTGCATGCTCGGGGCCCAGGTGCTGGGCAACGGAGGGGAGAAATTGGACTGGAGTGGAGACCCATTTTTAAATCCTTTATATTAAGTTTGCTTGCTTGCGTGCTTGCTTAGGACCGTGCAAATCTTTCGCTCGTTTTTTAACCCACTTCCCGTGATCCAATCGAGCTGACATTTTCCACACGGACTCGTTGTGACAGACAATTCATGTTCGTGAAAAAAAATTCCCAAAATTTGACACTTTTTAGGCAAAAAAAAAATATTTTACATATATTCAAATATAACTCATTCATCGCTTTGGCTGAACGTCACAGTATAAGAGCCCAGAGCGTAACCCCTCCACAGGCCGTGGCGGAGTAGCGCAGTTGGTAGCGCCCTCGCTTCCCATGCCAAAGGTCGTGGGATCGATCCCCGCGTCCTCCACAGGCGAATATATTTTTAAATTCTTTATATTAAGTTCGCTGCCACGCATATAAAGGATTTGTAGTGAAAAACGTTGTTTTTACGGGTTTACTTGTTATTCTTCACAACACGGCCAATGTCAACCATGCAGCGTCGCAATCTTGCTTTGGGCGCTATCGGGTAACTGATGCCGCGTCGCCTTGTGTGCATTGCCGAAGTAGATGGTGGTGACTGCCATCGCTTTTGCATATCTGGTACCAAACCTGCTGCATTGAAGACATTTTCTCGCATTGTCCCGAAACGGGCGTGCTTCTGTCGGCCAAGAATGAGTTGGCTGCTTTGTAGACGACCACGAGCTGCAGTGCCTGTTTGTTGGCCACTCTCCACGCTCGACTCCATTTTTAAACCGCTGAGATCTGACTGGATTGCATGCAAATCCGTGTTTCTCCCCCCCCCCCCCGCAAGAAGTTTAATGGAATTAACGACTACAAGTCGGGCTGACATTTACCCCGAGGGCCACCCTGTGCTTTGCACGCTACTTGTCACCCGACCTATGCCGTGTTGTTGTTTTTAAGCCGCGCGTGTTGCCAAGAGTGCACCGTAACATCACGTTGGCGTTGCGCTCTGACACCCCCCCCCCCCCTTCTGGCTACGTGGTGGGGAGGGGGGGCCCCCTCTGGGCCAAGGCCACCCCACGTGTCGTGCTGTCCAGCCGGTTTGCCAGGTGGCACGTGTGCCCACGTGGAGGAGTTTTGTGAACGAGAGGATTGGTCTTGAGTGGTCTCGGTTTGGCTCCTGTGGGGTAAACTGGCGGTGGTGCTGGAAGGTGGTGCTGCCCTGTAATGCAGCTTGTGGACATGAGGCGGGGGGCAATCTTTGGTGCTTTTGTGTTCGGCACTGCAGAGCCCTCTCGATTCGCCGACCTTGTTAAGATTCTGGTCGCGGTTAAATTCCTCCTGGGCCAGAGGAGTCGTGAACTGACGGCACCACTGTGTCAGTCTGTCGGCTGATGTCTGTGAGTTGCTTTCTGATGTCGTGGCAGTCATGATGATGGTGGTGGTTTGACCGTGCTTTACCACACTGGTCGTTGTGGATGTGTGAAGGGCAAGGGTTTGTTCCGAAAGCCACTTGCAAATGTTAGTTGCGCCCGAGTTAAATGGTCGTCTCCACGTTCATCGCACAGTTTTGCTGACTATGCCACCGCTCTGCCCTAAGCCAATTGGGTGACGCGTGTATATAAATAAAACCACTTTATTAAATGCATGATTTGATGCATGTCGTGAAATGTAAACGGCAGGTTTTTTTACCTGCTTCGTTCCATGACTAATTTGAATCCCTAGATTTAGGTGTAATTCCAGAGGTCTCGTGGTGGTCCATGCTACACCTGCTCCTGGCTGGAATTGGAAGCTGGGGGTATCTTTAGTAGTGGTCTTGGCACCTTTTGATGTTTTATTGGTGCATTTTTGTTTTACCTGCAGTCATGTTTGCCTGCTATGTCAAGTACACTACTCGCAAAGAACGCTCATTGGTTTTAGGATGTAGATCTGAAAAACTCTTCTTCTTAAAATATCCTGTGCCATCTTTTGACAGCCTCTCCCCTAAGTGTTCTAAATGTCCGTGCTCGTGCACACTGCGTGTCACCCTGAGTGTGGGGGGGGGGTCCACACGAGTGCAGTGGGTTCACAAATCCCCCTGCCATGGAAGGCAACGTGGCAGGGGAGTGATTTATGATTCTGCAAAAAAGGGGGGGGGGGAGGTTTTGGTGGGGGGGTGTGGGGGGGGGTGGTGGTGTGGGGGGGGGGAGGGGGTGGTGGTGTGGGGGGGGGAGGGGGTGGTGGTGTGGGGGGGGGGTGGTGGTGTGGGGGGGGGGGAGGGGGTGGTGGTGTGGGGGGTGTGAAGGGGGTGGTGGTGTGGGGGGTGTGAAGGGGGTGGTGGTGTGGGTGGGGGTGGGGGTGTGGGGTGGGGGGGGAAGGGAGGGGTCCACATGTCTGGCGACCCAAGGGAGAACTTGAGTGGCGCTGGTGGGATGCAGGAGATACCCTCCAGAATTCGCGAGGGATGTCTTCTGGAGATGCTCGTGAATGGCAAATATTGCAGATAATGATAGTGGCCTACAAATGCGTTTATATTTTTTAATGAATTGCCTTTAAATATCACATTAAATGCATTACATTTACTGCATCACATTCTCTCGATGCATTTGTGTACATTTCCAATTATGATTAGCAGACAGCCAAAATCACAGCGAGCAATTTCTTGAATAACGAGCTAATGCTGTCCTCTGTTACAAGAGGGTGATGGGTGTATGGCTACCGGATTCTGCAACTGTGGGATCTGGCAGAAGGGGGAGTGGATGGCTTTGGCAAAGTGGTGGCATCCATGGCTTTGGCCCTGCAATGCCAACAGCCTTGTGTTAGATCGATCCCTGATTAAGGTCTGTAATTAAAAGGCAAATGTTGGGGCACTCCCCACTCGGTTAACGCCGCTCAAAATGAGTGTCCACTGGGCGTGAACGTCGTGATTTAATTAGGCAGACAAATGAGTTTATTGGGCACTTGGCCACATCACCTCGTGTGTCGTTCTCGCACTAATATGTTAATTCAAATGTCGTCTTCCAAAAGTTTATTTTTTAAAGTTGCCTCTGATTCGACGCTTCAGGGTGCTCCCCTGCATTGGGATGTTTTGACCCAGTCCCAAGGAGAAATGCTTGCCATGACCATGTTGGAGGAAACTTTTTAGGGTACCGAGAGGAAACCCATTCGTAGAAGACGTGGGGTGGGGGGGGGACGATAAACATCCCACGTAGCCAGCAGATGGGTTGTTGAATGTGCGCCTGCTCCACTGGCATCTCCTGCTCACGTGGTAGCTCGGCAATTGTTTCTCCCCACGTGATCCACAGACTTGCCCCTCCCCACGCTGTAGGATTGCAGGTTTTTGTGCGAGAGCGTCTGCCACGGGAGAGGAGATGCGTGCGTCTGCCGCTCACTCGCGTTGTCTGTGTGCGGTGCGTGCAGCCGCGTGTGTGTGTGTCTGTGTGTGTCTGTGTGTGTGCTCGGAGCTGATCGCCGTTCCACCTCCAGCGTGCGTGTGTATTATTGAGACGGTCGCACGCGACGGCCAAACGCGGTGTTGTGTTTCTCCCCGCAAACTGAAATTCCGGCTGCTGATAAGACGGCGAACTTTCATGGACTTGCCGTCGCGTTTTCAAAAAGCCACCGGCGCTCGCGATTCTATCGTTCTGCGGTGTAACGCCCCTCTCTTGCCAATTGACTCGCCTTTTGGTTTTTAAAGGTTGTTTCTGTGTTTATGTTTATACGTGTGTGTGTGCACCCTCATGCCAATCGTGTTCTCTGCTGGGCAGCTGCGAGCGACCAGATGTGGTGTCCTGCTCGCACTGTGACACCGCGTGTCTAAAGATGGCTTTCGTAGGTTGTGCAACCGCATTTGTTAGGCAAGGAAACTTGGTGCCAGGAGTACATGGGGCACTTAAACTTTTTAAACTTTAAACGAGGCGTGTGGGTTTGGGTTTTTAAAATAAGAAATATTGACTCATTTTTTTAAAATAATAAAAACACATGAAACGGAAAATAGTGTTTTAAATAATCCATTGCTCTACAGTTCGGGCATTGCTTGACTACAAAACAAATGGGTTGAAGGGTATCGTGTGCAGTTAGACAGGAGTTGATGGGATGGGCCTTGGTGACTTGCACGGCTTGCGGTGTTTCCTGGCTCGGAGGCAAAATCTCAGGCAGGCCATCGTTTTTCAAGGTGCCCCAAGTCGTCATCAACTCTAACTTTGTACAACCAGTCGCTTTAACCTAATTAAACTGACCCACACTGTGGCATTGTCTGGCATATTGTTAAAGCGGTGTAAAAATACTTCGTATAATTTAGACTTTTCATATAAAATACGTTAACTTTCAAACCACGCCAACATGAGACAGCAATAATCCTCATTTTTACTTCAGTTCCTGGCACTTTGCCATAATTGTTTCGTTCCAAATGGCGACCACATCGGGCACTTTAATTAGCAGAAGGGGGACAACTGCTGCCAGAAGAATGTGTGGCGTGCACCCAACATGTTACCAACTTCATGGCCATCTGCAAAAGATCTCTTGGCTAAACCAGAGGAGAGTCCAGGTTGTTGAGTTGCCACCCATTTGGGAATTGGCGTAGGGTTTTTTGAATGTCAGTAATTTTTTTTTTGTACAGTGATGTACCGGGATTGCTGTGAACTTTACAATCTTAGTGCACAGTGATGGACCCCCTCGGCACTGTCTGGGTTTGATCTTGAGTGGAAAAAGGTGGCTGCCCCCGATTCCCAACATGATTGCTGTGGAGATGACGTCACCCACCCTCATGCATGGTCTACCCAAGGCCCTGCTATGGTCATGGCCACACCCAATTGGTCACCACCCAGTGTACGGGTGGTGCGCGAGCTAATCGACACACGTCCCTCGGACACATGTAACCAGTAGGCCAGGGCTATCTGTTGCTGAAGCCCCAAATTATGGAGTCGGTGTATGGTTGCCGTTGTCCTTGTTGCACCTCGAGTTTTTCGGTTGGCCTTGTATTGTTGGTAGCCCTCCAAGGATGTTCGCCCCCAGTGGGGAGGGCATCTGGGATTCCTGTCGTGGTGATGTTGCTGCTGTGCACTGCTTTTGTTGTGTGGCATACATGTATCCATCGTGAAGAGGCAACTGGGCGTTGGAAGATGGTCTTCAAAAGAGCCCTCCAAATTGAAACCAATAGAAGGAAGTTGCAGTGCTGCGCGTTTACACAAGTTCCGTTCTCTTCCTCCCCCGTTCATGGTCGTCGTGAAACGCCCACTTTTTACGACTTCCTGGCGCAAATCCTCATTTTTGCTCGCGCTTATTTCCACCCAACAGTGGCGCGAATGTGTGAACTTTTGCAAGACTGCCGTACATCGGACGGCCCTGATTATTCTGGTTTTATAAGGCTGCCATGTGCGTCACCGCTGCGCGTGCCCGCGTCATTTCGTAACCCAAACTCCGGGGCTGATATCTTCACCGGGGCAGCTCTTGAGTGAAACTCGACCCTCGGATAAATTGTTTGACTCTGTCGTCCGACGGGGTGTGGATTCGGTTACTCGGTCTCGGGTTGTAAGCTGCCCCCAAAGGGTAGCGTGTTCTAAAAATACCACGGGTAGGCATTCTGGCTTGTGTTTGGGTGCTTGTGAGCTGAGAGAGGGGGGGGGCATGTGTTTTTAGTGGGCTGTGTGTACAGTGTCGGGATGCCTGCCGTGGTGTCGTGCTTGGACAACTGGAAGAGGATCTCAGTCCAGTCGCTCTCCTCCCGGTACGACCGTCACGACGGAAAAATCCCCATCCCTCCTGCATCTCCTGATTCCCACCACGTGTCGTGGTGCGGGAAGCGTGTGGGTACCTGCAAACCTCTCCTCTTTCCAAGGAGACATCTGACCAGTGTGAAAGAGTAGGCCAAATTACCTCCCTGGGCACCTTTTTTTTAGGAGACCCGTCTGCCAGCAATGTGGTGGAAATAATTGCAGGGCTGCACTTTTTTTTACTATAACCTTTTCCAGTTGACTGCCTGTGTACATCATCTGTGGGGGGAGGAGGGGAGTGGTCATCCCATTGACGAGCGCCCTCCAGCAGGCAGGCAAGGGACGAAGCGTTCGCGTTGTGCCATTGCGTGCTCCGGGTGGCTTAAGTGGGGGGGTTTGTTTTTTCACTGCTCTGCTCGGAGCCACTGGCATGTGCAAGTATAAACCCCAATATATTTTCGCATTGTAATTTTCCGCGCAGTGTTCGCGCACTCTCAAATATAAAATAAAAACTCCTGAGGCATGAGGATTTGGATTCCGTTGGAAGGCAGCAGCTGGGTAGCGAACCGGTCGACAACCGTCGAAGCTTTGAAGTTTATCTCGATATTTTCAGTCGACCGACTGTCCATTACTTAAAACATAAATCTCTGCGTGGAGATGAGAGGAAGAAGAAGAAAGCCCCATGTCAGGCGGTGGGAACCGTTAATAGCTACGATAATTTTGTATGGTGGTAAGAGGGCAGATCGGTGACAAATGGATAATTATTATTGGTACATGATCTAGCCCCGAGTAAGGGAGGGAAACTATTGCTCCGTGTAATCCCAATTTAAGTCCTTGTAGTAGTTTTTTTTCCTTCCCAAACTTGAACCATGTCGGCACACAATGGTGTACTTTTTTTTCAAACAGCCTCACAGGCCCTTTAAAGTCTGCTTGTGAAGAAGCAGAATCTTTTTACGGTGAAGTACACCTGCAATTAAATAGCCAGGGCAGTCTGCCGGAATTGAACCATGAGCTTCTGCAGCAAGCGGCGACGGCGCCACCTCCGCTGCTGGGCCGTGTCACTGCCCCGAACGTTCATGTCGAGCTTGTGAAAACCCTTTCCCGTTCCGAGACGTCTGCAAGTTGCAGGGTTTGGGCCCATGTTCGCTGTTCAATATTGGAACACGCAAGCTGTTGGTGTCAATTTTATTCAGTCATTGGGCCGTTGACTTTCAAGACGTTTGCACTCAACGCAGATAACGGTAGCAACACAACCACATTGATAGCTGGCACCACAGTGCCAAACGCCTTCCCGCATGGCCGTGTGGGGGCCTTGGTATTGTATTCTGACCTGGAGATGTACCGATAAAGTTATTTTAGCTCTTTCAATTCCCTACGTATGCGTCATCAGAACAAATTGAAAGAAACTGACATACATGTACGTCCTCGGACTCGAAGGGTTAATCTGTGGTTGTGGTGGTTGCGTCGACTGCGAGAATGGCAATATGTGGATATTTGTGACTGGTCGACCAGGGCAGTGTCGGATGATGCTTGCTCTCTCCACGGGGGGTGGGGCAAGGGGTGTGGCCGTGTCAAGCGGTGCACCACGAGATTCTCCCGTGTGGTCTGTGACCTGCGCTTGCTCTGGACGTGCGTGTGGTGCCCCACCCCTGCCGGGCGATTCGGGGTTTCCCCGCGTTGGTGATGGAGTCGCTTCGTCTCGGTCGTTTTTTTTGTGGGAAATCCCAAGGGCTACGATTGCCTCTCTTTACGTGATTTTTTTTTTTACCATTTTGCCACTACATTTGTGGCATATAAAGACTTTTCCACACCACCCTTCATATGCCCTGACACCTGTCCAACTGACTTTTTAGTTCTCCTTAGATTTAATGCATGAGATGAGTGTCTAGGGCCCCTTCCATTTGTCAAACTGTTCTCGCCAACTACCATCGTTTTGCAGTTGTATTGAAATGCCATCTCCTTTCAAATCGGTGCGTGCACAGTGGTGACACGCATCCTGTCTGCAGCAAAGTAGTGGGTGGGAAAGTGCCCCAGTAGTGTGGATAACACACGACCTTCAACTGATCTCATTGGCATAGCATGACACTGCCAATGGAATCTGAAATTAAATTGTAAAAATGTTTAATTATAGAAGAAAAGTCGCCTACACTTGGTTCTGGCCACTTTTCACCCCCCTCTCTATACTCTCCCTGGAACAGATGCTCGCTAACAGTACTTAACGCCGCAGTGTGTAAGGTTAAATGAGGGCGGATCTGTTGGCTAAAGCACACACAACTGCAAAAGCAAACATTCCCTGCACGTTTTTGTGCCATGAATACACTGCGCGGGATTAAAGCGTGCTACCAAAATGGGGGCAGCCGTGTCGAATTCTCCCCCCCCCCCCCCCGTGGCAGAGTTCTTTTGCTGCTTGAGTCTCTCCTCGAGTGCCGTTTTGTGACATTGTTTGCGCGACCGACGGTGCGGCAGTGGTTGACGCCGCCGCTGCCTGTGCGCGTGTCTTCATTTGAAAGGCTTTGTAATGCGCGGAACGCTCCGCTGAATTTTAATGCCACTGAAGGGGCCTTTACTGCCACTCTTAAAATCGATACTGGTTAAGTAGGGGCCAGTAGTTTGCCATGTTGCAACGCGCACCCCATGCGGAGGACGTTTTTAACTCTCCCCCCCCCCCCACTGTTCCGCTGTACCGCTGGATCGTTTTGTCCGCTTTGTCGCTGTGACGGAAGAGGCCCCTAGCGGCCCTCCTCGTGCTATGTTAATAATAATGATAATTTACATTTCATTTGTGATTGTTGTTTTGAAGGAATGTAATGCTTTGGTGTGGGTCTCCTTTGTTTGTGCCGCGACTCGCCTCGTTTCTTAAAAATTTGCGCGACAAAATTTAGCATCGGCTTAGAAAGACCATCCCAGTGGTGTATTGATTTAAGACCGATGAAGATGGCACTTTAGGATGCAGTAACTGGTATGCCTGGTAGGGAGGGGATGGGAAGGTTATTCACTACTTTAGTCACCATTTACAGCCTCCAGTTTTCACAATTTAAGGTACGGCCAGAATTGCACCGAACCGGCGAACCCAACTTGGTTGACGGTGGAGGCCGGACGGCTCGCTGGCCTCTCCCATTGGCTCTTGGTGCCGAGGCGATGTCACGCGCAGGATGCCCAATTGGCTGCACTTTTGTGTGCGCGAGTTGACGGTGGCTGGTGGTGACGCTCCCCCTTTTCTGGGTCCCATGTGAGAGGTGGCACTCATTCCCTGTGTTGGCTGAACGGTGAAGACTTGCAAGTTAAACATGTAAAGGAATAATGAATTAAATATCAACTTTATTGGCTTGGTGATGCTGTTTTTGAGTTGGTCACATGGTTACGTAAGAAGATGCATTACGTAAAACCATGAACAACTACTGTATGCAGTATGAAAAAAAATTCCCCTGAAATTGACAAAAACCCCAAACGTACAAACCCATGTCACTTAAATTATTGCTGAAGTTACCTTTGGTTTTGTTAAACAAAATCTACAGATCCCTAATACGTTTCATTTGGGTTGGATCTCATAAATATAAATGTGGCGTTAACCCCCGCCACCACCAAACACCGGCAATTGGTAAGGGTTATCACGTTAACAGAACATGCCAATTTGTTACTAGTACAGCACTGGTGTGGTGAAGAGCACATTTACAAAATATACGGATGTTGTAAATGGTTAAACATTGTTGAAAATTTAGCTTTAACAACCTACGTTATATTGTTCTATGCGCATGCAGCCTAATTAAGTTGGCTGTGGCTGGTCATGGGTGTGCACTGTCCACCTGTGGTGGTCTCGTACGATTTGAAGCCATCGCTCTGTCCGCAGTGTCGTGAAAACCTCGTCGCTCTTTGAGTGCCGGTGGGAGTTTACGTCCCACCCGGGCTATGTGGCACTGTTCAAATGTGCCGGCTTCAACGTTTCGTTAACGTCGGAGCTGCAGAAGTTGTAAATTTACAACGTTGCCATTTTTGTGTGCAGGCTTGGTTGACTTTTTAAATTTGTTTACTGAAATCCAGAGGTTGTGCAAAAATGGCCATTCATACCTGTAAAATGAAAATTCCTGAGTATCGCTAAACTAAAAGGGATGAAACCACGACGGCTGTGACCTTGTTCTACTGCTGCCTGTTGGTTGCCCACGTTTGAAAAATAATCTTTATTTGAACTGCTATGGCCACACGGTTCGTTTTGAGCTGTGGTGTCGACATTAAAGCCAGATAACTTGTGCACATTTAGTGCGCATCCTTTTACGTGGTGTTAAAATTCGGTTACAAATTGTATGGGGTGTCCCATTTCTTCACTACTTGTTGGTAACTTACGTTTAAAACTCTAATTTATAACGGAATAATTTGTTTATTGTGCCTTGGAAAATCTTAAGATGACTCGTTTGATGCCAATGCGCTCTTTCCTTGGGCGTAACGCGTTCAAATTCCCTTAGAATCTGAATTTCCCCCTGTAGCACAAATTGAGGTGTGTAAAAATCCCCGCCTAAAGCAGCACACCTTGACTCGGCGGGGATTTTTTTTTGTTCACCTGAACCCCCCCCCCCCCCGCTGATGACCTCAGCGGTGGCGCACCGCAACCCACGCAGTCTGTCTGCAGGTCACGGATGCCACCTCTCTCCCTCCCTCCCTACGCGGCCCTACCGCCAACCTCACTTAAAAGTGCTCGGAAAGTTTATTAGAAACCAATTTATTTTTTAATGGGAGTTAGTGTGGGGGGGGTGGGGGGCGGCGGATGTCGTGGATGGGCACGTGAAAGCGGTCAACTTCTGCTGTACTGCTGCAGAAGCAAAGCTGGTACAATTCTTTAAGCATTATTTTGTAATGAAAGACCATTGTCTTGGCTTATGTGGCTTTGGTTTTAATGTGGTTGCGCTATCCTAAGAATGAGACTCGAGTCTATTTCTTCTTCCCCTTCTGCTTCTCGCTCCGTCTTCTGTAACCTACGGCAGTGCAGGCGACCACACTGCCCCCGCCCTGTGAGGACAGACGCCGCTTGCAACAAACGCCCACGCGTCGCAGCAGTGGCGGCGATGATGATGATGAGGATTTTTGTGCTTGACTCATCTTTCTGGCGCACCCAATGCGCACTTCCGCGCTTGCGGGGTGGGCGAGTGGGCAGTGCGATCTGGGCACAGTCTCGCATTGAGGAGCGACGGCTGTGGTGGGGGCGAGGGGGGGGTCTTTTGGGACAACTTAGAAAAAACACTCGGCGGACGTAACATTTGCGGTTGCTGCCTCTCTCTATATATATACCTCCCGGCGAAACGTTTCCCACTCGAATGAGAGCGGTGCGCTTTGCTCGGAGTGCGAAGAGAAACTTTGCTCAGTGGTGGCTTTTCATTACCTCCTGTAACATTGCAGCCTGGCGAAATTATACGACCTGGTTTAGAAAATCCATGTAATCTCGGTGGGAGATAACGACACGCGATTTTTTTGGACGGTGGGCGGGTTCCTGTAGAGCGCGGGCGGTTGGTACCCGATAACTACAATTTACGTTTTGAGTTTGGCCCGAGTTTCTACAAAGTTGCTGCGAAGTGCAGCGCTTGAGTTCGTGGAAGTCGTCGACCTAAAGGGGGCGCACTGCTGCACCGCTGCGTCTCTGAGCGCGGCTCCCAGTTTTGTCCGTTCAACCATGCGGCTACAAATGCAGGCGAGTGACTTTTTTTATCTTGTACATTAATATTTTACCTAATGTATATTCTTTCCTCCTGTAAATGCCCTGTGACTTGCATGTTTGCTGTGACGTGGTCGTACACATTTTATCGCCGTGATAGGGATGCTCTAAATGGGATGGTGCACTATATAACCCTGGCAACCCAGAGTTAATTTCCTGGCCACGACCTCGTGGTGATGGTCGAGCAAACCTCGCGGCTGACGGAGTATGAATAGCTCCGTAGCTCGGCAATGCATTAACATTTGTTCCTTTTTAAATGTTGGAAATTATTTTTACGTTAATGCAGAGCGATATTCTATATTTATTTTGAATTTTAGAAATATGATCTATGATCACCGGACGTCTTTGCGATCTGTACGATGCCGAAGTTTGAAACCTGCGCGTCTGATTTTATAATGGTTGGCCTACGTACAACGCAAAATAAGTTAAAAACTCTCCCCCCTACTTGGTAGGCTGTTACTGGTGGGGCCTTTACGAACACACTGGTACAGCGATCGCACGCGGAACGTTGGCATCCGCTGCGAGCTTGGCTACCCGTGTCGAACATTACTCGCACAGCTGTGAACCCAGGGATTAAACGTGAGAGTGGGTGTTTTTGTTAAAGGATGCCGGATTTCACCATGACGGCCCGGTGAGATGCCATGTGTGGCGTTCCGCGCGAGAGGTCGTTCCTAGTTCATTTTGTCTCGACCAAACATGGAGGAGGAGGAGGATGGCTGACGTGAGAGGACGGGAACAGGCGGCACAAGTGTGGTGTCTATTCTCCCAACAGATCCAGCTGTGGCTGTACCAAATTCTTGTCAAGTATTGTTTAAAAATAGATTCTCCTGCGTGACTGCCTGCGAGGGAAATTTCTTTCCCACTGACGTACGTGTGCGCGTGCACTCTCTCCCTGGTGTGGTCGGCTCATGTGCAACTCATTGTCGTTTTTATGGGCCGTCTCTCAAGCCGATGTGCCCTGCACCACGGTCCGTTTGCCTTAAATGCCACGTTTTAAACCTCGTGCCTCGAAGGCATCTGCATGTGCAGGAGTTCTTGCTGTGGGGTCCCGCCGGTTTGACGCTCCATACCGATCCTGCTGTGTACGAAATTCTTCTGCACAGTACGCAATCAACCGTGCTAATTGGAAGTGCGGGGGAAGGATAACAAACCAAGTGCAACAGTTCCTAGAGAAATTAGTTTATTCAATCGTCTATATTTAAGTGCATCACCCCAGTGGCTACCAAATGTCAGGAAGGAGAGGAGCATTCCAACCTGCCGCAGAAGCGCATCCGGAGTCCGATTCGGTGACGTGACGTCTTTGTTCGATGGCTCGCGAAAATCCGCTGCTGCGAGAATGACTGGAATTCACTTGGTTTTATGCTCCTTGACCAGATCGGCGAGGGTGTCGTGGTTCATTTGTGGCGAGCCCTTTTTGAGTGTAGCGACCCATTGGCAGGGTGGCAGTCTTTCCTGCAGGATCCCGGTTGTCTTTAATACACACGTGCATGCCTTGTGAATTTTATTCTTTCAATTGAGTTATTTTTCCAGATTGTGTCTTGGCCGGTCGCTCTGTAGTTGGAAGCACCACCAATTGGAACCGTTTGGGATTTCAAATCTTTGTTGTAAGGGGGATTGGGGAAGTTGACTGGTCATCCTTCCGGGGTCTATTAAATGAGATCATCTTTGTGAAGTCAGGAAGTGGTTGTCCTATGGGTATCGTGGACATCTGAAAAGAGCTACAGCCTATTGCATTCCTCCAGCATAAATATGTTTATTCTGAACTCTGCCCTCGCCATACCAATGTGGAATTTTTACCGCTGGCTTAGCACTGAGCTCGAGTTTGAACACCTCGATGCTCAATTTGAGCAGCAATCTCCTGAAGTGTCTCCAGTCCTCTTTCTGGTGACTGGGTCCGTGGATTCGTGATTAATTTTTTAAAAATCATGTTCCGTTAATGCGCACATTGATAGGCTGCCCCTAACTTGCAATGGAAAATTCCGTGGTCATATGTCAGTAGCCACAAAGTTGACTGCCGTTTTTAGAATTTCCTAAACTGAGATAAATAATTGTGGTATGAAAGGAATTTGCCCATGTAACGATTCGAGGAATTTTAGTTTTTTGGAACTCCCATGTGGACTTTCTTGCTTGGCTACAACTCTGCCCACTGCTTGGCAGCTGGCCTGTGGTTTTCTGAACCCTTTTCGAGGGTGAAGCGACAGATCTGACTGCCTCCAATGCTGCCTTGGGTCTTTATGGTAACGGCTTGCCTTTGTCTCGCTACACTCTGCGTGTAAAGAATTCGTCCTGTGAACCTGGCATGCCCACGTATGGGCATGGATGCTGTGTTGGCTCATGAATTTTTTTTTCAACATGTCACTCATCTACCAACGCTATTTATTAATGACTTGTTTTATTTGTCAAAGATTACTGGTGCGTGCGCTGTAAGACCTTACATTTGAGTAACACTCCATTTTAAAAAAAGCTACATTCTGTGCAACATTAACCAAATGTTGTTGGTACATTTTAATTGCGTGCCGTCTAAATTTCATGTGGTTGTGCAACTTGAGAGTTTTTTATTCATTCTGCTGGAGGTTGTTGAGAAGTAATCCTTTGTTTTGAATAACGTTTAATTGTTTTGAAAATGGCTTTGCACCGAGTTCTGTTCTGGTATTATGATATACAGCAGTCGCTGTCATCCAGTTGGGAGGTAAAGCAATGCTCTTGGTTACTGCAGTGGCAAGATGCCGACTACCTCGCCTGGTATACAGAAGGTCGTGGGTTTTTAGTCTGTCCCTGACGCCCTGTATTTAGATTTTGAATGTTCTCTCCGTGTGGTCACGTGGATTTTTTTTCTCCTGGGTCTGGTTTTTCCTTCATTTTTTTTTTATCCACGTGCTTTTACGGTATTTTTCTGCTCTAAATATACACATGATTTAAGCCACTTTCTTGAGCTATCATTTGTGATGGCCAGATTGCTTCTGGAAAAAATCTGTGTGGCTCGGCGGAGCATACCTCATTTATTTTTTAAATAATGTTTGTGGCCAATATCTGACTGCGGCCGCCGCCCCGCCCCCCTCTACTCGTGCAGGTGATCAAGGTGTTCAGCGAGGACGGCACGAGCAGGGCGCTGGAGGTGCCCACGGACGCGACGGCGCGCGATGTTGCCCAGATGCTCGTTCAACGACGCCACTTTGTGGACGACAACAACTGGTCGCTCATCGAGAGCCTGGTCTCCGTCTCCATAGGTTTGTGGCTTCGACCCCCCCCCCCCCCCCCCCTTGTTGGCTCGCCCCGTCGTTCATTTGCTCGTCCACCCTCCCCGCCGCGCTGCTCATCGCTCGCCCACGAGTGCTGCGGTGTTGTTGCCCTACCAAAGGCGGCGTTCGTCACGGTTGTTTCGTGCTGTTTTCTTTGCCTCCAGTCCCCCCTTTTCAATACATAATCGCGACTTGTCGTTTTTAACCCCCGTCACGAGCACTGTGGCTTTTGTGCTGAAGTGTTGTTGTGTACACACGTACATGAACGCTCTTTGTACCCAGGTGAGAGCACCTCCATCGACACGAAGCCTCTTACAAAAGAGCTGAGGTGCACACAAAGTGGGAGATACAAATCTCGCTCTCTCGTGCAGACAAAGCAAACAGAGCTATCACGTCCTCCCGACCCAACCGATCTTTCCTTTGTCACGTTGGCCACTTGGTGCCTCCTCTTGGTGACATCTCTCCAGCCTTGTTTGTTTTGAGGCCGCAGTTCGATTCCCCCCCCCCCCCCCCCCGTGTGCCATCGGTGGGTCGCACACTGGAACGACATTCTGCTGGCGTTCCAACTATTTTTGAACTGCGTTCTCACGCGATTTTTATACCGCAAGGATTTCTGTGGGGGGGGGGGGGGCACATCTGAGCTGGCAGCGACTTACAAGTGTTATCTTCGCAGTTCTTCCAACCAGCGAGGCGAGGGTGGCTCTTTTCCCTATGCCAAGTGTGGCATTGTGGCCTTCTAACATCGCCTGCCGAATTTCTCGTGATAAAAAAAGTGTTCTTCGCTGTGTCAAGTTTACATATTTGGTGCCCTCCACCTCTCCCCGTGGCGTGTCCGTAGCGACACCTTGAAGTAGCATCATTGACGAATGAAAGGTCCAGACGCGATTTATTTAAAAACATTCTCCCCCCCCCTTCCCCCCCCCATGTGCATTCCATCGTTCTCTAATCCACTCCGCGTGATCTGCTTGTGGTCCCGTTTCCCGCATCCACAGTCTGCTTCCGGCATGTGCCGGGCAGGCACAAGTCGGTGTTGAATTGTGCTAAAGTCGAAACATTTGCCTGTGGTTGATTTGATATAACAACAAAGCCAAGTGGGGTTTGGGTGCCAGATGGGCAGTGAATGCGTTGTGTGTGTTTTTAAACCAGCGCTTGGCAATCTTTCTTGTCTGGTGGTTGTTCAACTTTAGTCGTGATTAATTTTTAATTATCTCCCATTTGCTAGCCGTCTGGTTAATGCAGTGGCTTAATTTGTAATTACCAATCTGTTCTAGTTGTATGCGTGTACATGATGGATCATGGGACTGGAGTTGTGGAGATAATGCTCCTACTTGTCTTGCTCGACCACATACTTCCTGAAAATTATAATTGACCCAAAGGACCAAATACCGGGACTCTGTCTGTCTGGCAATGAGGGGGGGATGCAGAGCCAGCACTGCTGAAATCTTGGGTTACAATCCTGGCCTCGGCCACCCATGGCTTTAAACTGGGCGCTCTCCCTAGTAGCGACAGGATGGCCTCTGCAATTGGTAATAACTGTAATGAAAGAGCCATAGCTTCTTTGTTACTCTGACTTTATTTCCCTTCTGAAAAATATACATTTTGGTTTTAAGTGTGTGTGTGTCATAGATCTCTCTGCAGTGCTTCAGTGTCCTCCTCCAAATTGAAACGTTTCCGGCCAGTCCAATGAATTGCTGCATTTGTTGTAACGGCAGCAGGTAATAAGAGTTCCCCTGCTCTCATGCCAAGCGATGTTCATGGCAAGAATATCTACACTCTCGCGGTTTTGAATTTCGCAATATGATCTTGTGACGTAATGTGTTTACGGGAATAATCTGCCTCCACAAGGCCACGCGGACACCCATAACCCCCCCCTCCCCCATCTGCGAGTTCCAAATGGAAATTCAATTGTCTCGTGACACTGAGGACAACATTGCAATACAGATGTAAATACATGCAAAGCACCTTGACATTCCCAGTGCTGAGCGAAGGTCTGTCCATACTGTTGATCGTTGTTATACTTCCTGCTGGTCAATGGAGGTGGTGGTGAAGGGTGCTCAACTGGTTGAACTATCGCGAGCAATGGTGGGGTATTAACTCTGGTTGCTGAGCTCGTAACACATTGTCCTAAGGACATTGCCACCGCTGCACCCATCTGGCAGCATTTCGCATACAAACGTGCGACTATCTGAATATTTTTTTTTTCGCCTCCAGGTACACCCACAGAACATTGACGCATTTGTGTCGAAGGCATCGTACTCTAGAGGCGTAACGACGCAGATTAAAATCTCTTCATTCCGTTTGTGCAACTACAGTACTTGGTGTTCTGGTCATGCACTGACCACCGTTGTGGAAAACTAACTGTGCCAGGTCCTCTGCGTGACACCTGAAGTCTCCCTTGTGGAAAAGCTGTGCGCTGGATGAATCTCGTTTTTAAGGTGTGGTGGTTTTTGTTGTGGTGCTTGGTTGCCCCCATATGCGCAGAGCGGTTGCTCGAGGACCATGAGGAAGTGATGCAGGTGCAGGCGTCGTGGGGCAGCGATGCCGACAGCCGCCTCTACTTCCGCAAAAACTACGCCAAATACGAGTTCTTCAAGACCCCGCTGGTACCAGCCATGAACTTCCCCCCCCCCCCTCCTCCTCCTGCACAGCACCACCCGAATCCCTGAGGAGTGCACAAGGGCTTTTGCAGCTGCTCCCTTCAGAGATGTCTGTTCTAAAGCTGCAGTCACGTCTTGCTGTCACCGTTTGTTGCTGATACTAGAAGTCTATGGATCAACGGCAACCTAATCGCATTGATGAAATTCAGCTTCATGCTCCTGGCACATTATTGTTGTGAGTGACATTTTGACAATTCAAATGATATACATTTTACCTTTTTTATACCAAAGGCAGCAAATTAAACTGTACAAATGTTTTTTTTTCCCCCATATACAAATCTGAGTCGCTCACAAATTGAAGTGTGAACCCAACCTTGTTACTTGAATTGACTCGTCACCCGGCCAGGGGTAGAGGAGTAGGGGGTTGACTTGTTTGCAGGCCTCACAGCTGCAGTGCTTGAAGCCCTCCCCATGGAGGCCCTGACGCGAGCACGCCGGGCCCCATCGGCAGCCTTGCGGCCCTCGTCCGTCTCAGTCCCGTCCTTCACCCAGTGTCGTCGTCGTCTCGTGTTTTAACATCCACAGCAATTTTTCCCTGACCAAATGGTGTCCAACTGCAGCGAGTCGGCCGCCGCCTCCTCCTCGTCGTCGTCTTCGTCAAACGGAAGTGTCCCTCACTCGCAGCTTGTGCAGGTGAGCCATGCAATGCCTCCTGCACGCAGCTCGTGATGATGGGCGCGATGTTTTCGGGGTAGGAAACTCTGGCGCGCTCTCCTGCTGTCCCGGGCCTGTGCGCCGCGATGCTAAATACTCTGCTGCAATACCGCAAACGCCTCGTTTTCACTCCCGATTTGCCCCCCTATGGAGTTGACCGTGCTTCGCTGCACTGGCCAGTGCATGTTGTTGATATATCTTCTTGCAGAGTGCCAGACTGGTATGAATGCCCCCCCCCCCCTCGTAAGTTTCTCCTACTCAGCTCAACATGTCCCCTTGAGCCTCTTCAGCCAGGCAAGGCGGCGCTCTGAGGAATAGTTTTACGAGGTGTCCTTCGCCACAGGTGGTGAACTGTTTCACGTGGTCGCTAGCGCGCACGATTTTCAGCTTGAACTCGGAGTCAACGGTGTACCAGAGTTGTCGTTTCTGTCCGCGGTGGTGATGGACAGTAGTGTGTTCAAACATTCAGTGAAACAACCGATTTTATACACATTCTGCTCCCACAGTCATTTAAACCCCAACCGCTCAGCTGCAGCCTCATGCTGTGAACTTCCACTTTGAAAAATTCCCCCAAGCTGCGGCGACGTCTTTGAAAGTACTCGTATTTATCGTGCCATGGTGCTCGATTCTCATCTTGCTATTTTACACCCCCCTCCCCACCTTCCCACACCAGAATTTCTTCAACTCGAGCAGCTGCCCCGAGATCCAAGGGTACCTGAGCGTGCGCGAGTCGGGGAAGAGATCCTGGAAGAAATCTTTCTTCCTTCTCCGCCGCTCGGGCCTCTACTTCTCTCTGAAGGGAACCTCGAAGGTGACGAACGCTACTGCGCCTCATTCTGCCCCCGGGGGGGGGGGGGGCTGCACTATGGTGGTTGCAGTTTTTTTTTTCTTTTAACCACGGCTGTTTTTTTTAAATCCTTTATATTAAGTTCGCTTGCTTGCTTGCGTGCTTGCTTACGACCGTGCAAATCTTTCGGTCGTTTTTTAATACACTTCTCGTGATCCAATCGAGCTGACATTTTCCACACAGACTCGTTGTGCATGACAATTAATTTTCGTGAAAAATGTTTCCAAAATTTTACACTGTTTAGGGACATTTTTTTTTATATTTAATTACCAATTGCTTAATGCTGGCAGACAATCATCTGACCCATAGGTGGCAGCCATCTCAAGCCAGAGGACGAGAAGACTCTAGCCGCCACGCATATAAAGGATTTGGAGTGAAAAACTATGTTTTTACGGGTGAATTTTTTGTAATTGTTGTCTTTCCTGCAAGAGGGGTGAGGTGTGGTAGGTGGGGGAGTGTCCATGGCTCGACAGGGATGATAGTCGTGTGGTGGCGTGGAAGCTTGGGACTTGATCGTCCAATAGGATGTCCAATGGGGAGATTGCACAATATTAAATTGGTTCGTTTGCAGGTGCCAAGTGGATCATTAAAGTCGCAGCGTTGACAGGTGGCAATAGCCTGTGGATGCCATAATCCCAACGGTGGATTGACCATGGCTGATAAGGATTTGCCATGATGCTTGTTTATTGGGGGTTCTTCCTGACATCATTTGGACTGTGGCTGATATTTTGTAACTTTCCACCTTTTTAAACCCATTTTTTTTTGCGATTGGCTTTTTTTGAAAAATCTTGATCACCTCCCTCCTTGGAAAGCACATCTCTGCCCCCCCCCCCCCCTATCTTTTAACTTTTGAATGCTGGCCCCAACCCAGATGTCACAACTTCCAACTACTTCTGAAATCCATTTCATTAAGTAACCTGTGGGTTCACTCTGAAGGCAGCGTTTTCCCACCCCACCCATCGAGTGTAATGTTACTTTGTCGCATGAAGTTTATAACTATATATTTTGTTATTTCTCAGTGCTCGTTTAACCTTGATGTCGCATTTGGTTCTACACCTTAATGCTCCAATTTAGGCAGATTAAGTGTGGACCCCAAATTCAATGTGGTGGTTTTATTTGTCCATTCTTTCTTAACCCGGTCAAGACCAACTTTCCTCCTATTTAGCATTGTGGGCTACGTGTGGTGCAAAAGAAGTTCAACGTGCTTATTACACCTCAAGAACCCGGTTTGAATCATCGCAGATGGTTTGGCTGGATTCGAACTCCGATCTCTGCGGAAAGTGCCAAGCCCATCGCTCCGACCTCCCCGGAGCCCACGCGGCTACCCACCTGGGCTCCTCTGGGCTGTCTGTCCCGCTGCCTCGGCCTCACCTTCTCCCTCTTTGCTTCCAACCCCACAGGAGCCACGACACTTGCAGTGCTTTGCGGAGATAACGGAGAGCAACGTGTACACGGTGCTCTCTCCGCGGAAGACTCACAACGCGCCCTCGGACTTCTGCTTCTGTCTCAAGGTGAGAGAGGAGGGGGGGGGGGGACCGAGCTTTGCGTGCGGAACATCAACGGACCGGGGGGGGGGGGGGGGGGTGGAGTTCTCGAAGCTGGGAATTGTACCGCACGCCAATTCCACCAACTGGGCCGATGGGGGGGGGGGGGGGGGCGGAATGGCCAACTGCGTTTTGTTTAAACGTGAACAAATGGGTGTTTTACGTTTCGGGCAATGGCTACTTGTAAGGAAGAGCCATTGCCTGATTTATATAATAAATGATCAGGCGTTGTTAATTGGCGAGTGCCGTGAATGGTTTTTAACCCATTTTTTTACGTTGGTGAATGTAGTGACCTCCAGTGGCAGGAGTTGTTCCATGCCACGTGAACAATTGAAAAGCTTGTTCTTACACGTGCACCTATCACGAGTGCAATCATTGCGTTATTGTTAAGCATCTGGGATTAAGAGCGATGCAGGAACTCGTGATTTGCGTGTGCATGACTTTTCACGTGCAGGTTACACGGCCTAACATTACCAGTCGAACTTAACTTTTAGGCTTTTGCTTGATATGGAATTCTCCCTGCCTCATCAATTTCATTTCTTCAGGACCTGCCATTTGGCTAATTGACACAATGTCTAGAATTTGCAATCTCATTTATTTAATTTGTTTTCTGCATTGTTACGGGTTTGTTCACTCCAACCTAACCGTTACGTGATCTCGTTTGCATGAACCTAACATGTATAAAATATTCGCACGCACCGCTCGTGGTGTTATAATTATATAAAATCTCCCAGTTAGTCGTGCGGCAGCGAATGCCGATCCACCGACTGTTGCACTTTTTTGTGCTTGCGTTTTGACAGCCCAACAAAGCGTGTGGCGTGAAAGACCTGAAGCTGCTGTGTGCAGAGGACGAGCAGAGCAAGGCCTGCTGGATGACCTCCATGAGGCTCTTCAAGGTAATTGGGGGGGCATGGGGGTGCTTTTAAATCCAAGTACTGGTAGGAAGGGGGCAATCTCGTTGGGCTGAACGTCTTGTGCAGGGGGTAGTGCGCATGAATGTTGCGATCAATTGAGCTCAGATTTTTTTTCTTCCAAATTAGAGATTGTGCTATATTGATCGCAGCTAACGTAAATGGGGTAGGGGGGGGTTGGCGCTAATGAAAGTTGCATTTGCAAATGGGGTCCGTATGGAAACCCTAATCCATTTGCAGAACTAATTTTGAATGCTTTCCAACCTCAGGTTTAAAGTATTAAGTGCATTGGTTCTGTCTGGCTGTCTGCAATGGGGAAGGGGGGGTCATGGTAATAATCCTAAAGATGATCCAATAAAAACATAATTTAGTGCACACTTGTGGTTGCTAGAAGGACTTGTCCTCGAGAATATTGGCGACTTGAATAAGATTGCCCAAATCTTGGCTTGAGAAACCAAACCCCCTTAAAGAGGCCCCCCCCCCTTGCTGGTTCAGGCTGACGTCACGCCGTGCACTCGACTCTCCGACCTCTCCACCGTGACGTCGCCTCCAGTGCCCGAGCGCTGTTCGACACTCGTTGTGAATCGGTCGTCGCGAACGTCGTTATGTCAATAATATCCGAGAACAAGCGGTTGGGAAAGCGTGCTAGAGTTTGTGCACGTGGGTACATTTTCTTGTTTATATTCATGAAGTATCCATTAATTTTGTGCACTTAAATGCGATAGCCTTTGCCAAGGTCAATTTAAAAAAAAAAAGGCAAAAGTGGTTGTCCCCTGGATGGACTCGCCCCTGTCGTAGGAACGCAAATTGCCCCCCACGGGCTCGTGAAAACACCGCTTCTGCTCGTTTGAGCAGGAAATCACTTTGACCTTTGACCCTATGCGTGTCGGTGAGTCTCGCACACAGTCGTTCTCGGCGCAGCTTGTTGCCGCCACAGTGCCGGAGGAGATGGCGTGCTCCCCCGTCGGCTTGTGGTGGAGCAAAGATCTGTACAGTGACGCGTGTGTGTGCACTTGTCTTTTTTGTTTGTTTTCAGCACGGTATCCAGTTGTACCAGAATTACAGGACCCCGCATCATCTGAGATGGAACCACCTGACTCAATTTACCGCCACGCCCATGGTAAATTCCAAAGAATGTTGCGCATAATTTTTCTCAACCCACTCCACCCACCCACTCACCCTCCCTCATCCTCGTGGTCGCTGCTGTTATCTTATGTAAGCATGCAAGTGGACAAAAATAGACCACGATCACATTTTTATCTGCTCATCTGACGGGCATGCTCGGTGTTTTCAAACAAATCGCCTTGGCCTCCTGCAAGGTGTCATCTTTTTTTGGCCACCTGCATCTTCTTCTTGGTTCTTTCGGTAAAGTCACGTAGAAGGGAAGTAATAAAATAATAAAAATAAAACATAATAAAACAATTCTCACGACGTTTCGGCCACAACGCAAGCAGCCGTCCTCAGGCCAAGAATGAGACATTATCAAGCTAATAATGTCTCTTGATAATGTCTCATTCTTGGCCTGAGGACGGCTGCTTGCGTTGTGGCCGAAACGTCGTGAGAATTGTTTTATTATGTTTTATTTTTATTATTTTATTACTTCCCTTCTACGTGACTTTACCGAAAGAACCAAGAAGATGAATCCCTGCAGTCACGAAAGCTTTAAATCGAAATTTCACCTGCATCTTGTCCGACCTCCCAAATTCTGCAGACCGTCACATCGGTTAGCCTGCTGCCACTGCCAAGTTGGTGCGACTTTTTTATATATTTATTTTTAGTGGCCCCTGAAGAGCCTTGCTCACTGGGATTTCTATTCCCATTCTCTGCCAAATCATTGTGAGCCAGAAATCAATTCTGCTCAAACCCTTTTTCCGTTTTGAGACGTCTGCAAGTTGCGGGATGGGTTTTGTTAACCGCTGAATCTCGGAACACGCAAACGGTGAGAGGCATAGCGCCGTTGCTGTTGAAGACCTTGTGCTTGCTGCCGAGAACTAGTGACACGACCGCACTATGGTAACTGTTGCCAAACTGTGCCACACGCCCTCCCGCATGGCCCTGTGGAATCTTCGGTACGTCTTCTGGTCTTCTATTCAGAAGACGTGTACCGGCCAAGGATATTGTATTTTAGTTGACGTTACACGCACACGATCTAAAAAGGGTTAAGAGCCTCGCTCACTTTTATTAATAATCCCGTGCATCACTAAGCCATGGAAAACTTGAGTAAATAAAAAGATGAACTCCTCTCTTAAATGACTGGCTAATGCACGTTCAGCCGATTTGGAGGGGGGAGAAAAAACCAAGGCTGTGAGAAATGTATTCTAGTGTTTGATTTCTCGCAAGGCTCTACCAACTTAATGAGTCTCTAAATTCCAAACATGTGCTCGCCTTTCCTTGTGCGACCCACGGGCGCGCGCACGCACGCGCTAACTTTAGAATCGCGTGCGCCGCCTGGGGATTTGACACTGGACCCTGGCTACAGCGGATTGCTTTGGAATCCCAGCGATACCAGTTTAGCCGTGACCCCTGCCTGAACCTCGCCGTCGTTGTTATGCCACATTTGGCGCTATCTTTAAAGTCATCGGCCAAATATTTATCTGAAAATGCGCTTGCCCAGAAGATTGCAATCCCTTGAACGGCTAGAAATGCAGCATCGCAAGTCTCCAACACAGGTTTTTGTTCCACCCATTTTGTATTTTTAAGGTAAAGGTGTCTGTTGCGGGACCGCCTTGACAGTCGTGCGCGTTGGGGACCTCATTGGTGTGGCAGCATCGTGCAGTATCCATCCGTGGACGCGCCGCTGTGTTCGCATCCCCAAGCGCGTGCCGTGTGTGTGCGCATGCACGTAGTGGACGTCATCGCTGGCCGTGCAGTGTGGCGGATTTCACTTCTGTGCAACCTTATTTCGAAGAGTAGCAATATAACATTGCTGTCTTTTTTTTTCTCAATTCTTCCCCCCCCCCCCCCCACCAAACATTTGTCGAACGAGAGAGAGGAATTCTGGCACAGTTTGTTTGCGTGCTGCACTACGAGCCCAGCGACCCCCGACGCGCACTCCCAGCCACGGCTGACGTTGTCACGTGATCTCGGTCGGTAATGGGAATCTTGTGGTGGTTTGTGCGTGTGAACAACAGAGGAGCATTTCGGAAAACTCGCTCGTAGCGATGGATTTTTCTGGACGGAAAGGCCGGATCATCGAGAACCCCGCGGAGGCCCAGACGGTGGCAGCTGAAGAAGCCCTGCTGTGGAAGGTGGGGGGGGGGGGGTGCACAGGACTCTTTAATTCATGACTCCCTCCCCGTCAAGTTTGTCACTTTGAGTAGGGTGACGAGAGACTAATCCATTCAGAAATCTCGGAGCGCAGCATTCTGTCTGACCCCAGAATGCTCGGCAAAGAAATAGTTTACCAAATTGACTTGTCCTAAAAAACGATGTATTGAATTTCCCTGTTATCCCTTGCACAATACCAGGGGGTTGCACGACACTATACGCTGCTGTGAGATTGTCCACAGGAGAACAGAAGTGATATTTGTCATTTTATTAGCGCTGGAATTTGAGTGATGGCCAGAGACCATGAATTATTTCGACTTGACGAACATATTTTAATCATTGGCGGCAGAAACCAAGCCAGTATTTGGAAAGTGTGACCCTGTTGTGTCGAGGTTCGTTTCTCCATTTGCCAGACTGATCTGGCTGTACAGCGAGTGTGTTGCTTGACCTGTATCTGGATTTCTGTGCATTGTGCCCACAAAATGGCATTTTATCCAAATTAACATTGGTTGGCCAAATCATCGCAAAGTGCACGACCTTAAGCCGCTTATTGGTAATGCTTTATTTTGGCGAAGTGGGGTCCACACCGCCTGAGCACTTGCTTGCATGCAGCTGCTGTTGCTTACAAGAGGAACGACGACCTCTACCGTTCGTTCCATCTGCTTGGCGATTTGGTTGCGTGACTGATTACGCATCTAGAGCCGAGTGGACCTCGGCTCTAGATGCGTGTACTCCCAGTCGCCATTTCCCTACCTGCTTCCCTCACCGTTCACATGAACATGCCAACTTGCCCTTTGGGTTGCTTTGCTGAAGCACTTGGGGGTGTGTTGGCCACAGATTGAGACACGAAAAATAAACTTGCGTGAAATTCTGGGTAAAGATTAACTTTGAAGAATGGGGGACGTACATTTATTTTAGCGTGCGTGAAAGATGGTGGTCAGGAGTTCTGGCTCGTCGAAGAGCTTTTTAACTATGGCTGTGTTTTTTATCGCTGAACGCGTGCGAGCGCCTCGTGTGGACTCGTGGTCACTTTGCCGCCCCCACCCCTGCTTGGACGTTTGATAACTGGGTACAAATACAACAATCTCAATCTTTTAATTTATCCTAGAGAAATCCGATGTTCAGTAGGGGGTGGGTCGTCTGTGCTTGTCCAGTGGTTTTGCTCCAGTGACCACCTTTGGTTCAATGAGCAAATGGCTGGCGCTTTCTCTCGGAGCCACTTCACGTTGTCGTGGTGCTCCCTCTGCTGCCTGCCTGCACTCCCTTGCTGCATGAACGCCACCCGCAGCACCCTTCCTCGTGTGTCACGTCAACGGCGACTCCTGAAACCCAATGATGCTCGTCCACAACGCCCGTGGCGTTGTCGGTGTGCTTCTTGTTCAAATTATTTTGTGCACTTAAATTCCTACCAGTGTGGGGTGGTGCACCGAATCTGGTGTTCTGAATTTGATTTTCCCTGCCTTGGCTACCACTGTCGCTTAAAGGTGGTATCAGCAGAGCTGTGCCCACGCCAACCCCATTCATGAGCCGAAGGTTGGGGTCTAAATCCGTGTTTTACTGATGGATTACTGTGCTTTGATGGGCAACTGCCTTCACTTGACGCGCGCTTTTAACTTCAACAGAAACGCGGTTGCAACCGACTCAACGTCCTGGGAAGCGGCAGTCCCGGACAGACCCCCACGCTGAGCACAAGTGAGTTCCAGAGCGACGCGTTCAGCGCTCCTCTACTCGGTGCGCCTCCCACTCATCGTGTCTCGGTCGTCAAACTTGCTGCTCGGGCAATGGCCCCTGGTGTCAATCTGTCGTTTGTGTGATGTCGGGGTCTTCATAGGTGCTCTAACTACCAGCATTTGTCCCAAAAGGCTTTAAGGCTATATGGGGCATCTGCACTTTGTTTATGGTGGCAGGGTTGCATCTGCTCGTGGAGTTCCCCAGGGCAGTCTGTTTTGGTCGCTCGCTCAACCTACATGGTTTAAAGCCCTGGGTCCTAAAGTCACGTGATCCGCGTGCGGCGGTGCGAATATTTTTGTGGACGCGTGTTTTTTTAGCATGGTGCGGTGTTGTGCTTTTGATTTGTTGCGTGCCTGGTGCCCACTAGTGTCTGTTGGGCATGTGGTGGCATCATTGCGCACATGTCATGAATGGTGTGGTATATTTCTCTACATGTCTCGTGGTATCGAAGTGCGTGTGCGGTTTGTGTGCGTTGCTATGCGTTCTGATTGTGTTGTTTTTTTTTTGCTGCCGCTCCTCGTGCGTTGCCCAGTGATCCACTGGACACAGCCATGGTTCTATGGCCACATTTCCAGGGAAGAGGCTCAGAAGATAATCACGGAGCAGGGGCTTGTGGATGGGTGAGTGCAAACGGCAGCGATGCACAGCCCCCAGACGTCGAATCGATCCTCCAATCTGTTCCTTCTGCATGTGATCATATTCAAATTAGTTTTGCTTAATTGAGCTCTAATTTAAGGTACTGCTAGACGACACACCCTGAATCTAACTTTGACCCCTGCCTACCTCTGCCATTTCCCGTCAATGCCTCCCTTCAACGGGAGGCCACCTCTCACAATTTGGATGTTTTTACCCCCCCCCCACCCTCTGTCTTTAAACTTCCTCCTGGCCCCATTGCACCTCGGCCAACATTAACTTTGATTTGTGTTCTCAATGTGCAACATCCGTGCCTGGGTTTGTCTCCGTGCGTGCGTCTGCACAGGGTGTTCCTGGTGCGCGATTGCCACAGCCACGCCAAGGCCTTCGTGCTGTCTCTGTGCCACAACCAGAAGGTCCGGCATTTCCAGATTCTGCCGGTGAGGGAGACGCTCTACCGTGGGGTGGTTGTAGATCGCCGTTTTTGGCACCACGTCCGGTAAACCAAACCATCTTTGCTCTAGAACCAAATAAATTGCGCTGCGTTTTGCCGTGGGTGCACCAGCATCAATATAATCGCCACTCGTCTTGACAAACGGCCTTGGGGATATTTTATCAGTTGATGTTTGGGGTAAGAGGATCTCCTTGAGAGCTGTGTTGTGGAACAAATTTGTTTTCTGTCTTATAAGTTTTTCAATCTGTAACTGCGTTCCAAACATTGTTTTCTATCACACCGTCCAGTTTGGGTTAAGGACAGGGGGGGTGGGATGAGGGGCCCACGACTGGTTTAGCAATCTCCGCTAGTGGCTTGGAATAGAACTGTGGTTTACCAGGTTCCTATCGCAGCAGCCAAACGTCTGCACCGTCGCTGCACTGGAATGACGAGTACCGCAGTGGGAGATTATTTTAAAGATTCTCTAAATGACTCTGGTGCTCGTATACTGTGGGTGTTCTGAGGCGTATTGTGCACGAATGGAATGAATTTGAGGCCCCACTTGGTGTGACGTGAGTTGTCTGGAAATGTCGCGACGAGGCCTGCTGCCGTATTCGCTGTGTGGGTGGTAACGTTACGTAACGTTGTGGGTGGTAACGTTACGTTACGTTGTGTGGGTGGTAACGTAACGTTGTGTGGGTGGTAACGTTACGTTACGTTGTGTGGGTGGTAACGTAACGTTGTGTGGGTGGTAACGTTACGTTACGTTGTGTGGGTGGTAACGTTACGTTGTGTGGGTGGTAACGTTACGTTGTGTGGGTGGTAACGTTACGTTGTGTGGGTGGTAACGTTACGTTACGTTGTGTGGGTGGTAACGTTACGTTACGTTGTGTGGGTGGTAACGTTACGTTACGTTGTGTGGGTGGTAACGTTACGTTACGTTGTGTGGGTGGTAACGTTACGTTACGTTGTGTGGGTGGTAACGTTACGTTACGTTGTGTGGGTGGTAACGTTACGTTACGTTGTGTGGGTGGTAACGTTACGTTACGTTGTGTGGGTGGTAACGTTACGTTACGTTGTGTGGGTGGTAACGTTACGTTACGTTGTGTGGGTGGTAACGTTACGTTACGTTGTGTGGGTGGTAACGTTACGTTACGTTGTGTGGGTGGTAACGTTACGTTACGTTGTGTGGGTGGTAACGTTACGTTACGTTGTGTGGGTGGTAACGTTACGTTACGTTGTGTGGGTGGTAACGTTACGTTGTGTGGGTGGTAACGTTACGTTGTGTGGGTGGTAACGTTACGTTGTGTGGGTGGTAACGTTACGTTGTGTGGGTGGTAACGTTACGTTGTGTGGGTGGTAACGTTACGTTGTGTGGGTGGTAACGTTACGTTGTGTGGGTGGTAACTGTGTGGGTTGGGTGGTCATGTGCCTTGTTGGTGACTGCTGTGTGATGCCGCACGACGACGCTGCGTTTAATGCTGCGGATGTAACTCTCAATAGAGTTCAGCTTGCTTCGGCAGATGTTAAAGATCCCTGTGACGATGTTGGTTAAAGGCTGTGTGGCTAAATGTGCCGGCATCATGCTGCAAATTTTGGGTGGCATGGAGGCATCGTAGTGAGACTCGTGCCTCCGCAGCAAAAAGTTCCTCGGTTCGAGTCTGAACACGGCACCTTTTTATTGTGAGGTTTGAATGTTCTCCCCTTGTTCTGCAAAGGCGTCCCCTCCTGGGTTTCCCTGTGTTTCTACCAGTGCAATACAAATAACTAACTGGTATTGGCTAAACATCCCCAATGCTGAAAAAAAAATCCTCCAATGACTCTTGGAATCGCACTGACAGCAGCAACGTCGCCCTCTACTGCCAAACCTGGGTAGGACCCTGACAGTCTTGGAGGCTGGCCTGGCTAAATTGAGGATAAATTAACTAACACGTGAACACACACACACACACACATTGGGTGGAAACAAACACAAATTGTTATCAACGCCCGCCCCGCTACTGCAGACGACGTCCGTCAAACACGCGGTGCCTTCTTGTGCGTAAGCCTTGTTAGTGTAACATTGGCGTCCAATACCAGAATCTTACGAATCCTTGTGCGATGTTGTTGTTTCCTGGACCAGGTGGAGGATGACGGGCAGGGTTTCTACTCGCTGGACGAGGGCCAAACAAAGTTCTCCGACCTGTGCAGCCTGGTGGAGTTCTATCAGCTGAACCGCGGCGTTCTGCCTTTCCGCCTGCGCCACTGCTGCACCCGCGTCGCCCTGTGATGACGTCGCGACGGGCGTGCCTCGGACCTCGCCCCGGACGGGGGAAGAGAAGAAAATAAATAAACGTTCCTCGACGTTTTCTGGGACCTCAGGGTGGGGAGTGACGGACCGCAGTCAAAGTCCTCTTCTCTCGTGATCCAAATTTGGGAGAGCCGTTAATTCCAAGAGTGCGTTTTTTGAAGGATCGTCAAACACCATATTTTTTAAAGAAGCGAAATCTCGAGTGGTGGCTGCTACTTGATGGACTTGTGAACGTTTGAGACGTGTGGGGCTTTTTTTTTTTGAGCGGCGGATGGGGATTTGTGCCTGGAAGAGGGGGGGGGTACTGCTGGCCGTTTGGGTAAATTCGACACGGATGTGGTCCCACCACCCCCCTCTCCCTCCATCCTTCCCGTTAGGGGCGCCGCACGACGCTATTGCCTTTGCAATAGAACAAGCAAAAAGAGGATGAGGAGGAAAAAACTTTCACGTGAGAATTTAAGAGAAAAATAGAGGAAACTGACGTTTTTTTCAGCACGAAAATGCACAGAATGTAGTGTCCAAAGGATGGCTTTTACTGTGAGTTTGCATTGCCACTCGGATCCCTTGTTACTGTTGTGATGGTGCACTAAACAATCAGGTGAGTCTCTTATTTACATGTTTTTAACTTTTATTGTTAGCGGCACGTCGTGCGGGAATGACCGTGCGTCCCAGGAACTTTCCAAATGTGCCGCCCATCATGGCGACGATGCGTGGTCGCCGTGACGACGACGCAAAATTGTTCCTGTCCACGGTTTTGATGTCAAAGTGGAGCAGATCTCCAACGGGTGGTGGTGGTGGTTTGAGAATTTGACGCACATGGGTGACGGTGGTTGTTATGAGGAGGAAGACGACGAAGATTGAAGGCTCTGAAAATGTGGACAATTACAATAATTTGCTCTGAGCAATTTGTTTTTAGAGCTCGTACCTTTTTCAATTCCAAAAAGGCTTCAATGGACATTCATACTGTTTGGCTGTTGTGTGTTAATTCAAGCGGAGTCTGTGGCGTCTACCAGTTGGTTTCATCTGTAGCAGTCGGCTCTCGTCCTCATTTGATGCTGTAAGGTTACCAGTCTTGTGTTATATTTTGTAAGACTATGTATACGCTAAGTAACTTTTTATTCTGTTTATATTTTCCTTCCGGAAAAACCTTTATCAATATTAGAGCCGCTGTTTTGGACACCACACTGTTGTACATTTTCTATTTTTTAAACTATTTTATTAACCAGCAGAGTATTTTAATGTTAAATTAGCATTTAATTTCAAGGTACAAGAGTTTATTAATTAAGTTTCGTTTTGCTTTTAAACACTTGATGTTGACGCTAGAACGTTCTGTAACTTTACATTTTTACGTAGCCAGTGTTTTTTCATCAGTTTCTTTTGGTTAAAGTTTTTAAACTTATGCTTAGCTCCATAATGCAATGTAAGCAGGTTATTGGACTTTATTTAACATTATAAGCTTTCCTTCCTATTAATACAAATAACGTGTTTTAGACGTGAACACTCGAGTTTAATTTGGTGATTGCCCATGTGACTTGACCAAGTAATATGAATGCCAGCCATAATTTAAAGAAAGTTAACACTTTTTTTTCACACTTTTCCATTCGGCGCACACTTGTATTGTTGTCAACAGCTCCAGATTGGCCCATGCTGTTCTGTGCACCTGTTCCAGTAAAAAAAAAACAAGTGCTCGGAAATTAGGTCTGCAAAGTCTGAAGCGAAAACCTTGCACCCCCACCCAGGTCTTCATCACTACTACTACCACCCTTGCTGTTGAGTGAAGTTCTTTGTAATTCTTGCATTTGTTTTTAGGTAACTTCTGGACAACTCCTAGTTGTGTTACTCTACACCTCTTACCAGTCCCCCCCCCATCACTCGTGCCACATGTTTGCAAGAACGCAACACGTGACATCACTTGCCCACCTCTGCCCGTCTAGATTTTCGTGCAGCGTTTTTAACCCCAGCTGCCCCCCCCCCCCCTTCAAAGTCTTGGCGGCGTTAAACCATCTTGCCTCCCTGGTGCAAGGTGAGGTTTCTAACAAAACCCTGCCTCTGCAGTGATGGGGCACCCTCTTTTTGAGAGGGAGTGTGGTGGGGGCCATTCCATTTGTGTCGAACCCTCCGACTCCTGTAACCCAACGGCGTCCACTGGTGACGAGCGACAAGGAAACGCGGCGTTAACCGTGGCCTTTGGTTTTGGGGTTTTAAAATAATCTAAAGAGTAAAGATTTTAAACCTAAGTGACTACGTGTTTTTAAAGACTTGTTTTAAAAGCCGGCCATGAACGTTTTTTTTTTATGTTTGGCAGTCTTCAGCATTTTAAAGCACCACTTTCCATAAAATCCTCCAGTACCACCTTTTAGAAATGTATAATTTAACATTGTGAAATGAACAGTTTTGGCAGGTTTTAGATGCACCTGGTGTGTCTCTCCCTTCGAGTCCGACTTGAGTATAACCATACATTCTACACTTCTCTTTTAATGGTAACATTGCCTCCCGTTGTTCTATTCTAATTACAAAGACTTGGACAACGTTGCCGACATGAAATGATTTGACATGGAAAAGTTCCTGCATCAATTATTCTCGCAGGCCACGACGATCAACGGCGAGTAGAATAATTGTAAGCTATGGTTTTGGAAATCTGATACCTCCCCCATCCCGGTAGACATTGCCTATCTCTCTGAACGTGTTAATTGCAAGGTGAAATGGAATGTGCACGCCGTCGGTTCTGTCACCGCCTCTTGTTTGGGATGTTTGCTGGCTCATTGCTACCCTACAGCTCCGACTTTCTGTCCAAAAATTCACGAAGGCCTTAAAAAAACACAAGTGCTTTGCTATGCGCGATATTTGTATTTTCATTCGCCACGTCAAGATTGGTCTTTCCATGGTTATTACCTTTAGCACCCGAGCAGTCGACTTGTTTTAAAATAATTTCTCACCGTTACTTTGTCGGCCCACCATTTTCCTTGAACCGTAGATTAGTTTTGAAAAGTGCGTTTTTGTAACCCATTTTCTTCCCCGACCCCACCCCCCCGTTCATTGACGACTTAATCCCAAGACTTGTGTAATTTGCAATGTGGAGTTTGCAGGTCGTTTTACTCGTGGGATTCAAGTGTTGCCTGTTAGTGCCATTTCCCTGATGCACGGTAGCGGCACTCCTTGGCTCGGGTGGAGTGCTGCACAGTCAGTCGCCACGTGATGTTTGTCTTGCTAATTGCCGATCGTTATAAAATTGCTTCTGCCGTTATTGTTATATACACTTTAACTCTGGTATTCGTGTAACGTAATGAATACATATTGCAACTAACAATGTTATAAATACTTGAAGCCAATTTTTGGCCTGACATGTTTTTTTTTTACTTTTGAAAATGTTCAATTGAAAGTTTGCATTTTTAGTGGAATAGGGTTCAATTTGATACTTTTCTGCTGTGTTTTTAAGCTTCGTTTTTTTGCCCATGCCTTCAGAACGGGACAGGTGGCTCCAGAAAAACAAAACTGACCTCACCCCAAATGAAACTAAATGGCACGGTCCAAAATGAGTGCTTGTACGCGTTTCACTCCACCGTGGAACCGCGCCATTTACATTCAGGGCCTTATGCATATTCCCATATCTGTATCAACCTGTGCTTAGAGCATTGTTACCTTGAACCAGGTAGGAGGGGGGCACCATTTCAAAAGACTGTAGTAAAGCCATTTTCGTCCGCACGTCCCAGGGAATTAAGAGGCTCTACAGCAGAAGCCAGGTCCAGTGACATTCTTATGAACCCAAGCTGCTAAGAACACCTTGTATGTTTATTATAAAAAGATTGCGTGCGTGGCTGTGCAACATGTTTTTTTTAAAGATCTTTGTTGGTAAGCCGATTTTGAAATGTTGATCTTGCCTCTGTTTGACTTTGTGTTATGCCCATATGTTCAATGAGATGCGGTGAAATGGTGTACATTTTTAGGCAAAGCAAGTCTTATTTTATTAAGTGTGCCCTTCACTTTATCAAAGGACTAAGCTAACTTGCAATGTAAAATTTGTAACGTTTCTTAATAAACATGATTTTAAAATATTTCACCGTGGGTTTTATGTTTTTTTTAAACCCATTGTGGTTTGTAGCCATCTATGCTGTTGTGCGATGGTTTTCTATCCGAATCTATAACGTCATCAATGTCGCTGGATTAGAAGTATGACAAGTTTGGTTAATTTTACCAGCCTTCGCATGTGGACTTACTGCGTTTTGAAATATAAATGTCATCTGAAATTTGGCGCAAACTGAGATCGCCTTAAGTCTTCGCAGAAAATCCTAATTCTCGGAGGCCCTCTGTTACTTAATTCCAGCAGAAGGCAGTGTGGAGCAGTGGCTTGCGGTGGCGTTTGCCAGTGGCAGTGCTTTCGGTCGATGGTTCGTCAGTCCTCCTTGGGCGAGCTTTCGTGCTCTGCTAAGAGAACAACAACAACAACGTTGTAGCATGTGCACAGGTGTACTTGATTGGTCCAATGGGACGTAACATTTATTTAACTTGAGCAAGAAAGAAAAATACTAAATGGTGTCGTTGTCCGCTGCATTGCCGTTCGGCTCCCTGAAGTTGTGCTTGCAAAGCAATCGGTGTTGTGTGGTTTTGTAGTTTTACGATCGTTGCAATGCTCTCCTCGCTGTTTCGGGCGTTAACCAAGGGTGAAATGTTTCCTCTGCGTGATTTTAAGCGCTCAACATTTGCATCGTCAGCGTGCAAGCGTAGTTTTTAATAACTAATATAAATGAGGATAATGGACCTGCGTAAAAGCCCCCTTTGGCCACCAAGAAGCCGCTAGATTCGGCATCCGATGAAAACAAATTCGCGGCAATGACCTTCGATGGCTGTTCGTCCTGGAAGACTCAAGTTCACAACCCTCACTTGGTGTACACAGGACTTCACGAACCCTTGCTCGCTGAATTGGAACACTGCACCGATGTACTTTTGTATTGCACGCTCTCTCCAGATTACCGCAAATGAGATTGTTTTAATCTGCGTACTCGAGCCTTCTCGGATGGGGGGGGGGGGCGATGTGCTTGTACAGCTGCTGCGTGGAGTGGGTCATCATAGCAGTGATACACTACGACCGGGAGTCAACTTGGGGGGCCATCCATTGAGTCCGTACGCATGGAGGGGGGAGGGGGGGGGGTAACACTAACGCGTTCGCTTGCGTATGGGGGGTCTACTGACAATGTTCGTACGCATAGGAAACGGGGGGGGGGGGGGTGAAGCCTCGAGAATAATTTGTCAACATTGTCCTTCAAATGAGTTCGGCGTTGGACTATCTGTTTGCTTAAACACGTGAAGATTATTAATCCTTGATCGTTTATGCGTGGATTAAATATCGGCCGTTCTATGGGATTCGGGGGGGCGGGGAGGGATGTAAAAGTCCGCGTGCGTGCAGGGATGTGGGGAGGTCAAGTTGACAGATTGTTTTGCGTACCTACTAAATGGATGACCCCTTGTGGGCCGAAGGGACCGTTTTGGTCGGGGCAGGGCCCACCGGACCCACCCCAAGTGCCGGCCGCGTCGTGCAGTTTTTATGAATTGCCCCAGCCCGGGTTTACGCTTCCACCGACACGGTGGACGAGAGGGGCCCCAGTCCCGGGTCGGTTCACTGCTGTGTGTGTGTGGGGGGGGTTAAAAGCAAAGTTCTGCCGTGTGAAGGTGCCAGGATCGTGTGCCTCTCCGCCCCGGTCAAACTGGAATCTCCCTCCATCGTCAGTGATCACATTTGGCTGTTCCCACCGAGTCTGGGTGGAGTGCCGTCTGCGCGGCCCGTGGGTTGCCCTCTGCGCCCTGACCACCACCAAATGCCCCCCCCCCCCCCCCCCCCATTTAAGCGGCGTGTGCCCCCCTGCCCCCCTGCCCGCTATCCAGCCGGCTGCGCGCTCTATCGAGAGGCGCGCCAGCCTGACCTGTAGCAAGGTCCATGGCTGCTGTGTCGGTAATAAAGGTGTCGCTGCCGCGTTCCCCTCCAGGATCTCGCCCCCGCCAGCTCGGGAGATTCGACGAGTCGCCACACGGGCTCGCGGCGTCGTGTGGTGCACCACGTGCTGGTGCGGGACACGCGTCGTCGTGTGGTGCACCACGTGCTGGTGCGGGACACGCGTCGTCGTGTGGTGCACCACGTGCTGGTGCGGGACACGCGTCGTCGTGTGGTGCACCACGTGCTGGTGCGGGACACGCGTCGTCGTGTGGTGCACCACGTGCTGGTGCGGGACACGCGTCGTCGTGTGGTGCACCACGTGCTGGTGCGGGACACGCGTCGTCGTGTGGTGCACCACGTGCTGGTGCGGGACACGCGTCGTCGTGTGGTGCACCACGTGCTGGTGCGGGACACGCGTCGTCGTGTGGTGCACCACGTGCTGGTGCGGGACACGCGTCGTCGTGTGGTGCACCACGTGCTGGTGCGGGACACGCGTCGTCGTGTGGTGCACCACGTGCTGGTGCGGGACACGCGTCGTCGTGTGGTGCACCACGTGCTGGTGCGGGACACGCGTCGTCGTGTGGTGCACCACGTGCTGGTGCGAGACACGCGTCGTCGTGTGGTGCACCACGTGCTGGTGCGGGACACGCGTCGTCGTGTGGTGCACCACGTGCTGGTGCGGGACACGCGTCGTCGTGTGGTGCACCACGTGCTGGTGCGGGACACGCGTCGTCGTGTGGTGCACCACGTGCTGGTGCGGGACACGCGTCGTCGTGTGGTGCACCACGTGCTGGTGCGGGACACGCGTCGTCGTGTGGTGCACCACGTGCTGGTGCGGGACACGCGTGCTGCTCGGCTTGGTGTCGTCTCGTCGTGGCGCGTCGGAGCGCCGCTCGTGGCAGCGAAGGTCCCGTGAGCCAACCGCACGCAACGTATCGAGCACAAGTCAAACAATGGATCGTCACGCCGGATTTAAATGCATCTGTTCTTGAACGTAATACATTGACATTTAAAAATTGAAGCATTGTTTAGTAAACTAGGCGGACGACATTCGCGTAGCGGTGGACGGCGTGGCTGATGATTGACGGTGATTGGTGCATTGCTGCGTGAGTCGTGGATTGTGTGCCGTTCAGATCACCTCCTGTGACCCAGGTTCCATTCCTGGTCCCACAGTACGCGAAACTAGTTTGTCACACGCGTCTACAGAAATAAATAAATTATTGCTCCACAATAAGAGCCCAAAATGACATCACGGGCGATCTACTCAAATGTCACGATGACGCGTTCCTGACACGGGGTTACGTCTGAAAGAGTGCGGTCGTCTAAACCCACCTCAACCCAGCCTCCTTTGCTCGCCCGGTTAGTATAAAAACAATGGTATGCTTGACAACACTCATCTGTGTGCTTTGCTATATGCGGATAAATGTGGATCCTTGTCGCCTGTGCAAACGGTGACATTGTTTACACAAATGCTACAGAGGGCACGTTTGTACTGCGCGGCTGTTGTGAAGACGTGTAGGTCGAGCGCAAATCCTGATAATAAAAAAAAACAGCGCCGTGTTTTTAAGAAATGTTACCACCTGCAGCTTGGGCGATGTCTCCTGCCCGCTGCCGAATGACTGAATGGTGTCGTGCAGGGCTGCCCGAACCAGTGATTAAAGCGAGAAGGAGCACGGGGGGAGTTGGGGGGGTTACTGTTTCTGCTGATTACAGCCACCCACCTTCCTTATTAGGAACAAAGAGCTCCCGTCTGTTATAGGATGCAAGGAATGTCATTGCTGCAAGATGGGATAAGCAGTGCAAACGTCTGGAAGAAGAGAACGTGGCAGGTGACTGGTGTGCACCGGGTGAGACACATGGACAGGAAGGAGGGCGAGAAGGCAAGATTCCGAGAGGAGGGGGCATTGGAATGGTCTCCACGAATCTGGCAACGGAGGGGAAGACCTAAGGGCAGGTGGTGGGAATTAGGCTGTCGGGAGAGATCTCGGAGGTCTTGTCGCCTGTGCAGCAGCTGCGGGGGCTCTGGCATGGGATTCATAAAGGGGGTGTCATCAAGGGAGCTGCCCATGATGACACCTTGATGATCGTGCTACGAATTGGGGGTACCTTCCGGTTATGGATGTCTGCTTTAACTACTGGGCCACACGAAATCCCGTTGGTGTAAATCTGGCCTGCGGTGGTGCTCGCAGTTACTGTGTAAAAAAATAGCTGTTCGCAAGCTTTGAAATTAAGTTAATCAAGCTAACTCGATTGTTTTGCAAAACATGTGCAGTAATTACATTAACTCTCTTGATCAGCTTGTGGGCTGTCTTGGCGTGATGAGGAGGTGGCGTCAGTGGTGCTTAGGGACTGATGGGTGAACTTCAGCAGAGTTCCCGTGAGTATAACACGCGCCCACGCTCGTCTCTTTTAAATTCGATCTCGTGTGTGTCCTGTATAAATGCTCTCAAATCTCACTGCTATCACTCGTATCTCTTCCCACTTATCTTCCAAATTCATCGACCGTGTCATCTATTTCTGAATATATCTCCTATCCATAATAATGTAGCCATCTGTTCTCAACATTTTTGTTAATTCGGCCCTCAATGCTAAAACTTTGTGCATTCCTGGCCTCGTGTTCAATTTAAGTTGCAGATGAACTCCCCAACGCCAGAGTTGGTGGTTTGGTCCTACCACCTACATCAGCCATGGTCAATCACTGCTGGATGAAGGCGTTCCCAATCCACCACTCACAACCCTGCGATGCTAACAATCCACCCAGCGCACGGAGCTGCTTTCATTGCTCCATCTCCTCGGTGGGCGGCCCATGGCACTACCAACTAACACGTACAGATGTGTCCGCGCGGTGTCCTGCTATGGAAACGTAGCTTTACCCAAATGTGTGGTTTGGGTTCCCTATGCGTGGTGATGTGTGTTTGTTTACAGGGAAGGCAATGGCAGATATAAGTGAAGTGTCACGCTGCCCCTGGCAAGGGATTATCGTTTGTCATGAGAACTGTGGCCACAATGCACTGACCCTCCACGCAAGTAACGTCGAAAATTAAATGCTTTGAATGCTGTGTGGTGGTGCGATAGACAGGTCTCTCTACCTCTCTGGCTTGTGCTGTGAAGAAGGGTCATTGCCCGAAACGTTAGTATTACGGTATATACTTTATCCATGTTAAGGCCACAGTGTCGTTTGATACGTGTCGGATTTTTGTTACCGTTACTTGTGCACCACTGCCAAAAGTAGTGTCGACAAATAATTTGATGCGTGTGCAAGTTTGCTCGTAACACACGAGCATTGCAATGTGACATCGCTCGGGATGCCCCCAATAACCATCTGAAGAGGTAGCAATCCTACTCCGAGAACAAGCCTCAAGCAAACAACAACCAGTGCCAGATTCAGTATCTCGCCATGCAGAGACGGGTTGCGGGGTTGGTGGGGGGCAATCGTGGCATTTACCCATGCCCCCCCCCATCCAAAAAACTCCGAGAGCTTACGAAATAAAATGGTATCAATGTTTATCATGGTATCAATGTAATGTTGATACCGTGTCTCTAACCGGTTAAATACAAGGTTTGCATGCTTGTTGTTAAAGTCACACGTGGTGTCACTATTGTTTCATTGTTTGTAATAATTTGTCTACGTGTTCAAGTGAAATAGGCCTTTACTGTACATATATTCCGTGGCAGTGTGGATCTGGCAAGTGTGTGTTGTCTATAGCAGGAATTGGCAACCAAAATAACAGCCTTTTTTTTCGAATTCCATCAAAAAATCTCTATTCCAAGAGCCGCAATGCTCTGTGTAGTGAATATGCGACGGTGGCCCTGAAACAAAGTCACGTGGCAGTCGGCGGTCTCTTCATGAGCCGCATGCGGCTGCGGAGTTGCAGGTTGCCGATCCCTGCCCATGGTGAACTCGACTCCCACGGTGAACTGGACATTCACGGTGAACTGGACTCCCACGGTGAACTGGACTCCCACGGTGAACTGGACTCCCACGGTGAACTGGACTCCCACGGTGAACTGGACTCCCACGGTGAACTGGACTCCCACGGTGAACTGGACTCCCACGGTGAACTGGACTCCCACGGTGAACTGGACTCCCACGGTGAACTGGACTCCCACGGTGAACTGGACTCCCACGGTGAACTGGACTCCCACGGTAAACTGGACTCCCACGGTAAACTGGACTCCCACGGTAAACTGGACTCCCACGGTAAACTGGACTCCCACGGTAAACTGGACTCCCACGGTAAACTGGACTCCCACGGTAAACTGGACTCCCACGGTAAACTGGACTCCCACGGTAAACTGGACTCCCACGGTAAACTGGACTCCCACGGTAAACTGGACTCCCACGGTAAACTGGACTCCCACGGTAAACTGGACTCCCACGGTAAACTGGACTCCCACGGTAAACTGGACTCCCACGGTAAACTGGACTCCCAGTCAACCATAATATCAAGAAGATATTTTTTTCGGATTTTAAGAGCCGCACTGCAGTCCTTAAAGAGCCGCATTCGACTCTAGAGCCACAGGTTACCGACTCCCGATCTATAGCATCATTTAGATAACTATAAAACACACGAAGTTTGTCGTTTGCATTGGAGTGTATCCCAGCAGTACCGGTTGGGGGCTGTGTGTAGCGGTTAGCGCGCTGCGCTACGAACCCGGCGACCCCAGTTCAATTCCCGGTCATGGCCAACACTGGTGATAATTATTTGAGCCGGTCCTGGGCCTCCCCTAGGTCTACACAGCTTCAAATGAGTACTTGGTGTGGTGTGTAAACATCGTCACGAGGGAGACAAAGGCGACCGGGCGTGCGGCTGGCCACCCACCCCCACCTGTGCCGTGCCGGCCTTCATAGGTGCTCGTTAACAGCACTCTCTCCTACAAATTGTTAAGGCTACACAGGGGATCGCTGTAAGGGTTAGGGCAGGGGAGATGGGTATTTCCTGCTCTTGTCACCAGGGCGCGAAGACAACGAGGTGTTTTATTTATTTTAGCAGGTAAGGCCCACTGAGCTATACAGCTCTTTTAGAAGCGACCTGGCCACACACAATCGCCCAACGAAGAGGCTTATCACGTGGAAATGTATAGCAGCCGAATACTCTAAACGCGTGTTGATTCCAAATGTGGAGGGGAAACCCAGAGGAACCGGGGGGAAATCCACGTGACCACGGGGAGAGAGACACGCAGACTTCAACCCACGACCTCCTGTAGACCAGGCGAGGTAGTTAACATCTCGTCACCGCGACGCCCTGACACAAACTCAAGGTTGTTGTTTTTTTAGTTTGCCATCTGAAGATAAATGATGATGAAAAAGGGCCATTGCTCAAAACGTTGCCGATGATGTTTTATTCCTTTTAAGGCCCCAGTGTTATTGACCAATGTGAGTTTGTTGTTATAAGAACTGGATTGGTTACTCAGTTGGCTATTGCAGATATTGGACGCCATTTGTTTTGTTATTTCCACATCGATTGGAATTTAGATCTAATCCGATCACGCAAGTCAAGTCAACGCCGCAATTACAGTCGTGTGAACGGTGTTATGATTGCATTGAGTTGCAAGCGCTGTACGTCGCCAGTGATGCATTTCAGCTGCATGTTCCCATAAGATAAATGAAGCTGCTTACGTCGGTGATGTATGAAGTGAATGAACACTTGCATACAATTCTTACCAGATCTCACAGTTTAACATATGTTGTGTGGTGTAGCGTGTGTGTGTGTGAATCTACGTGTGCGTATGTGCGCGCGCGCGCGCGTGTCTTTGTTAGTATATGTGTGCGTGTTTATATATTTTTCAAACTATGCGTGCAGACAAAGTCCCCGACGGATAATTTACGGCGCAATTACCATTCGTCACGCCTGCTGGCTGGTATTTAAGCATGCCAAGATGGCTCGTTAATATTCATGATAATACGCATCGTTAATATTCATTATGGCAGTAATTCGCTCCGCAACACGGACAAATTGATCAGTGGCGTACGGAGTGAGTCTCGCGCGAGCTCGCCTGCGGGCTAAAGGGGCACTGCATGCGTGCCGTGTGGTGGTGTGGCGGCAGCGGTGGTGGCGGTACGAGGCTTCAGTCGTTGAAGTTAAGCAGAGGGCCCCCAGAGCAGCTCGAGGGAAACCCAGAATAATGAAATAGAAATAATTGCGACAAATATCAGCTCGTATTCAGATCCTAAAAAAAACATTAAAAGCCAATTAACATAAGTGCATAATTATGTTTCGATTTAAAGCTTTCGTGACTGCAGGGATTCAGAATTATGCCTTATCTGCCTCTTTCTGTAGCTCTCTAATATCTTGACAACTGTCTTTTGTTCACACTTCTCTCTGCTGGTTACACCTGTTTCTCATCTTTTTCTCTTCTGTCATCTCACGAGAAGTTTACAAATTGAAACAAGTGGAGGTGGGGGAGGGGGATGGTTTTTGGACCCCCCTCCAATTATTTCCGCACCACCATTTGTGGATGCGGAGTCTGCGTTGGCAGAAGCGAAGCTGTGAACATCGGCACACCTGTGACCACATCGCCCGGAGGGAGTGCAGCCCCATCTCGTCAGATCTCGGGAGCTGGGCACGCTCTAGCCTGGGTAGTGCTTGCATGGTTGACTGGACATCTGTGAAGACAAATAACTTCGTATCTAATCGGATTGATCTTGCAGTCTCAATAAAGATTATGATAAAGACTGCCATATGCGATTTGGGGTTTTCGGCTATAAGCCATCATGGCCCCCCAATGAAGTGAAAACGATGATGGGGATATTGATGAAGAGGCTCGTGAGGACGATGTAGCTACTGCTGGTGATTGGCGATGATGGAGTTGAGTTTAACCCCGCCTCAATTGCATAGCAAAAGACAGAAGCCTCGTTGAACTGATCCGCAGGCACAATCTCTGTAGGCAGCATCTACCTGTGCCAATATCCGACGCGATGCGACGAAGGAGTTCCCCGTAACGGAGACATCTTCACCTGACTCGCGGCTCCTCTGGGACAACAAACGTTGATGCCACTTTCTCTGCGGGGTCACGCGACCCGCTTTTTGACCGGCCGGCGAGTGCCCAAGCCGGGGTTTGGCGCGGCCTCAGAGCGGAGCAAACTCGGCCAGCACGCAGAGAGGTCCAGCGGTTCCGCGGGGCGCGCTCAAAGTTGATTATGAACGTGACCTAAGCTAAGCCTCCCCCTGGCAACGCGCTTTATTTTTCACCCGCTGTTCCCGCTCGTCACTTAGGTGATATTGGCAGATGTCCACCGTTTAATGTCAAGTTCCACTCACTCCGCTTCAAATTATAACCACTCGCCACCGGCTGCACACTGCTGCCTCCGTGAAAGGCATTGCCCTTTAAGCCGGCGGAGGATAATCTGTTAACCACTGCGCACGTGCACTAATAATAATTCCTGCGTGCGTGTTGGTTGGTGGACTTTGAGACAAATCAAATGGTGGGGAAATCGGACATCAAAGTGTAGCCAATTATTATTTGGGCGATGCGATAACATTACTCTCTGCCCGACTGAATAACAGTGGATAATAATTAGAGCGGGCATTTTTTAATTTCGACCTCCCGTAAAAATCCATGGGTGTGCACGCGTGTGTCATTACAGGCGCACGTGTGTGTGTGTGCGGCCACCACGGAGAACGGTGGCGTGGCGGTCAGCGCTGCGCTGCGCTACGAACCCAGCGACCCGAGTTCGATTCCCGCTCACGGCCAACACCGATGACAATTATCTGAACCGGTTCTGGGCCTCCCCTAGGTCCACTCAGCCTCAAATGCTACCTGGTGCGATGTGTAAACATCGCCACGAGGGAGACAAATGCGGCCGTGCGTGGTGTTAGCCACCCACCGCTTTGTGTACCGTGCCGGCCTTCATAGGTGCTCACTAACAGCACTTGTCCCAGCAGTCTGTTAAGGCTATACGGGGGGATCTTTGCCTTTGTTTTGTGGCCACCAGGAATGTGTGCGTGCGTCCGTATTTTGAGCAACGGCGTGGGTTCGTTCATCTCGTTCGTACGGGTCACGCTCCGTTTTGTTGACTTAAAAGGCCGTGGTTTTATTTTTTCAATTGTAATTCGTGCGTAATTTTAATTTTCTCGTGAAATATCGACGGTTTCATTTGACCGCCAGCTAATTGGCATTTCGTGCAGTCGGGGGGGGACAATGCGAGCCTCGACGACGAAGACGCGGCCGTGATGCAGATGAAGGGTCTGAGAGTGGGCGGGTGAGGAGCGGCTTGAGACCAGGCAGGCCTCGTTGGACGCGAGGCTGCACTCGCGGTTCAAGCTCGCGCGCTGGTCACAAGCTCGCTCTCAGGCCGCTTGCACACCTGACATTTTCATCTCAAACTAATTTATGCTGCGTACATGCGCGGAGACAGTCCTCGCTTCCAGCGGTTGCGCGGCCTTTCGCTGCACAAGGAGCTTTCAATCCCAAATTGCGGCCATCAACGAAGATAATTTTTTTTCAATTCGGAAATGATTGAACGGTAGCACCCAAGGCCTCGTCTCCCAAAAAAATAATTACTGAGTTTTTAGTGGCGACTTTGTGGTCGATTGCTGGAGCAGTTGGCCTGCAACTCAACCACGGAACACAACAACAACAACAATAGAGCATGTTCGCACCCTCGCAGCCGCGCACATACGCACACGCCAACGTACACGCGTGCGCGTTTTTCAGGGAAGGTGCCGCAAAGACGGCGTCCTGAGAGTCCTTGAGAGTGAAAGAGACATTGTCGACTTCGAGAGGCTACGCCGCGCGCGCTTGTGCAGAAGGACGGTCGCCAATTTGAACAATAAATATGTTTCAACGTCCACCCTGCTGTTTGTGGCAATTGTGATGTCTTGTGGAGCATTGCATCCTGAGTTATTTAATTTCCAAGTGCCGTCTAGGCCTCACAAGGACACCTTGTGTATCCCCACACAATGTTGATGCCCCGGATTTTTACTTCCCAATTGTTTTTCTTTCCGTGCGGAGACCAGGTTTGCAATGTCTCTTTCCAAACGCGAAGGATACAATTTTTTTTTCCTCCTGTTTTTTTTATTTTGACTTCATGTGAAACGGAAACAAACTAAATAATGAAATATACGTACGTGTATTTGAATGCGACAGTTGGAGATTACGTGCAACGCTTTCTAGTGCTCTTGACATTACAGTATTAAATGTGCTTGCTGTCTGTCCCCTTGGGCCAGCCTTTCATCATACCAAGTAGGTGTCCACCTTCATTCGTCTGCTGCAGTTGCCAAGCCATGCAATGTTAACATAATTACCTCTCTCGGTTTACGTAGGAAAATCTGCAGCACCTTGCATTGGGATGTTTCAAGCAATTCCTTAACGGAGATTTTCTTTGCGCTCGGGCGGAACAAAAACACACCTGGGAGCTCTGCAAGGGGGTGCGCATTAACCATGTCCTGCGTGTTGATACATTGATGGATACGGCGGCCCTTGGCCAATCCACTGCTGGATGAAAAGCGAGCCGTACTTTGACAGCCATGTGGGGAATTATTTGACCGTACCTCGCCACCCTGGTCAGCGCAGCTTGGTGGTGAAAGGGGGGCCCAGGAACGAACCGGTTCAGACATCTCACGAGCCACTGATACCATCATTCGTCATGTAAAATCTCTGTATGGATCTTAGTCCATGGGCCAACACAGTAACTGGTAACACCTTCAAGTGGCAACATTGCTGTGGTGTCGATGCTTGGTTGACAGCAGTGTCCGCGCAGTGGTGCATGCCTGCAACCCAGCGCTGTCGACTCGAGGGGGTGGGTGGAGCACGCGAATCTCGTGAAACTACCTTCCTGTGGGTGTCGAGGCGCAATACGCTGGCTTTCCAGGAAGAGGCAGTGCAGCAGATGAGGACTCCCATCTGTTCCACCTGTATGGGTGGTTCGTGTTTCACTCACATGTGTGGATTTTTTCCGGTCCTCCGGTTTCCTTCCCGGAGCATTAATTGGCAAATAACACCTTAATATACAGAGGACTGCAAAGCTTGGGGGTAGGGCTGGTGGGATTTGGCACAGGGTGACCGCGTGGCTGCCTTCCCACGTGCCTGTGGGTTCTCGCACCTCTCAGTCGTTCTGTCTTCGCGAGCGAGCGAATACTGTGCACGTTACAAGTTGAAATTCTATGAATTATGAGATTACTGTACGATTGATATCTAATGACCTCATTGTAGCGTTCATATTTAATTTACAGTGATTAATATTTGCAACAACAACAACAAAAAAGCACATTTATATTTTGATTGATAGATTTTATTCTACCAGGAGAGAACCGAATTAGACGTCAAGTGCCCTATTCAAGCGTGACGTGGGTCAGCAAGAGACGAGGCCTAACGGGCGAAGATAAAACCCCAGGCGTTACCAACAAGTGAAATGTGTGGCCACAACTTGTGCAATTGGGTGTTTCGCATTACTACTCATTTAAAAACAACAGCAGTGCCACCACTGGGCCACCCAGCTCTCGAAGAGGGCTCGAGGTCTGAGGGAGCTGCGTGAGAAAGGCTCTGGACGTGAGGCCTAAGCGTCCGCGGGCCCTGCCCCCGGTACTGGCGTGTTCACAGGCTGGCTGCGTCCGCTCATTTCCCCTCGATTTACAGCGGCCGCCTTCAAGGTGTCTCCTCCCGCCAAAAACTCGGCGGAGTGGAGAGCGAGGCGTGTTCGGGGGGTGGATGGGTGGGTGGGCCTGATGCCCCTCCAAATTAAGTGGCGTCCCTGGGCACCGCCATCGGCCTGCCCCGTCCGCCCGCCCCCCCCCCCCTCCATAACCCCCCCCCCCATCATTTTCAAATCCCCCGGCAGGCCACCGTAAAGCCGGTCGTGACCGTGGATCTTGCCAAACAGCAACGATGCATAGAATTAAATTACGGATGTTTTAAATGCATTCATGCGGCTGGTGAAGTTATTGGTGTTGACATTAGAGTTTTTATTTAACTTGGCCTTTTGCATCAGGGGAGGGCTAGGGGGGGGGGGGGCACTGTGTGCTGTTTGAGGGCCACGCAGGGCTGCGGGTGACAATGGAAAAACACAGCCGGACGTGTTCACGTGCCGCGCCTTGGCCGCCGCGCGTGGCGTTTCAGCCGAGGCACTCACGAACGCCTCCACCCCCCCCTCTCCACCCCCCTCCCCTGCAGTTCCCACAGACGCCTTCGCATTTAAATTTCCTTTAATTTGCCGCGGAGAAAATTAAACTTGCTTAAGGACTTGGAAGTGTCTGCAAATATTGAACTGCGCGTAGTTCAATAACGCTGTGCGCTCTTCTCCCTTTGTGTGTCAGAGTGACTGCGAGCAATGTCGAAGCGAAGCCTTTCATGGAGACGCGGGCGAATTGAATCACGCAGAGCTGATAACACAGAGGGCAGGGGCACATTCAAAAATTAAGTGTAAACCAAGAACTGGCGTTCCTTTATTCATTTACTCTGTGAGCATATCAATAAGTTGGCACTGGGAGCGGAGGCACACGCCTGAACCACAGATCAGGAGATGGTTGGTGGACCATGCAGGGAGGGGTGGCGCTACAACGACAAGGAGACAGAAGAGCAAGTGGGTTCCTGGCACGTTCGTGTTGAATTTGAATATCACCCCCCCCCCCCATACATGTGCGTTTTATTCACGGATACTCAAAGGGGAATTGGTCAAACATTCTAATCAGGGGCCATCCTGAAAATAAATCTTCAGACTCACTGAGGTTCTACTGAGAAAAAAAAAAATCGCAGTCATATGATTTGCATGGATAAATCATCCCTCTGAGTGTTACAGATCTAACGGAGGAATGCCACGTTGTAGCGTCTTCCCTGAACTGTGCGTGAATGTTTAATGCAATTGTTTTTAAATGCTTATTGATTTTTCGCCCTCGAAATCGCTGGGGCACGCGAATGGCACGGCAGCGTTGACGACGACCGTGTGAAACCTCGCAGGGCCATGGCACAACATTATCACACGAGACTAATAAAACACCGCCCCGGAGTGGCACTGCGAATGTTCCTGGGTTACATTTCGATTTAAAGCTTTCGTGACTGCAGGGATTCATCTTCTTGGTTCTTTCGGTAAAGTCAAGTAGAAAGAAATTAATATAGTAATACAAATAAAACATTATAAAATAATTCTCACGACGTTTCGGCCACAAGAAGACGGTTCCACCTGAAGACGGAAGCTTGTGTTGCCTCCGAAACGTCGTGATTTTTTTTATTTCACTTTTATTAATTTTTATTTTTTTACCTACGTGACTTTGCCGAAAAAACCTAAGAATAAGAAGACGGCTACTTGCGTTGTGGCCGAAACGTCGTGAGAATTATTTTATTATGTTTTATTTTTATTATTTTTTATTATTTTATTAATTTCTTTCTACGTGATTTAACCGAAAGAACCGAAAGAACCAAGAAGATGTTCCTGGGTTATTCCGGTTAAGGAGGCAGTCCTGCTATAGGCCCCAGTGCGTAAGTGCACCCTGCGTCACGTCACGCACTACGCTTAGCAAATAGCACACGCGTCAGAGTTAACGCTGATGAATTACACAGATTAGTCCGGCCAATCAAAAACAATGGGCACGGCTATCATAGAACAAGTAAACACACACATATATATGTACAACCAGAGTAACAAACACATCTAAATTGGCAATAGACATTGCTTAAACCAAGTTTGCGCGAGTCTTTAGAATATGTTGTCTCGAAACCTGCAAACAGCTTGTGATATTAGACGAGGGTGGTAGTTATTTTTACCGTGCCTTGGGTGTATATATATAAAAAAAAGTTTAACAGTTTTTGATGAGCGCGTGCAGAATTGTTGTTTTTCTTTCGTCTCCGCTTGCCAGCCACGTCTCTCGGGCGTTACAGGTGTTCGGTGGCATGTTCCTGGCACTTTGTCAACAATATATATACACCATTAAAACAATAATACTTTCCCCACTATTTTGACCTTGAATCTGGTCCAAAAAATAATTGGCTTCGCTCGTCATTAAAGTCACGGATCGTCGAAAGTTTTACCGCAATCCATTTCGGTCGTCTGTGAATTCTTGCCGTTATGACATTGTGCGGCACAGATGGACAGGCATGCCAGCAATGTCATACCTTACTAGTAATAATAAAAACTACGCCGTAAATCTACTGTTGCTTTAAGCATTTCACAATTACTTGTGTTGTGTTTGCGTTCACAAACATATTCAGAGCCATCGCACGGACACCGAGGTGTTTATTTTGGGCAAAACTGTGCAGTGAATCGGCTTGGCGATAGGGGGCAACAAGAGGCTGTTTCCTTGGTCAGCGAGGCAGGAGACCCTCCTGGGTCTTCTTCCATCAGACCCAGCAAACAATGCTAATACAGCAGCCTAATGCAGTGCTTCTCAAACCCCATTCCTCACACCCTCCATCTCGCCCTCGGCTCAGTTTTCCACGCACGCCAATCTTCTCCATTACAGGGCTACTCATCAAGTCGGTGCACCTTGCGTGCACCTGACGGTTGGTAGGAGCGGAAAGCTGCCCCGTGGTGGCCATGGGGGGGGATGGAGTTTGAGAAATCCCTGTCCTGATGTGACCTTATGGCGAATCAAGCAGAGCTCCTGAACGGACGCGAGCCCAATCCCACCGCTGGTGGTGTAATCGCCACTTTTAAGGGGCGAGCGCGTGTCGGAAAAGTTGCGCGTAGGAAAAAAACCCAAATAACTTTTAATAACTATAAAAAACAACTATAAACTTTTTTTTATTGTACCTGGTAAGCCCTCACTAAGCTGTATAGCTCTTTTCCGAAGCGATCTGTCCACGAATGATAGATCAATGAAGTGGCTCATTACGTGGAAATTTATAGAAGCCAAATACTCTAAGTGCATGTTGATTCTAAATGTGGAGGGTAAAACTGGAGGATGCTGAGAAAAATCCACGCGACCACGGGGGGAGAGACATGCAAACTCGAAATACACAGGCGTTAGGAGTTGGGATCAAACCCATGACGTCCTGAATACCAGGCGTGGTGGTTAACATCTCTCTGCAATGATTGAATGTAAAACTGAGATGGTTCTGCATGGCTCTGTCCCACGGGACAGAACTCGGAAATGCCAGGAGAGTCTGAATTCCTCGAGCATGTATGGAAAGCGGATCGGGATCAAAAATAAAAATAAATGGGCAAGAGCAGGGAGAAGTGAAAACCAAATGAGGAGCAGTAATAGCAATGAGCCTGAAGCTTTCAGTCGGTGCATATTACTGTCGATGACATGGGTTATAAGCGTGCTGAATGGAGAAGAAATGGAGCAAAAGCTGAGATGTGCACACAGAAGCAAGGAGAGTGCACGCTTGGAATGGCACAGTGAGTCTGAGAGAGGAACGCGTGGATCGGGGATATGTCATATCGACTGTGAGAGACGGCTTGGGTAGAATACAACCCTATATGGGAGGATTTGCCGATGGACAAGGCCGGTGAACGAATGGCAGTCAAAGGAGATGACGTGCCCAAGAGGATGATGACCGCAGAGATTGATGCGATAAGCTCGCGTGCAGCAGGGAGATTGGTTGTGGCATCGCAAGACTGCGAGATAGCAATGACATGGGGAAGGCCGTCACGTAACGGTGGACACACAGTGGTAGATGATTGTGAATAGATTGCAATGTCAGTGGTTTATTTTGGAGCAAATCAATTGTAAACTTTTGCTATTATCAGGAAATGATTGCGATCGCTGCACGTTCTCCATCCCTTTCATGTTGGCCATCATATCAATGTGCAGACTTTTGCAGTTGACATATCAGTGGTATCTTCATCCCAAAAAAAGAGACGGCTCCAGCCTCAGATTTATTTATTATAATAATTGTAGCCAATGGCTTCTTGTGATCTGTGGGCTCTTAATGTCTGGCTTAATGAGACGTGCGGCTTTTTAACAATTTCCCACTATGGTTAAAAGCGTTAATGGCATTGGCTCTGTCCGCCTGTCTGCAACACGGGGTCAGAATAACATTCGTAAAAGATGACCCAATACAAACCAACATTTATATGAAGGTGTGGTTACTATTTGCGACTTGTGTAGAAAAATTGACAAATCGATACAAAAATTTGGCCCAAAACTTGAAAACGGAAACTCGTGCTCAAATAACTATTTGCCGATCTGCAAATGTGTGTTTGCCTTGAACGCTTCCTTACCGCTAATGATTCCTTTTGGGGACAAACACGTGTCGGAAAGCATTACAGCATCCATGCACGTGCACGATTTGCCTTCCCTCGTTTTCCGTTTGCTTCCTGTGCACAGTGTCTCGAAGCAGGGCGCGTATTTAGGTGTCGTATAAAATCCAAAATTATATTAATGAGACGGCGCTGGGCGGGCTCCGCACCGCTCGTAGCGCGAGGCTAATTGCGCCTCGCATTCGCGGAGCGCGAGGCGTGTGCGTGACGAGCTCCCAAGACGATCCTCACACACCATATTTTCCTGTTTGCGCCCCCACCCTCACCCTCCCAAAAGAAACCGTATCGCATCAACAATCGTTTTTCACACGATGCATACGAAAATTGTCTTATGGTTGTTATTGTTTGACTTGCCATCCCACTGGGATTTTTACACTCAGCGTTGATATTCGGTGCTTGTTTTCTGGCAGACTTTGCTGGTTTTTTCCTGGATTTTTCTGTTGCGCGTCGCCACTTTAAGATGTTCTTTGTTCATGTTTTTGTTTGTTGCGTTTGCACCCGAGACAAAAGCCGCATGGCTCACATGGCTCTACCTAATACATTAAACTGAAATGTGTATATGCTGTAGGCTTTCACGAGCAATATTACGATTTATAATTGGTTTATTTTGGGTGAGGTCGTGTGTAACTAAACAAATGTGTGTCGTAAACCCTCCTCCACCCGACGCGGTCAGTTAATAAAATAGTCACGTGAATCAAAGGAGACGGATGTCTTACTGCTTCGGCAGCGCCACCTGTGTTGTTGTTGTTGTTGGGGAGCGGTCTCACAACATCTACACTGGGTCCTTCTCGAGATGTGAGCTCCCGTTAACAACCTGATGGTGCTGAATGCGGTCTCCAACGAAACGTCTGCAGCCACTTCAACGTCGTTGACATTCCCCTCCAAGGCCAACAACAACAACAAAACATCAACAACGCCGGTGGTGTGCTGCTGAAGCAGTACGACATTTGGCAGCTTTGATTCGCGTGACACTTTTATTTAGTGGCCGTGTCGGGTGGAGGACGGGTTTAACGACACACATTTTTACACGACGACCGAATCCAGAAAAAAAGGCAATTATGTTACAATCTTTCGATGGGAGTGGCGTGCTCACAAGATCATCTCCCGTCGCGCCCTCATCCCATTCCGTGGGCTCTCGACAATTGTTCCCGTAAATTATGTTCCCAATGCAATAATGCTCTTTTATACTTTTTGTTTTTCATAGAATTTTATTTATTTATTTGCGAATCGGGCCCGTGCTATTATGCCACCATTGTGTTCTTCTACGCCACTGTCTTGTTTTTTTGTTAATCGCGAGCGCAATTGTTATTTGTAAAATTGCCTGCGATGTATAGCAAAATCACGCTGTGTAAGAGATGCACTGACTAAACTTTGCTCTGGTCTGCGTCGAGTTAAATTGATCGTTGCTTCCTCATACGTTTGGTGGGAGATTAACGCAGTGTTACGTTAGCTTCACACCCGCGCGGTCGGTTTTGCAGAACCACAACCTCCGATCTGAGCGACGCTTGGAGAGAGCGTCTGTCTCTATCGCGAGCAAACCTCGTCGCGCAACTGCTCACAACCGGTTGCACAGACGTCCACATCCCAGCGATTCAGTTGCATGCAGCCAAAGTTCAACACCTGATGGCTCATTCCAGGGACCTTGCTCCAGACACCCAGAGCTCAGCTCTAAGTCGCATCCAAACGCATGGCTGCATAAAACAACAAACGGAGCATTCTCGACTGCACGGTTAATGTGTCGCTGCGGAAATGTGTTATGAATTTAAATAGAGCTCTTGTGCACCAAAAGACACAATGAGGAGCCTTTCTCATCACAACTGTAAATTAAACACCACACCTTCATGTGAAGTTGTTGCATCCCCAAAAGTATGAATGATTAAACACAACGGCCATACCCTATAGCAACAACAAAATAATCCCATAATGATCAAACTGGAAAATATATTGTTTATTTTTTACGACTCAATGTGACATTACCGAAGCTCTGCAAGTGCACATTTCTGAGTTTGTCCATCGTCACGTGGTAAGAGTTTGTAGATTGTCACGTGGGAGGAGTTTGTAGATTGTCACGTGGTAAGAGTGTGTAGATTGTCACGTGGTAAGAGTTTGTAGATTGTCACGTGGGAGGAGTTTGTAGATTGTCACGTGGTAAGAGTGTGTAGATTGTCACGTGGGAGGAGTTTGTAGATTGTCACGTGGTAAGAGTTTCTGGATTGTCACGTGGGAGGAGTTTGTAGATTGTCACGTGGTAAGAGTTTGTAGATTGTCACGTGGTAAGAGTTTGTAGATTGTCACGTGGGAGGAGTTTGTAGATTGTCACGTGGTAAGAGTTTGTAGATTGTCACGTGGGAGGAGTTTGTAGATTGTCACGTGGTAAGAGTGTGTAGATTGTCACGTGGTAAGAGTTTGTAGATTGTCACGTGGGAGGAGTTTGTAGATTGTCACGTGGTAAGAGTGTGTAGATTGTCACGTGGGAGGAGTTTGTAGATTGTCACGTGGTAAGAGTTTGTAGATTGTCACGTGGGAGGAGTTTGTAGATTGTCACGTGGTAAGAGTTTGTAGATTGTCACGTGGTAAGAGTTTGTAGATTGTCACGTGGTAAGAGTTTGTATATTGTCACGTGGGAGGAGTTTGTAGATTGTCACGTGGTAAGAGTTTGTAGATTGTCACGTGGGAGGAGTTTGTAGATTGTCACGTGGGAGGAGTTTGTAGATTGTCACGTGGTAAGAGTTTGTAGATTGTCACGTGGTAAGAGTTTGTAGATTGTCACGTGGGAGGAGTTTGTAGATTGTCACGTGGTAAGAGTTTGTAGATTGTCACGTGGTAAGAGTGTGTAGATTGTCACGTGGGAGGAGTTTGTAGATTGTCACGTGGTAAGAGTTTGTAGATTGTCACGTGGTAAGAGTTTGTAGATTGTCACGTGGGAGGAGTTTGTAGATTGTCACGTGGTAAGAGTTTGTAGATTGTCACGTGGGAGGAGTTTGCAGATTGTCAGGTGGGAGGAGGTTGTATATTGTCACGTGGTAAGAGTTTGTAGATTGTCACGTGGGAGGAGTTTGTATATTGTCACGTGGTAAGAGTTTGTATATTGTCACGTGGTAAGAGTTTGTATATTGTCACGTGGTAAGAGTTTGTATATTGTCACGTGGTAAGAGTTTGTATATTGTCACGTGGTAAGAGTGTGTAGATTGTCACGTGGGAGGAGTTTGTAGATTGTCACGTGGGAGGAGTTTTAGGGGTTTATTTGGGGGGGAGGAGGGTGCAGGGGTGGGAGGGATAAAGATATTCTGGCAAGGCTACGATGCTGCGAGTGTGATGTAGCTTGATATGTCATGAGCACGCTGCAGTGCAATCCATTTTTCCTGCCCAGACAAGAGTGCATTCCTGGTTGTGATAGATACGTAGCTTCTGAATGGAATCGGTCAAGTCCAGTTTGCATTTCACGATTATTTCTATTATAAATGTTTTTTTACGAATTTACGTCTTTTAGATGTACAAGGCACTCGGTGAGTAGTTACGTGTGTCTGGCGTGCATCAGCGAAATTAAAATGATACCGGGCCAAATAAACGAACAGACATTTTTCAACTGACGAGTTCAAGCCGGTCATAACAACTAACTGCGGGCCAAGCGAGTGGCCCCATTGCATTTAACTTCATCCTGACACTTGTGTTTAAGTGGCACTGACTCAGCAACTATTGACATTAACGTGCGTTGTGTCAGGTCGGATTTCATGCCAGCGAAGGTTTAAGCATTGACAGTTATCAGTCGAGCCACATCCATTCCTGAATAGCCACGAGTCGACTAAACTTGAGACCGTGGCTTAGCGGACGCCTTTTCAATGTTTATCTCATCAAACATTCCTGGGTTCATTTAGCGAGGCACCTCCTCAAATCCCGCATTGAATAATAATAATGAGTACTTATGCAGAATGCAAAGTGGCATATAATTGTATATTAAACAGCTCATTTGTTGAACATTATAATGGTTGCTGTGTCTAGCTAATGTTAAGCATGCTTTTGGAGTACTGGACATTTTATCGTCATATTTGTAAAAAAAATTATTATTTTAACAAACAAAATATTAAAATGAGCCTTACTTTTTAAATAGCCTAACTACGTTCTAATTGATAAGGTGGATAATGTTTCATGAATGTCCCATCGATCATAACCGTATTGCAACCCAGAAAAAATATTTGAACAAGCCCTGTGTTTAGAGAGAACTCCGAGCTATCACGTGCCCTAAAAACAATATTCAAAAATACAAATATTCACAAACTCTTACAATTCTCCACTGGGTTTTCAGATTGACAGGTAGGGGAAACAAAAATAACGGGGTCTCATTGTGACAAAATGCTTTATTTTTCGGCGGTTTCGAGCCACAGAGTTTTAAAAAGGAGCGGGAGATAAGGGTGCAAGCGAATGCTTTGTTCGTCCAAATCCTGGCGTTTATGGAAGATTGACACGGAGGCTGTGATCCAGCTTTGCTCAAGATTGATGCGGTGCAATAATCCGAAATCATTGAGCCGCTGATGTATCGCGGCATGTATTTGTCATCGCCGTGCAGCGTGGAAAAAAGGGCAAAAAAAAAGCAATTACATAATACCCCGGCAAAGCCGCTGGGGGACGGCTGTCACCACTGCATGCCTTGATAAAGACGTGGATAAGGGCTGCGATTCTCCCTGCTGTCATGTTGAAGTGGTATGAGGCAAGCCTCCCCCCCGCCCACCCAGCCAGCAACCCTGTGTTTAATACACACAATTTGCCTGGGCACGCGACAGACACGCGGCATCCCCGACTCGATGGAGAGAGGGGCGCTTCTTGAAAGAACGGCGGAGGAGCGACGGTAGCGGTGCCCGATGCACCCCTGGGGTGCGTCTGCTCGCCGCTGGAGGGATTTCTTCTTTGGAACGGGATGTCGGTTCGTTTAAGTAGAAAACGGCGACGATTGTCACCGGACGAGTGGACGTGACGGCCGGAGACACGCGCAAGATTTGCGGTGGCACGCGGCCCTCCACCACGGCCGATGGTGCGACCTGCAGAGATATTCCACAGCGGCCAAAATGCTCTGACAAGGAATTCGAGCGAAGGTTGCGTGTCACAATTAGTCAACCTCTGCAGTCATTATATTCGTAAAATGTCAGCCGTCATAACTGTACAGAGACCACTTGAAATGGCTGCGGCCGAAGGTCCGTCCGCATCATCGCGGGATGAATCGGCCTGTGTTTGGGAGGATTCTATCTGAAGGCGTGCGCTGTGCATTGCCACGCCAGCCAGAAGCCCCCTTTTAGCTGAAACGTTACATTCCTCAATGCACACCTCCTCCCCCACCCTCCCCACCCTTACTTTTTTTTACAGACATACAATCAATTAATTTTCACGCAACATTATTAAACATCCACAGTGACGGATCGCTCCCCGCTGGAGGTGTGGGAACAAATGAAGGGAGGTGTGACCGTGTCTCGTGCCAACGACACAAAGCACCCCCCCCCCCCGACGTCGCTGTCGCACGCTGACCACACGAGAGTGAACTTCGTCGGAAGGCGAGTGCCGAGCTTGACTGTTTTAAATGGTAAAGAAATTGTTTGACCTTTCGCTCTGCCAAAACAGTAGTTAATTCTCTGGTTATATCTCAGCTTGAATGCTGTGACCTCATTTGGCTTCAAAGGCGCCTTCGCAGTCCCCGGGCTACTGTGTGTGGCACCTTGTATCGCAGCTGCGAGGCTGATTTCGCGTGAGGATATTTCACCCACTGCCGTGTGACTTTAACTCCACAGTTTACTGCCTCTCACCTGCCCGCTAGTCCTCGAGTTCACTCGGTCGTATTCGTAGGCGCGCGTGTGTGCGATGTGTGTGCATGGGATGTGTGCGTGTGTGCGATGTGTGTGCGTGCGTGTGTGTGCGTGTGTGCTTGTGTGTGTGTGTGTGCGATGTGTGTGATGTGTGTGCGTGTGTGTGCGATGTGTGTGCGTGTGTGGGTGTGTGGGATGTGTGTGCGTGCGCGTGTGTGTGCGTGTGTGCTTGTGTGTGTGCGTGTGCGATGTGTGTGCGATGTGTGTGCGTGTGTGTGCTTGTGTGTGTGTGGGATGTGTGCGTGTGTGGGATGTGTGCGTGTGTGGGATGTGTGCGTGTGTGGGTGTGCGTGCTTGTGTGTGTACGATGTGTGTAATGTGTGTGCGTGTGTGTGATCTTTGTCTTTGGCGGGGAGCGGTGGCGTAGCGGTTAGCAGCGCTGCACTACGAACCTGGCGACCCGGGTTCAATTCCCGCTCACGGCCAACACCAGTGACGATTACCTGAACCGGTTCTGGGCCTCCCCTAGGTCGACTCAGTCTCAAAATGAGTACCTGCTGCGATTTGTAAACAATGCCACTGGGGAGACAAAGGCGGCCGGGCGTGGTGCTGGCCACCCACCCCCTCGTGTGCCGTGCCGGCCTTCATAGGTGCTCGCTAACAGCACTTGTCCCAACAATATGTTACAGGCTATACCTTTGTGTAGGGGGCAGCACGGGAACAGGCTCAGCTGCGACGTGCCACTGACGATGTGCACTACTGGTAATTGAATCCAGGTAGCTAGGATCGTTTCAGTCAAGTGAAGAAGAAAGCACCACATTGCTCCGAGTGGATGGGGGTTGAGCCAGAGATCTGTCGTTGGACAAATTATTAAAAGGGAGAAGATGCAATTGTTGCACTGTGTGCTAACCACTTTGGCACTGCTCGTGTCCTGTGGCGTCTCAACGTAAGCTCAGTCTTCAACGAGCACCAGGTGTGGTGTTGAAATAGTAAGGAGACAAAGGTGGCTATGCATGCTGCTTGGTCACACAACCCAGCCGTGTGCCATGCCGGCCTCAATGATTGCTTGCCAACAGTAATTGCTTCTACAAAGTATAAGGATGATCTGTGGGTCTGTGTGTGTGTGTGTGGACTCATATGGCTTGCCTCCATCTACCAGGTCAGCAAAACTGCCAATGCCTTCATATTAATTGCACCATATTGATGATTAAATATTTTCACAGCGTTCAAGTTTTTTTTGCCACATCACTGCTAAAATAATATTTCAGGAATTGAATTGGCAGTCGTGTAGAAACAATCACTGAAACTATTGTTATCAGCACAATCAACATAACAACACTGCCTTCTACTGTAGTGGGATAGTTTCTTATATAAGCGAATATATGTACTGTATCGAGGGTCTTTGTTTATAACCAGGAGAGAACACATTTAGACAACAGGATATATTTCAAGGGCGACCTCGGTAAAAAAAAGATAATATACAGAAGAATAAAAGAATGCAGGTGCAATGTATGGAGTGGTGGCGCAGTGATTAGCACACTACTACGAGCCCAGCAACCTGGGATAGATTCCTGGCTACAGCTAACATCAGTGGTGAGGGATACTTACATTGGTCCTGCCCCCCCCCAGCCTTTCCCATATTTGACCTGCATGGTGTAGTAAAAACAAAAACAACCTCCATGGCTGAGAGGTTTGGGGAGGCCTTCAGCAGTGGATTGACAAAAAGGGCTCATGTTTTTTATTTTTACATGTCAGAGGAAAAAAAATATAAATGATGTGCAATTTAAAATTACAAACGTCAAGGATTAAACAACATGATTCAAATTGACACAACAAAACATTACATTCAAATTAAATCAAAATAGTAGATTGGAGATGACACATTCAAAAGCACAGGCATTCAAAGGTTAATTAAAAAACACTCACGTTCACAACATCTGGGTACTGAATAAAATCGCTTAAGTTTGACTCATGTTTATTCAATGGTGTTTCTTCAGCTCAGAGTGATGACGAGGGAAGCGTACTATTGAAGAGGGATGCAGCATTTTACAATTCGGTCCTTTGATAAGGCTGCTGAATTCTTGGAGAGCGGTTTGTGTACAAGTGGTCTTTGGACAAAGATTCCTGTAACCAAGTCATCTATTGTTGAGTTCAGTTTAAAAGAGCTGTCCTCAAAATCGCTTCGGAGAAAGGCTGAGCACAAATAATGATTCCCCCCCCCGTCCACCCGCCCTAACGAGGTGAAATCCTTCACATCCATAATGCACCATTTATCCTAACGCAAACTATTGACTACGTTATGTCATTTTTATGTAACGCATCTTTGAATATTTACTGTCCGTTCTGTATCTAATGGAACGTAAAACCCTCAACCTCTACTCAATCGCCACCATTCACAAGCATTGCATAGCATGGGATGTTGCTGAATTTTTGGGAAATCTTTATTGCAATCGTTAACGACACACAAGCTAATAGGATTGTCTGACAGCGAAACCCAAACATTGTTCTCAATTAGTTCGCGCATTGCATATCGTTGCGTTTTCTTTTCTGTACATTTTGGCGTTTGTTGTTCAACAAGTTCAAGGCACTGCAGGCGTATATCACGACGGCAAATCCTCAATAATGATGGTTTGAATGAACCAAAATGCTCTAGTAAATGTCAGCCTATTTATTCAGTTAATTTAGAGCACCTTTGCATACTCCCCTCTTGGCCTAATCTTCAAGACTGCTGTAAGCCTATTTTGCGAACATAAAATGTATATATGAATATTGGATTTCCATAAAACATATTAATATATAGCATATATTATTGTAGGTTTCGTGTTGAAGAATATTTTCAACGGTTTTGTAGGAGTAAGACTTTCAAGCGTAATTAATTTCGATAAGGTTGGTTTCGTTGCTTAGTATTTCCAATAAAATCCCTTGTCTTGATATTATCACAGATAATTTATGGAAATAGTACTTTAAAGAATTAGTATATTGACACGATACAAATCTCACTGAGGTGGTTGTCCACATGGTTTTTTGTCAACCGAAACATCCCATTTAAAAAAGAAAATGTATTAAAAATCCGCAGCACTCAAACTCCGAGAAAATAATTATTGTAGAATATTAGGAAATATCGGTAAATGCCAGGAAACAACAGGACATGTTAGGCAGGCCTAGTAAGACGACTCAAGTACATGCAGTCACCCTCGATTTCCCAATTTCTGGCATTCTAATGGACAAATTCCAGATGACACTTCCATGCAGTCACGGTGTGGCTTGCCAAAAAACTTTCAAAAACTTTCCAAACTGCGCGAGCCGTGGCATCGAAATCAATTTCATAGCAAGGTTATAAGCCATTTAGTGTCCCTGTGCAATATTTTAACTTTTATCAATTGGGGATTTAATTTGTAATCGTTTACGCGCTCATTAGGCTCGCAATTTAAAATCGTTGGCAGCGCGAGCACGAACCCGCTTACGTAGCATCGCCCGGCTGAAGGTCCCATCAGGTGTGAGCGAGGCCCTGGCATGGACAACACGTTCCCTCCCGTGTGTGACAGCTCAATCCGTTTAGCGCCGACGCGAGGCGCCGCCTTCAATAAGCGTGGTTTTGTTTACGTTGCTGCGTTGCCGTTCACGCATTGTGAACCCACATTGCAAACAATGAAAACAAAACTGGTTCAAGCAAAGCCCATTACCCAAATTCTGCACCGCGCGTCTTGGATGGCCACACGAGTGCTGACTTAGATGTTTTCTAAACGCAATGTATAATGGTTTCAGTAATAGTAATAATAACAATTTACTGTCCTTTCATCAATGCCCTAGATGAAGAACTTTTCACGCCGAGGCATTAGTTGTGGTTGGTTCACCATACTTCACCGGGTTTATCAGCGCAGACTTGCGAAGGGGTCTCTCCCAGGACTTGTTCAGATATCACTCACTTCTGATGTTAGCCGTGGACAGGAAATGAACACAGGTCGCTAGGTTTATATATTTGTAAATGTAGGGTGTAACATTACTTTCGAAAAATGAACTACATGAATTATAAAGTAGCCTTGCATCTGAACAGTGGCTGGGTTTTCATATAAAATAAGTATTGTCATGGAGGCTTTTTTTGCATCATGATTTGGAAAACCATTTTTTGTGACTTTGGGATGAGACTTTTCTCTGGAGCAAATGTTCTATAAACTTTACAAACATTTTAAATAAACACCAGAAGCTCAAACGACCGAAATAAACACACTGACAAGACATTGATACATTGCACAAAATATAAGACTCTAATACGGTACAGTGCCATTGTCTATCTCTTACCGTGATGTTTGTGTTTGGGCTTTCAACGAGCACTTACACAAAATATATCTGCCACGGCACACGTAGAGGTTTAGTCAACATTGTCAATAGAATGCATGGCTAAGAATCCAAGTTAGATTTTTTTTTAAATATACAGTATGTGGATGGCCGAGCAGTACGCAAACTGCCATGTACGCCAATCATTATCATAATTATTATAGCAGTGGCCTAAACACGGTGGACCTGGTCCCCGGTGCAATGTGGTTTACCTGTTTAATATCCATCCCTCCTCTTGTGTGGGCTCCCTGGCGCAGTTGCACCGTCTGTATACTCGGAGAGATATGCCACTGCATCATCACCGGCGAACGGATGAAACGCAGTATATCTCGAACCACCCTTTTTGCAATGACCTCTCAAAATATTCGACCACAGCTGGGGTGAGGCTGTTAAGGAAACGAAGGTAACAGCATGGACGCACGCAAACCACCGCATACCTGGAAGGGGTACAATTTGTAATTTGGTTGCGGTAATTTAGAATTTAGACCGTGACATTGACACACAAATGGCTTATTCTTGAGCACCACACTCACTCACAAGCCAACCACTCACGCTAACCATATAACCACACATCCATACCGACGCTCACACGCAAACCATCCACACAAGAACACAATCCATCCAGGGAAACCCATACAAACCAATCGTACACCCACCCAGCCATAACCTACTCACCAACAAACCAACCCCAAGCGCTCACTCCCACCCACACACCTCAACATACGCACACCCTGACACACACTCTCTTCAAAGATACACACCCCGACTAAAGATGCACACTTCTTATGAACATCATCACGTATCAATCCAAATGTCACACACAGACCCCTGTCCACACACACACCTCTTCACAACCCAATCCACACGCTCCCTCCACACTCCCCAACACACATATACAAAGCCACACACGCACAAATACATCCTTGCTCCACACACCCGTACACATCCCATATAACATCGACACATACTCTTCCACGCTACCCTCCATCAACGGATACACACACACGACCATCAACACACGCTTCATCCACGCAAAAACACCCCCATTCATACACCCCATTACACACCATTCCACATATCAACACACACGCGCATACATACACAATCCCTCCATCCACACATACCCCTCGAATTCACACGCAACACCACACACGCACAATATGCCTATCAGCACATGTTCCACATCCCTGTACATGTTCCACACGACCAACCCTTGCACACCCTTACACACACACACGGACCCTCCGTATCACTCGCACACTCCAAATGTGCACACGCGTCTTCGCACGCTTGCACACTCTTGCCAACATACACACGTACTACATAGACACGCAACCCAACACATCACGGGTACATCCATCCCGTACACCAACATCCGCATATGCACTCTCGGCACAAACACACCCCTTCACACACACGACGAACAAACGACGGTCCCCATGTAGCCTCGAACAGACTGTTGGGGCAAGTGCTGTTAGTGAGCATCTATGAAAGGGGTGGGTGGCCAGCCCCATGCCCGGCCGCCTTTGTCTCCCTAGTGATTATGTTGACACCCCGCACCAAGCACTTATTCGAGGCTGAATCGACCCAGGACCGGTTCAGATAATCGTCACCGGCGTTGGCCGTGAGCGGGAATTGAACTCGGTTCCCCAGGTTCGCAGCGCAGCGCTAACCACTCCACCACCGCTCCCAACACACTGCCAAACACACACCCCTCGTACACACCGAACCACGCACAGCCCCCTCCACACACACACACACACACCCTCACACACCCGACCCACATACCCCGTTCACACACACACAGCTCTACCCACACGCATAAACATACACACGCCTCGTACACTCCAATCCACAGACACCCCCACACACACACACTACACCCCCTGCACACACACTCACACACACTACACCCCCTGCACACACACTCACGCACACTACACCCTGCACACACGCACACTACACCCCCTGCACACACACACTCACACACATTACACCCTGCACACACTACACCCTGCACACACACTACACCCCTGCACACACACACACACTACACCCTGCACACACACTACACCCTCTGCACACACACTCACACACACTACACCCCCTGCACACACACTCACACACACTACACCCTGCACACACTCATATACACTACACCCTGCACACACACTACACCCCCTGCACACACACTACACCCCCTGCACACACACTCACACACACTACACCCTGCACACACACTACACCCCCTGCACACACACTACACCCTCTGCACACACACTCACACACACTACACCCTGCACACACACATTACACCCCGCACTCACACACACACCCCACACACACTCACGTACACTACACCCCCTGCACACACACACACTACACCCTGCACACACTCACTACACCCTGCACACACACTCACACACACTACACCCTGCACACACACATTGCACCCCGCACTCACACACACACCCCACACACACTCACGCACACTACACCCCCTGCACACACACACACACTACACCCTGCACACACACACACTACACCCTGCACACACACACTACACCCTGCACACACACACACTACACCCTGCACACACACACTACACCCTGCACACACACACACACTACACCCTGCACACACACACTCTACACCCTGCATACACACTCACGCACACCCGTCGCACACCCGCCCACCACGGACCGCGCGCATGCGCCCGGGGCGTGATGAGGAGGAGGTGGAGGGGGGTGCCGGTGGGGGTGGTGGAGGAGGAGGAGGCGGCTCGGTGCGGCGCCGAGTGGGGGTGGTGTGGGTGGGTGGCTGAGCGTGCGGGGAGGCGCTCTCTACCCCCCCCACCACCACCACCTCGCTCCCTCCTCTCGCCGCTCCTCGCTCCCTCCTCCTCCTCGCTCGCTCGTTCGCTCCGCGGACATGGCAGGCCGAGCGGGCGGACAGCTTTGAAAAACTTGGCCCGCGTTCAAGACTCTCTCTCTCTCTGTGTGCGTGTGTTCGTGCGTGTTCGTGGTCGCGTCCCCTCTCGTGCACGAGGAGCCGAGAGCCGTCGTCGTCGTCGTCCTCACGTGGAGCCGCCCGCTCCGGGGCCAGGGGAAGACGGAGGCTGGGACTCGGGAGGCGACGTGAGTTCAACCACTGTACCACCACCACAAACACTGCTGCTACCACCACCACCACCATCATCATCACCGCTCCATTCGTGATGATCACTTCTCTCCTCCTGCTCCATCATCATTATGTGGGTCCAGGAGGTCGACCTGAGTTCACCACTCACTCAACCATCACGCGTTGCCGTCACCACGAGCGGTATACTCTTAACCATCACCGCCTTCTTCCTCCATCGTTACCATCACCAGGAGAGGAGACTGGGACCACAAGCATCGCTTGAGTGCAGGGTTAAAGGAGGCTCGGTAACGACGCGAGTTCCACTATCTTGAGTTAGACTTCGTCATGTCCACCTTCTCCATCGTTATCACGATCTGTGGCGAGGTGAGGAGATACCTGGGGAATTCTGTGGACGCGGGTTCAACCACCTCGAGACTCGATCATTATCGTCACGAGCCGCCTCCAACGCCATCTGAGTCCAGGTGGAGATGCCTGCGTCTTGGAGATGTTGTTGAGTATCACCTCCAAGCTAGCAACCCCAACCTTCCCCCTACCATCACCCACCACCATCACCCACCACCATCACCAGTAACCACCACCAGTAACCACCACCATCACCCACCACCATCACCCACCACCATCACCCACCACCATCACCCACCACCATCACCCACCACCATCACCCACCACCATCACCCACCACCACCACCACCACTAACCACCACCACTAACCACCACCATCACCCACCACCACCATCACCCACCACCATCAAACACCACCATCAACCATCACCCACCACCCACCACCACTAGCCACCACCACTAACCACCACCAGTAACCACCACCATCACCCACCACCACCATCACCCACCACCATCACCAGTAACCACCACCAGTAACCACTACCATCACCCACCACCATCACCCACCACCATCACGCACCACCACTAACCACCATCAAACACCACCATCACCCACCACCCACCACCACTAGCCACCACCACTAACCACCACCATCACCCACCACCATCACCCACCACCATCACCCACTACCATCACCCACCACCACCACTAACCACCACCACTAACCACCACCATCAAACACCACCATCACCCACCACCATCACCCACCACCATCACCCACCACCATCACCCACCAACATTAGCCACCACCACCATCAACCACCACCATTAGCCACCACCACCATCAACCACCACCATTAGCCACCACCACCATCAACCACCACCATCAACCACCACCATCACCCACCACCACCATCACCCACCACCACCATCACCCACCACCATCACCACCCACCACCATCACCCACCACCACTAGCCACCACCACTAACCACCACCATCAACCACCACCCACCACCATCACCCACCACCACCACCATCACCCACCACCACCACCATCACCCACCACCACCATCACCCACCACCATCACCCACCACCACCACCATCACCCACCACCACCCACCTTCACCCACCACCCATCACCACCTACCACCACCCACCACTACCACCATCGTCGCCGTCGTCACGCGCATGAGTTGAAGGCTGCAGGCGACGTTCGTGGCATCACCACCACCCCGAGTGAGACCTCCATCTCCATCCGCCATCCTCATCGTCTTCACTCCTCATCTTCGTCGGCTGAGGTCGCGTCGCGAGTTCCACCTCGACACGGGGCGACAGTCGCCCGTCACCATCACCGCCACCATCACCGCCGTCACCACCGTCACCGTCACCATCACCGCCACCATCACCGTCGTCACCCGGGGGGGAGGCAATGGAGACGGATGCTGACACTCACTAAAGCACGCGAGTTTGAACTCGTGAACTCCTCTCATCGTCCTCGTCAACATCATTACCATCACCCGCATCATCCCGGAGAGACGCGAGTTCCACCATGGAACGAGAGGACAACTTTAACACTCCGTTATCCAAACATTCTCAATCATCATTAACTCTGGTGCCATACGCTACGTAGTCTTCGACTCGATTTGGACGACGACGCACTTCAACACTCCCCACAAAGCACAACTTGCACGATCTCCCTCCTCCAGCACGACATCTCTAGCGCCAGGGGACGATCCATGAGTGACAATTCGATTATCTCCCTTCTCGAAATCATCAATAGCCCCTCAACATCATCGCGAGCGTCGTGACCGTCATCACCGGTGTCACCTGTATCGTCACAATGCATCAAGTCATCAACAGCAGCGTCAGATCTCACCTTTATCATCATCATCAGTGGGTATCAATATCGCCGTCATTTAAAGCCTCTTCACGTTCTTTTCATCATATGTCGCCTTCACTCGTTTCGCATCTCGTCCCAACGAGAAGTTATTTAAATCGTGACCATTTAAAACTAAATACACAAAACTGTTGAGGACGTTTGTGTGCCTCGTTCGCGGTTCTTTTTGCGGTGTTTTGTGGAGCTAAAACGTCCACGGAAAGCGAAAGGAGGAGGGGGGCTTCAGCCTGGCTTCTCGGTGACGGGGGGGGGGGGTCCCCGGCCAGGGTCCTGTACACGGGCGGCGTCGGCCAATGTTGGAAAGGAAAGTCCGTAGGCTTTTAGTTTTGAGTAGGCCGCGGTTCTCAATGCTTTGGGCACCCGCCTGGCAGATGAAAACATTTTTTTATAAATTCTGCAAATGTCAAAAACCATTGTGTGAAACATTGCTTTTGTTTCGTGAAATGTTATCTACGTGTGCTGGTTGTTGTTGTTGTACAGTGTTCGCGTTGTCTGTGGTGTGTATTAATACAATGTTGTAATGTTTGTTGTGGTGTCTAAATTATTGTACTTTCATTTAATTTTCATATTAGCCTTCGCCTAACATTGTCAATGTTGATTTTATACACAGTAGCAATTTACCATCTTCAAAATATCGTCAACAGTCTGTTTAAAATGAATATAAATACCGTATCTTGGCATTGTGACAATCACGGGAATATTTCCTATATTAAGCGCTGTCAGTACAGCCTTGTGAATTGGTTTATAATTATTAGATGTGTATACGTAATTTCAGTATTTTCCTAATGTAAGCGCAGTGTAATATTTAAACCTATTAAGCTGTTTAATATTGTACGATTCGGCGTAGATCGGATAACCATCCGACTCGTATTTTGATGCTGTTGGCTATTTTTGACAAGTTCCATTTCACAAAGCTGCCGTGGACTCGAGACTAAACAGAAACAAGTTGTTGGTGGTACAATAACCACAGACTACTCTTCAGATATTCGTTTCTCTCACGACACACAAAGCCGTGGCACTTGTACATTGTGTACATTGCGATACAAATCGGAAACAACGCGTTCCCAACATAACACGTGGTTGAGGTTTCTGGACACAACAACATCAACAGCAGCATTAGAACATTGATATATCACTGTGCGTATAAAATATTGGGAAATACGATGGTAAGAAGTGTAAGTATACCCTTAAAAGCAAAAGGCGCTTCGAGTAATGCCTGTTAAAAAAAAGTTTGCAAAGTGAAAAGGTGATTAAGGGGGGAGTAAAGGAGTGGAATGTTATTCATCTGAAGGAAAGCAGATGGTTTTTATTGACGGTGAGCCGTCCCTGCGTGCAATCAATGGGGCCAAACAACGAAGGATAAACCCAAGTCCTTCACGTGAACCCGGCCCAGAACAACCTTTGTGGGCACATGGTATATTCAATACCTCATAACGCCGAACCTTTTCCCCCCGGCGTGGGGGCGAAGCAATGCGTGGCCGCTATTGGTATACAATAATAATAACGATGATGGATGGATAGGTAGAGAGCGAGAGTTCCTTTATTTAAACCAGGTGAGAGCACGTTGAGACAGCTCAATCTCCCGTGCAAGGGAGATCTGAGTACATTGGGATGGTGTACGGCAGCGCGCGTTTTCTATTTAGTGTTATCAATCATAAGACGGTTAACTCTGTGATGGCGATAATGATAAAGCTTAAACCAGTCAACCATTCGCATAATTTGCCCACTTTCTCAGATGATGGAGATGGTATTTTGTGTTTTTGCAGGAGACTTGTAATAATATCAAAGTTAAGATTGACCATTGCAATATGAGTGAAACCAATCTATGTAATTTTGAGAGATGGGAAATATGGAAATTTGAATTTTTTTAATGTTTCTATTTGTAAGCATGGACTCCAAGTACATTAGTGAACATTTTAAGCGTTTTAGCCGTTCACAAACATGGTCAGAATTTACATCTGTCTTGATCGTTTTTACGTGTTGGATGTTTCGTGTAAAACTGAGTATTTTCATTGCATTTAAGATCTACTTGTTTTGCGATTTGGTCATACACAAATATTTTCTGCCTTTATTAATGTAGATGTACTGCTATCTTAAGCAAACTTAATGTTTCCACAGTTTTGTGAACGTTTGCACTAGGGGCATTTTCCATTTAAGTTGCTGCAACATTTTTGCGTGATACTGTATTAAATGTCCAATGAAATAATAATGTATACTATCTGCAGTGTTTGTATGCACACTGTATGTCATCATCATAATCACCTTCATAATGAGCAATTCAGAACAGATCTCAATAGGCAATCATCACAAGCACGATTCAATGATATGCTTTTACAAAGGAAAACATGCATTGCATATTAAACCCATGAAAGTAAATATTGTAAAACAAGGTAATGCTACAACGTTTTGATAAAATATTACACACGTGAAATTAAAAGTCAGAATACCCATAAAACAATGATATTACATTAAAGACAATTAATGCCTAAGAAATTGACCATGAATATATATGCTCACTTCCATCATCTGCAACATACATTCTACAATAATTGATATACCAGCAGATAATATATGTTAAGTAGTACACACCTGCACACGTGTAATGCGGTATAATACTGTGTATGATGGAAAGTCTTGGCGTTGGACAGTGTGTATACACTCGTCAATAGAATTGGTTGTGGTTTGTCTAAATGTTTACATTACAATATTTAAAATTATTTGAGATCTTAGTCAAAAGTGCTTTATGTAATTATATCTGTTAAAGTATCAAATGTTTAAGTACTTAAGGATGTGAGAGAAATTATAATTCCCCATGTAAAATTAAATGCAGCATTGATGCCATCAATGTTTCTTTCGTGGACTGCGATGCGTGCAATTTTTCTGTGTATATGATAGAAGACACTGAAATAATAATTGCGTACTATGATCAGTACTTTCACGTGCAGTCGGTGAATATCTGATCTCTGCTCTAAATAAGGGCCGTTGCCCAAAACATCAGCCTTTTTAAATACTTTTACCTTATAACGCAGTTTCAATTATTGTATGTGTGTACTACTGCCGAAGCTGTTTTTTTTATTTGTGTTTTTAAAGTTGCATAAATCCCTCTGCTAATGATGTTGTCAGTGTGTTTTCACATACTTCACTTAATCACTTGTAATGCTATGCTAAACCTACTAAACCAGGACTAGGATATATGAGGCCAGTGTTAATTCACTGCTCATTGCACTACACTTTTGCATTATGTTTGAGATAATGACAATATGTTGATGGTGATTGATGGCGATTCATATCGCTGTTGATGGCGCTATTTTATAATGGTGATGACATTCACGTAAATGTGTTTTGTACAAAATTTTACGCTTCCAGAATAATAATACAAAGCATCTGTTTTGTTGTATTTTGGTTTACATATTTATTTTCGAATTGTATCACCGTGTGCATTTTTTACTGTGTGCATGGTTGGAAGCATCGTGATGCCTTATATTTGGACTTGAAGATAAACTGTTATTTTTGCCATGAGACTAATTTGTAATGTCACTACTTATAGTGTGACATAAATATTTCGAGTTTATAAGTTTGTTTAAATTACTGGCACACGGCACATACACATCTGTATTTTTTCTTATTGCGCTTACCTTATCTGTACACTTCAAAAGACAATCTAATATTTTAAGGCACTGCAGTGTTTCAAATGAATGTTTAATAGCAATAAGAAATATATGCGCTAAATAAATAACTGTGTTTGCCCTTGCACACACATGACTCACTCACACTATTTGTCATTAACATTGCCTTGTGAAGGAAACATATATAATGTAGTTGGTTGACGTTTCGGCCAATGACCCTAATTCAGACAAGAGCCCCAGAGCTATTGACTTGAAACATCATCCCTCTATATATAGTTCAGTTATCGGGCAGTAGTCGTGATGAATGTCGTTTTTTGAGTTATGCCTGCGCACCAGGTCTACCAATGCAGCCCGTGATTTTTTATGTTTTTATTTTGCATCAATGTATGGCTCTGCGCTTGCTGCTGTTAATAACTTCTTATACAGTAACGTTAGGCTGCCTCAACACCCGCTGAAAGGAACCTGTCTTCAGAAGGATAAATCATAGGTGAGCAGCCGTCACCTTTAAAAACGCGTGGGATTTTTGTTCGCACTTTATAAATCGAATCACATGTAGCGCCGTTAAGTGGTAATTTTTTTTTACCAAAAATGCTACCAATAATTGAGAGAGATATTCTTGTGTAAAAGATCAGGGTGTTTTTTTCTCCTCCCCTAATAATTGTTACTGATATATATAGTACACGGAAGAGCACACGCATACCTTCACTCGCAGAATGATGCTTAAACGTTTGCTCTGGCAGCACTTACACGCGTCAATTAAAAGGGTGGGATAGAATACACTCCTTGAGAGGAGGGAGAAGGCCACCACTGTAAGTGCCTGGGATGGGTGCGCGATGTGGTGGTGGTGGGGGGGGGTGCTAGTGGTGGTGTGCTGGTGGGGGGGGTCTCAGTCAAGCCAATCGATGGAACAGACACGTGTAAAATCGACATCCCTATTCAGCCCGCGGTGGGGGGGCGCTTTAATTAATCGTGCACGTGTGCGTTAATTGTCGAATTGATCGCGATGCCGCCGCCGCACGCTGGCACGCCGCTCCACTACTCCGCCGCAGCGGTTGGCAGCGTTTGAGAGCTTCTCGGCCGTTTCTTCTTCGTCTTCGTTTAAAAAAAAATCTACACACACACGTCTCTTCTTCAGTAGTTTCAACCCCACGGCGATATTAGCTCGCATGAGGCGGTGCCGCATTAGCCACCGCCTGCCAAGGAGAGGGGTGGAGGAAGGCTTCCCGCTGTCCTGTCTGTGCGGGTGTGGACGGACGTGTTGATGACAGTTTCTGATTTTAAAAATCTGCAGCGTTGGCTCCAACACTCCGTTCTGGGAAAACCTTGTCCTTTAGGTCAGGTAATATGTGCGCGTGTGCGGTTGTGATCGTATGTTTATGTGGAACGCGCGTTCTATATGTGCCTTTGTTATTGCGCCGAAGTTACATTGTCAACGACTAAGTTGAAATGCTTTCATGTTCTGTGACTATTCTCTTTCGTGAGACAGAGTTTTTTCAGGATATATAAGATAAGTGCTTGATTTGCAATCTCATCCACCCTTATTGCATTGAAGCATTTTATGACCCAGTGCAAAAAACTGCTTTCAAAGCCTTTGAAATACGATGAATGCGTGCGTATCTTAATCATGAGCTCTTCATCACATGCGCGGCACTTGCAAACTATGCATTTTAGAAAGTGGATTCCTCGATTTGCCTTTCGCAAAATTAATTTGACCGTATTTTGCCAACAGATCATTCACAGTTTTTTTTGCTGATTAATATTTCACTTTGCTTGACGGTGCTTTGAGAAGTCTGTTGGGACCACACACACGCGGAATGCGATAAATATGAGCGATTGTTGGCCCTGCCGTCAGGGGCCCCTTACTCGGTTTCCCAGAGACTGATGGATCTTTAATAACAGACTGGCTTCAGTTTAAAAAAAACAATGCATTTTAACCGCTGCCTACTTTACTGTCAATTGCAGTTACGGCTGATAATTCTGATCGCTGAAGTACATCGGTCACGATTGTTGTTGGGTCAGTTTACATTTTACTTTATATCAATTTTGTTTGTGTTATTGCACTTTTGTGCATTGAAATACTTTCAAATTTGATTGGCAAGTGTTCTCCGTTCGTTGATGTTTGTCACAGAATCTGCCTGACTTTAGTTGTTTCCCACTGGCTCTATTATTGAACTAAATGTAAGTTGGCAATATTCAGCACAGTTATTCCCACTATATTTATTTTGTAAGTGCGCTATTGATTTTTTTATTGCTTATAAGATGTCGTTAAGCTGCAGTGAGTCACGGCGAGTTTGCCCCGCTTTGAGTGAGGACGTCGTGCGTATGACGGATGCTGAGAAACGGCTCATTCTTTGAGTGCAAATGAAAATGTAATGTAACCCGTCAGTTTTTTTGGGGGTAGCTGTGTTGGTATTGACCTCTCTGCCTGCGTTGAACTGAATGTTGTTAAAACAGCATTCCCCTATTTATAGGACGCGTGTCGTACCAAGTGTGCTCAAATTCCTTCCACGTGATGGGAGCCATATGCAGCTACAGTGGAGTCAACACGCCGAGCATAACTTAGAAAAGAGAATTCCAAGATCGTGTTGCATTTCGCCTGGTAAATATGCATCTGTAATTTCTTCAACGGATTTTCTACTTTCTTAAATTATTTTGTTGTATTCCTTTGTTGTTCCATGTACTAATGGCAGATGTACGCTTGAAAAGTGCCACAGATTAATACAAAAAGATACAACCCGACTATCTTTAGATGAGCCCAAACTAAAGCGCTCATAATGACATTCAAAATCTGTTAATAAATATTTCTGTCCGGAGCTTTGGGTGACCTTTTTGGTAAAATAAAACCGCCGCACGGCTCTGCCACACGAGACGCACGTATGCCCTGCGTTGCATTCACTGGCGTGGCGTGCGTGCAATCCCACCAGGTGCAGCAGCCACTGGGCAGCTAAGTACATACAGCGCTTGGGATGACACTTTTCAGTTTTCAACTATAAGTGAATCATAAGGTTAAACAACAAAGAAGGAATGTCAATCTAGGCCTAACTTGATGATCAATTCCTCGTGCTGTTGTGCCGCTTGTGCGCCCCGGGCCGCCGCTGAGAGATGTGTTCGCGCCTGGAATTTTGGAGAGCGCGCTCGTGGCAGAAATTCCTTTTCTCCCAACCACTCCGAGTTTAAAGCTGCCATGGGGTTGGGTTCCGATCGGCATGACAGACCATGGCAGCTGAATAATTACGCACGAGCACGCATGAGGTTATTCACCCCCCCCCCCTCTTTATAATTCAACCTTTTTTGTTATTATTTCCCGACTTCCGTGTTGCAGTGGTCGTTGCGAGGGTGATGGAAGAAAAAAAAATCAAATGAGAATTTACATAATTCGCTGATTTGATGCAAGGAGTTGTGCCTGCACTAATGCTGTAAGCGATTCTAATGGCGCAGCGTGCACGCTAACTCGGGATTGCGAATGCAGCGGTGTACGCGTGGGCCAGCGATTTATAGGTGCACAAACCTTGGCCGGTCGGATGCATCAGCATTCCCGCACTGTCCGTGAAGGTTCCTGAAGAACGTCTATGAGTCATTGAATCTGTGTCGCTGCTGCAAGCTGGCCTTTTCAATAACTGGCGCATTTGAAATAGAGGACGGTGGAAGCGAATGTTCACGATCGAACAGAAAATGTTTCTAAAATGTTGCCTTCACATCGGGCAACTAAGTCCACATTTGTGCATTTAGGTGGTATTATTGCTAAAATTTCTGTTATGACATTGGTGAATTAAAAAAACCGTGTCAGGTTTTATAGCATATGTTTGTTGGGTGTGCATTGTATATGGCAATGCGGGTGTGCAATGTGGGGAGCTGTAGTGCAACGGTTAGCGTGTTGCGCTACGTACCCGGCGACTTGAGTTTGATTCCCGTTCATGGCCAACACCAGTAACAATTATCTGAATCGGTCCTGGGCCTCCCTTAGGTCGACTCAGTCTCAAATGAGTACCTGGTGCGATGTGTAAACATCGCCACTGGGGAGACAAAGGCGGCCGAACGTGGTACTGACCACCAACCCTCTCGTGCGCTGTGCCGGCCTTCAGAGGTGCTCGCTAACAGCACTTGCCCCAACAGTCTCCTAAGGCTATACGGGGGATCTTTGTCTTTTTTTATACAGCCAATAGGAACATTTGTAGACGAAACATTTCAGAAATTGTCAAGTGAAGGGTTCTCTTTTTCGTTTGAATCATGTGCATTGCAGTATTTAATAACCACTGATGTTAAACTGTGATGCAATTTGCGAAGGAGCAAATGCATATTTAAGGACATGCGTGCCGACCGTTTATTTAATCACATTACGTCAGCGTGGAGGAAGTGCTAAGAACTTATAATGTAACCGAAATTGCTGAACATACATTGCCTGCTCAGCCGAGATGCATGTTCAGCGTGCAAGGCCAAATGTGACCTGTTTTATATTGCGCTTCATGGGAAGGTGGCTGGGTTATTGTGTGTTTTTGAGGTTCATATGGAGGTTGGTGAGGTTTGTTTAAGGTGTATCCACAGTGCATGAAAAGTGTGTTCACGCGGCCATGCCTTGTGGTGCACCTTTTGCACATTTTTATGCATTCGCCTGTGTGTGCTGGTCACTCAGCTCAAAGATTAACGCAGTATATACACGCGTGTGTGTTTTAAATGTGTGGGGAGCGGTAGTGTAGCGGTTAGCGCGCTGCGCTATGACCCTGGCGACCCAGGTTCGATTCCCGCTCACGGTCAACACCAGTGACGATTATCTGAACCAGTCCTTGGCCTCCCCTAGGTCGACTCAGCCTCAAATGAGTACCTGGTGCAGTGTGTAAACATCTCCACTAGGGAGACAAAGGCGGTCGGGCGTGGTGCTGGCCACCCACCCCCTCGTGTACTGCTCTGGCCTTCATAGGTGCTCGCTAACAGCACTTGCCCCTACAGTGTTTTAAGGCTATAAGGGGGATCTTTGTCTTTTGTTTTAAACGTGCACCGATGCACGCATGCTCCTCGCATTCTTAGTTGGCACGTGTGCGTACCCCTAGTGTGCATGCGCGCTTGTACACATTTGTATTTGGATGGTATTTTGTGTGTGTGTGTATATATATTCGGTCCATTAAATAACATTGTATGGTCGGTCGTGATGTGTGCTTGCATTGGGTATGTGTCTGTGCTCGTGTGCACATGCCTCGTTCTATTTCTGTGCGGACACATGTGTCTGCGTGTGCTGTTACGGCGCGTGCATGCACACGTGTGTCTTCGAGGTGTGCGTACGCATGAGTGCGTGCGCACGCGCGCACAATTTGTCGTCCGTGTGCACGCGCCTGTGTCTGCTCGTGTGCTCATGTTTGCGTGTGTGTGTGTACGCGTAATATCCTTCTTCCCTTCTGACATATGCTGGCCGGTCTCCTGGGAAATCGGTGGGGCGAGTGCCCGCTGGATTTTTTTACGCGGCTTTGTGATTGCGTGCGCACGGCCTGCTATTGGTTTCAGGGCCTGTGCTCTGGTTTCTGTGCTCCCCCACCCCTTCAAATCTAACAAAGCCTCCTGATTCACCACGCTACAGCAATGCAGTCAGTGTGCTCTCTGGCATGTGAAAACACCAATACTTTTGGGAGCCAGATCATAAATACGTTAGGTGCTGCTGCATTCTGTTTAAGGTCTGTGTTGGGGACACTTCCTAAACGTAAAACCATCGCTGCTCAAATAATCGTCCTGATTGCATTAAGAATCGTAGGTTTGTCCATTTTCAATTTGTTGAGGCTCCAGGCTACTCTATAATCAACCACTGATGCAGTTTAATGCAAAGTTACCACAAAATCAATGCTCAAATAAACTGCTTGTGATATCACTCTTTTTATTTTTGCTGCAATTTGTATGAAGAACTTGTCACTGACAAAAGTGTGCGGTGTTTAGAATGCAAATCGCAACTGAGCGTGGCCTCCCATGGCTGTTTTTTAAGTTGCCTCCTATCGCCCGATGATTGGGACTCAGCTTGCTATTGAAGCGTACGGCTATTTCATTGACTTGTTGGTCAGGTTCATTGGACAATTCGGACAATTTAAAACCTGTCTTATTGTGAATGATTGTGTGTGGGGGGGAAAAAGCTGTACACTACTAATATAATAAAATAACTAAACCCATTCTTTTTTGTTATTTAAAATTAGACGTGCTCTCATCATAACTGTTTCGGTTATATTGAATGTTGGTGAAATAAATTGTGTTATTGTAAAATGCAAGTACAGTATTAATTGTTTAACTTAATATATCATTGTTTTTATTATTTTTAATATATAAATGAATGAGGTTAAGTCAAACGGTTTTGGAACATTATGTTAAGTTCAGACATTCACAAGTTTTATTCTATATCTATCAGAGGTGTGGACTCGAGTCATGTGACTTGGACTCGAGTCAGACTCGAGTCATGAATTTGATGACTTGCGACTCGACTTGGACTTGCATAACAATGACTTTGTCCCACCTATGAGATGTGGACTCGAGTCATGTGACTTGGACTCGAGTCAGACTCGAGTCATGAATTTGATGACTTGCGACTCGACTTGGACTTGCATAACAATGACTTTGTCCCACCTCTGATATCTATGGTAGTTTCCCAATGGAATGTACTCTGCCACCATGCCAAAGGTGTGGGGCCTAAATTAAACCTAACCCATGCTTGATATGACACTTAGTTTTGTACGCATAAAGCTTTCTTTAAAATTCCTGACCATACCTCTTATGTATAGTTTAATATGGGTGAGCGCTCGGTCAATTTAAAAGGCTAAAATAATAATTATGAACCAGGAATTTAAAACTTGCCACCCATATCCACATGATGAACTATGGACATTTGGATTGAATCTCAACTGGTGACCAATTAGGGCGTAAAATCCGTTTCCTTTTCATTATTTAAGCACAAGTAACTGCGCAGTCATTAAGGCTTGGCTATCGCACTTTCAGAAGAAAAGCGCACATTGCGTGCGGTAACTTTCGCTGTCTGCACTTGGCAGCGGAGACGCGGCGTAAGAGGAAGGAGAGTGCATCTAATACTCTTGGTTGGCAGCCAAAGGATCTCATGCAAGACGCAACCTCGTAATACCACAAATACCAGCGTCTGCTCAGCTGTGCAGCTCTGCCTTGCCAAAAAGTAATGTAGTCAGGATCTCCAAAAGCTGGAGTGCAGATGCACACTTAAAAAACAAACCAAGACACCCGAACAAAAGAGGGAGATGGCGATGATGCGTGGCAGGCCCCGCGGTGTGCAGCGTGCTGGCCAAAACGTGCGGTACGAGGGAGCGACGTTTTGCGGGCTCCCCGTTATTGTGTAAACATGCCTTGATGGCGATTGGCTAATCCCAACGGAGTCCAGCTATTCCCCTTTGAATCATTAGCCACAGCCATTTGGGGGGCTTGGCCATTAAGGAGCGGACAAAAGATGAATGAGGTAATGTAATACCCAGGGAGGGCGCTGCTGTTGTTTTTTTCTCTTTTTTTAGTCAAAATACTTCTTTGTTTGCTCTTGCTAGCATTCTAATTTTAAATTTTCTTTGTTTTTAAACAGACAGGCTGCCGTTTAAGACATCTGGCGGAACGGTAATGAGCAAAGCAGACTTCTTGCGTGCTCTTGTTTCTGGCGAAGGTTTTCAGAATCTTTTTGACCGCTGCACCGCTTTAACTAAATGGTACACGATATGAGTAAAATATAGCTCGTTATGGACCGGTAATGCATCTCTCCAGGAGTACGATTGGCATGCAGGGAAAATAATGATGTGTCAGTGTTATAAACTAATGCAAGCTTTCATACTGCGAGTGCAATAATGAAATAGGGTTCCATGCCTCTAGCCTTTTATGTTAATAACATATCTTCCCCGCGGAGTGAGCGTTTACTTTGGATTACTAATATTGATGCACATTTGTGCAAGTGTTTATAAATGCATGTGTGCGAGTACACATATATAGTGTTACACTGTGCACTTAGATGGATTTTTATCAAATAATCTATAACGATGGTTCACCGTGACTTCTGGGAAAGTTATTTATTAAATCATTAATACTGTATTGATACATAACCATTAACAGATATGTGCCCGAAGTTCTGTTAACCATTAACCTGCGTCATTTTTCACTCATTGTAAATGTCCATCTTTTTTCACTTTTTCTAAACAAAATCAAATATATGCTGGCAAGCCCTTGAAAGGGATTTGAATAAATCTGTCAACAAACCACCACGGAAACTTCATTTTTGTCACCGCCTTCACTGTCTTTTTTTGACATATAAATTACAGGAATATGAACGATTGTAACCTGCCACTTCTTCCCATAGATTAGATCACAAAAACAACAAAAATGTTCCCAACACCCAAATGGCAACTGATGACACTGTAACACAATGTTTGTTCCTGGGTAGTAGATGTTATTTCGTAATTGCTTATGCCTAAAAAGTATAGAAAATGCCTTCATATTCTGTTATTCCCCACAAACTTTGCTTTTGTGACCAGGACAGTGATATTTTGAAATCTACCTATTTTCAATGATAAAACGGGCGAATTTGTGTCTTTTCGTTCACATAAAGTCAGAAAAAACAACATGAATCAAAATTAACGTGTATTTATACTAAAGTAATACAAAAATGACTAGAAAATATTTAGAAATTAGTAGTTTTTCGAGATTTACGATTATATTGTAAATCACTTTCACGAATCAGCCCCCAAATGTAGTCTCCCATCATGTTCTCGTTGTACTGTCCTTGGTAGCGGCGTTCAAAGTCCAGTATATCCTAGTGGAAGCGCTCGCCTTGCTCCTCCGAGTACGCTCCCATGTTCTCCTTGAATTTATCAAGATGAGCATCAAGTAAATGGACTTTGAGGGACATCCTACAGCCCATTGTGTCGTAGTTCTTCACCAGAGTCTCAACCAGCTCCACATAGTTTCGTGATTGCACAGGAAGCCACGAACCACTGCGACAAAGCTGTCCCAAGCCGCTTTCTCCTTACTAGTCAGCTTTTTGGGGAATTCATTGCACTCCAGGATCTTCTTTATCTGTGGTCCGACGAAGACACCGCCTTTGACCTTTGCCTCAGACAGCTTAGAGAAGAAGTCTTGAAGGTACTTGAAGGCTGCCGACTCCTTATCTACACCTCTGACAAATTGTTTCATAAGGCCCAATTTGATGTGCAGTGGTGGCATCAGCACCTTCCGGGGGTCCACCAGTGGCTCCCACTTGACGTTGTTCCTCTCCACAGAGAACTCGGTCCGCTGTGGCAAGCCCCACCTGTGGTAGTGCGCCTTGGTGTCCCTGCTGTCCCAAAGGCAAATATATCAGGGAAACTTGGTAAAACCGCCTTGGAGACCCATCAGGAATGCCACCATTTTGAAGTCTCCGATGACCTCCCAGCCATACTCATCATACTTCAAGGCGTCCAGCAAGGTCTGGATGCTGTTGTAATCCTCTTTGAGGTGCATCGAGTAAGCCAGGGGAAGAGATGGATCCTTGTTACCATTTTGGAGCAGCACGGCTTTGAGGCTCCTGGAGGAACTGTCAATGAAGAGGCGCCACTCATTCTGGTTACAGGCGATTCCGATTGCCTCGAACAGACTGGTCACATTGTGGCAGAAGCAGAGCCCATCTTGACGGGTGAAGAAGCTGCAAAAAGGTTGGTGACGCTTCCTCTGATCTGCGACTTGCATGCTTTCATCCAACAAGTTCCACTGCTTGAGCCGAGACGTCAAACGCTCGGCATTGGACTTAGTGAGACCAAGATCTCTGATCAAGTCGTTGAGGTCTTTTTGGTTGGGGTAGTATGGGTTTCTCTCCTCAGCTCCACCTCTGAAATTGTCATCTGGATCTACATCTTCCTCGCTCTCTGACTTGCTGCTCTCTTCTAAAGACGGCTGCTCTCTCTCCGGAGGAGTGGGTACGGGGAGCTCATGGCAGTGTGGCACCGGGGCGATGGATGAAGGAAGGTCTAGATAAGTGATAGCTGGTGCATTCTTGCGAGTCCGACGTTTGGAAGGGTCCACCATGCAGAAGTAGCAGTTGCTTGAGTGCTCAGTGGGTTCCCGCCAAATTCTTGGGATAGCGAACTTCATGCCTCTCTTTTCCCGTCTGTACCATCCTACAAAAATACATTCATTTAAGCCATGACTAATGTGTAAGAGATTCTCGCAACATTTTTCATGTATGATATATGTTTTCAATAACATTGAAAACTGTAAATTAAAAGCTTGTACAATTTTACAAATTTTTACAAATTTTTTCACGTAAAATTTCAAGTAATTGTCCATCTTACCTTCCAGAGTTTTTTTGCATTGCTCGCAGGTGAAATGAGGTTCCCAGGGTTTGTCTTGATCCCTGACAGGCATGCCGAAATATGCCTTGTAGGCCTCACACATCTTAGCAGATGCTTCCACAGAGTACTTTTTCGCTCTTGTCTTGATAAATTGGCCGCAGACCTCGCAAAATGCGTCTGCCGCATGCTTGCAGCCTCTTGATGCCATCTCAGGAAAATGCAGATATGTGTCCACTTAGGCAGCTGGAACTAAACTGAACTGGTGGGCTTAAGGCACCTGTATTTATACTACTATTACATTACTGGAAAGTTCTAGAATGTTCTAGAAGTTACTCCTAGTTTACTCAGCACTGAATCTATCTGGAATGTTCTGGAAAATAGGTCAATTTCAAAATATCACTGTCCTGGTCACAAAAGCAAAGTTTGTGGGGAATAATAGCCATTTTCTCTACTTTTGAGGCATAAGCAATTAGGAAATAATACTTACCACCCAGGGAAAAAAAAAGTGTTACACTGTGATCAATCTAGGCTTGCGCGTGGAACGCCTTGTGCGGCCCGTTTCTCGAACTGGGAGCAAAATGGGATTAAAATATTTATGCGGGGATTCGGGGGCGGCGCTGGGTGGTGCACACACTCCCTGCGGTTGATGCAGGAAGGGGGATTTGGTTGGGTACCCAGCTACTTGTGCCAGTGGTTGTGTGTGTGCGTATGTGTTCCTTGCCTACGTGTGTGTGTGCGCGCGTATGTGTCTACGCGGAGCCGGGACCCCGCGGTCTTGTCACGCACAGTGGTTCGGCCACGCACGATGCGTTGCGGACCCGGTGACCTGGGTTCGATTCCAGCTCGTGGATGATAACAGCAGTGGCAAGTGGTGTATTGCAGCCTTTCCTGGGCCTCTCCTTGGTCTACTCGGCCTTAAATGAACGATACCTTGTGCGGTGGATAAACATTGGCACCGATGAGACAAAAGTTGTCAGGTGTGTTGCAAGAGGCATCTCGCTCGCAGCACTTTCACCGACAATCTGGGTGGCTGTACCGGATCTTTGTGTGTGTGAGCGTGTGTGTGCATCTGTGTGTGTTTTACCTATTTGATTATTTCTTAATTTTTTTTGTTTTGCGGAGGAGTGGCACGGGTGGGTTGAGGGGAGGTGGAGTGTGGGAGGCGAGTCGGAGAGTACGAAACGAAACCCAAGTCTTCGTCCTCTCTCCTGGTAGCAATTTATTTGCCCTTTGAAGTGGGCCAGCGGCCGTGCTGTGTGTGGGGAAATTATTTTAGCATGTTGGGTGGGAGGCCCCTCTGTAATTCTGCTTTGGGCGGTTTGGCCTGAAAATAGCTTTTTAACCTGCCGACTGCCTTGATAAGAGGATAAAAAAAATTGCCGCTCACGAAAATGCAATTGCAACTTATAGTTCTATTGCACAATGTTGTTTGGAACTCTCAACAAATAGGCATTCTATAGTATTTTGCAATGTAGATAACACAAAGTGGATTTCTTTTCCAGATGTAGGATTAGGCATTTTGTTACAGTTTTTGTTATTTATATTAAGACACCAAACTAACCCAAGAGAAACCACAACTGTCATTGTTTTGATCTTGTGAATAATGGGAACAAAAAGATATACGTTGGTAATGAAGTGTTACAGTCGAATAATCTCTTATACAATTTATAGACAATTGTGACTGAGTCTCTGTTGTAAATTCTCATGATCTTATAAAATGGCCAGGATGTTGAAAATGCATACAAGTACAGTAGGGACCATCCTTGTAGCAAAAACAATCCCACAACCTGCATCTTCAAATTTGGGCCCCCAAAATTGATCACCAAAAAACTGATTGATTTTATTCATAGGACAGGATAACTACAGTCTTCTGCTAAACACTTACAAATATATGACCCCCATAATCAGCAAACCAAGTAATTCGCCTCCAGTGGAGTGTGACACGAATGCTGATAGAAAGTGGACGAACCCAGCTACCGGTTGCTATTATACTTTCTAGTTAAAGTATAATATATTATTTTTGCTCCCAACCATTTATTATTAATTTGGCAATCAATGTGTCCTGGCTACAGATAACACGCTGTGTCCAGAGCTTGGGCAAGAGTGGTCTTTAGTGGTGCTGCCCTGTCTCGACGGACATTTATTGCTTGACTGCCTCGCAGCCATCATCATCATCATCGTGCTTGCTCGCTTGCCTGGCGGTGGGGAGTTTGCCTCCCGAGTCTCCGCCTGCCTTTGTGTATTTCTGTAAATATTGTTTTGATTCATTTGCTCATCATGCCGTTTTGTGCCTATTAAGATGCCAGCCAGCATCCTGGTTGGCTAGCAGGTTGTGCTGGTGGCTGTTGTTGTGTCGCATGCTTTTATACTGAGAGTACAGAGCAAACCGTGTTCCTGCTAAAATTGATTTTTTTTCTGTCTCCAAAATAACATGTGTACAGCCGGATACATAAAAAAGACTGACATTCCCCCATTTAGTTTTATATACTGTTGAGACAAGTGATGTCCGTGAGCACCTATTGAGGCAGGAGAAGCATGAGGGCATGGTGTGGCTAGAACCACGCCCAGTGCCCTTTGTCTCCTGCGTGCTGATGTGAACGCATCGGTGAAAGTGCTCATCTTAGGCCAAGACTATGGAGAAGATGCTCACTCTGTTCGCGTGCCACTTTTCATTGATGTGCACGGTCAGGAATTGAGCTTAGACTGCCGGGAACACAGCGCAGCATGCGTGAACCTCATTGCTTCTTCGCCATATACACGTATATGCAGTACCAGCACATACGTTCGCACAGTTTTGTCTCCAAGGCAATTGACATTGCAGATCTTCTCAGGACGTTTCAAGTTGTGATGGCAACATCATATTACATGCAGACAGTCTCGTTTTATAATTAACACTTTTTTAAATTGATTCTGAAAGTCCTATCGCCGAGAAAGATCGCTTCCAGATCAGGGTGCCGATGTGTTGGCAGGGGGCCTTTTACGTAAAGATAATTTGCAGCACCAAAATTATTTTTTGAAAGGCAGTAATGTCACTTTTAAAAATACTTGGGTCAGGCTATGGTATTTCAACAATTTTCTCAACAATGTGGTAACGGCTATTACCTGTATTTATCTCAGCAAATTATAAAATAAATGCTACCTGCAATAAGGATAATATAATTTTAGTTGTATGCATGTCAGTTTCAAATGCATTTCTAACTTTAAAAAATTACAATAATTAAAAACAATGACAGCTATGCGAATCTCATTCTTTCCTCATCAAACGTATCGGACAATGTCATTCAGGTAAACCCTTCCCATTTTGTTTTAGAAAATTGATTTACCGCGCCGAACGGCATATTAATGAAGGCAATTATGCAAAGCAAAATGCCAGTTTCAGTATTCTTTTTGTATGCCCGAATGCCACTGGGTAACCCTTGTTGCAAGCGTGCCGATACACCTGTACGGAATGTAAATGCGTCCTGCTGCTGTGTGCGGCTTGCCCCTGCGTACGGGAACGCCGCCGCTCCACCGAGGAAGACGGCCGCACGGAGGACATGTGAAAGCCGGTGCAGCCACGGCGAGTGTACTTGTGGTGGCAAGGGGTGACGTCAATACAGTTTGCGCTCCCCAAGCACTCTTCCGTATGTCGATGGTGAACATTTGTGCCGGAGCATTGTGAAACTTCTCGGCAAAAAAAAAAAATTGTGAAAATAATCCGCTTGGGGATGCAGCGTCGTTGTGTATATATGTTCCCCAAACGTAAACTACGTTGTGGAGTGTGGTGGCTGCCTTGTCCACGGTGCTCGTAATGCCATCGGATTCTGTTCACGATCCACCACTGTGTATTCTACTTGAGTAAACTCCATATGCGGTATTGGTTGGGAGGCACATACTATATGTTGTGGTAGTCTTCTCATTTTGGTTCAATGTGTTTGTGAAATTTGCCGAGTGTTACAACTTTGCATTCAACATGACAGCTTTAACAATTAAAAGTGACATTGTCATTTGATCTTGATGTCTTTGATATGACTAGGCATGTAAAAATTCACTCTCGCAGAAATTCCTTGAATTGTTGTGGTTCAGGGTACGGATTCGACCAATGAATCAAATATTTATTTGGCCATTACGGTGACTGTAGAATGTCTAGTGACTGCATGGTTTACGTGAACAAACCACGTGTAGTGTAGTAAAGTATGTGAATATCAAATAATTCATTCACAATTCAGTGCAGCGTGAGTATAAGAATTGCTTTCAACCGACGAATCATTGCATGCTTGGGAATAACCATCTGTGCAGTAATTCAAAATATACCCTCATGTAGTGGTACACTTAGATATAGCGCTCACAGGTAATCGTGATAGTTTTTCTGCCCTAGAGGGGAGGGTACGCTAAACACCTTGTTTGTCATCGGGGAGGGGTTTTATGTGCACTAATGAGGCTGCAATTGAAGTTATAATTCGTAAGTCATTTTTACAATCAATTAATATCAATAGACACTGTGGTGTGGAGAAGGCTGGTTAATTTTGGCAAACATTTATTGTACCTCTAAATCAATTGCAATGATCATAACCTGCCTCGCGGTTTATAATATAATGTGTAACGTAAATCGGTGCTATTGTACGATTTCGTATGGAAGAATATAAATGGAGGTTTCCTTGTGAGCGTGTCATCAATGCCACAGCGTGCATGTCTGCATGCGTGTTTATTTGGAGACAATTTTGGAAAGGCAGTTTCTCTTAGTTGCGAACGTCCTCATTAAAAGTCTGACTTCGACCAGCCCAAGTGCAAAAGATGAATGATAACATTTTTGGCATGGTTGAGTAAAAAAAAGACTATTTTCTATATATTTTTTTCCCCTTCAAATATTTCAAATGTGGTCCACAACCCTATCTCTTGAATTGCACTTTAGCCGAGCGCTTGCAGTCCCTGCTGGCTTCTGCAATACCACCATGTTGCTGGGCTGATAGCAGATTTGAACGTGCGGTGCTTTTTTTCTGGCCCTATTCCAAAAAAAAGGACCGCCAGACCGCAGTCTCTAGCCAGTTGTATACGCCGCCCATGGGGGAGGTTATCAACCCCACGATTGTGGACATTTAATTGCCGGTGTAAAACTGGTAAGCTTTTGGCGGCCCAATCGGAGAATTGTATCTCCTGTCCAATTCTGGCTTTGATTGGCAGGCTTAATAACAACAATGGCACTCGTAATTGCAGTCGTACTCGTGTTTTATTGAACTATGTAATGTACTATTGCGGTGCATTATACATCGCAATAGTTGGATGGCCATGCATATATCCTGCGACCCAAACCTGCTTTCCACGCTCCTTATACCTGTTGTAAAAAAACGGCATGTGCTGCATCAGGCAGATTTCGAATACCTCTGGTGACGATATACCTATTGCACACTTTAATGGATGTTTTAAAAAAAATGCTGAAAATGCACTGAACGTACTAGACGTGCAACAAGTCAGGACAGGATCAAGCAGCTAATGAGAAACCAGTGAGCTACTGGAGTGTCTTGAGAACACGGTTTGTGTATTTTAGTGCTTTGTCCGTGTGCTTGTGTGCGCGCGCACGTGTGAGTGAGCCCGTGTCATTGTGCCTGCGTGTGTTTCCTGGCCAGATTTCTGGAGATTTTTTTTACTGTTCCTTTTTGGCAGCAAATACGAAGTACAATTTGCAACAAAATGTGTGTGTGTTGTCGCATGTTCTAACTTATATGAAAACAAATTAAGCAGGTGTGCTCCCCCCCACCACGCCTTTCCCAGTTTCAAGGGTATACGTTGTGTTATTAAATTTGCGTTTATTTCTTTACGGTGTCACAGCCACCTTTTGGAGGTCAGTGTGGTTTTACTGCTTTTAACAGAAGACAGGCTCCCAGATGTATATTTGAAGAGAATGGATGGACACATCACGAGCCAATTTAAGCACATTTTCCAGCTGACGTTAAGTACACCTATACCGATGCGTGCATATACTCCGTACGCTCGTGGATTTACACTGGCCTCAGGGATTCTTTTTATGTTTGCGTGGCTGTCTTCAGTGTTTAAAAGGCAGAGGAATTGCATGTGAAATGAGCCGGCTGCTCATCGGAGAGATCCTGCGATGTCCCCAAGGACTGCCTGTGTCTGTGACTGCCCCCTTAAAACCAGATTAGAGGAAGATCCACTGTAATGTGTGTCAGAGTTAGCCCGCATGCTGCTTGGGTTTTATACAAAAGCGGTGCTGGAGCGTTTTGGTTTTTGATGCGTTTGACATTCGTACAGTGATGTTTTTTGGTTAAAGCACAAGTGCAACAAAATGTGATCACTTTACACCGCTGGGTGTAATGCACTGGGAATTACCATGACGGGATAACTCGTATCCGCTATGATATGGGGGGGGGGGGGCTTTTTCGCAGATCCTATTTTTTCCGTGGGGTAATAAGCGATTTTATTATTACCCGCATAGTAAAACATAGCGGATAACCTGTGGTTAATAGGATACACTTTCCCTGTGATTCCTCTTATCCTCAGAAAAATTGCAAGTATTACGAATAATAGGAAAATATGGCCGTGGGTAATAAGAGTTTTCAGGACCCTACAGCTGCCACGGATAATTATAAGAGTCACAGGTAATAGGGCCGCAGATAAGAGGCATTCTCCTGTTCTGTATTATTACTTGCGATAATGCGTTGTTGTGTATTTTGTGTTGTAATGTAAAAATGTTCGTATGAATCCAGGCTGATGGGTTGTACACACAGACTACGGAGGCAAGTGCTGTTAGTGATTGCCTATTAAGATCAGCATAGTACCACGCACAGAGAGGTGGATTGTCCAGCATCACACAGGCAGGCCACGGCGCTGGTGTTCGCACAAGGCACCAGATACTGAATCCAAGATGGGTTGACCTAGGCCAGGCCATGTTCGCATGCTAACACACACACACATCCATATGTACACTGTGCGCACTACACATTTTACACTACAAATTGTGTTTGCAGATACGTGTCACCATATCTAACTTAGTGTAGCCGGCTATGCGTGTGTCCGGGTATATGTGTATATGTAAAATGAAACATTTATTTAACGCGGAACTAATTATATTGAATATTACATAATTTACATTTGGAATTGCAAGTGACATGAAGGCCACTTGGAAGTGGTGTCTAGAATTTATTTTTCAATTTAGTAGAAAATAATCATTATCTTTGATTAAAAACAGATATTGTATATCACCATTTCCACAGAAAACATTGGTCTTATATAGACTCAGCCCTACATATTTTTGTACATAATGGTTAATGCTTGGTATGGGTTTTTCTTCACGTCCCAAAATGTATAACCTTTGCATCGTATAACATTCTCCTTGTAGAAATACTCGACTGAATGCGATGTTCGTCACGACCTGGCAGCAGTTCTTGCAGTGATGCCACAGCTGGTGCTCACGGCACTGTACCATGGACCCTAAATAAATGTGAAACATCAGACCAAGCAGATTCCTTCGCTGTCGTGAGCTGTTGGTTAATTATGGCACGTACAAACAGGAAATAGGAAGTGTGGCACCGATGACTCGCATGTTTATGGGGGAGGGAGGGGGGGGTTGCGAACAGAAAGCCGGGTAATTTCAAGCGAGCATTGTGCAGTTAATGGGGGTTTGCGTACAACAGGAAGTGTTGTCACTGTGACATTGCTGACGAGGTCCATTTTCACCCTCACTGGGTGTATCATTCCCCTTGACGCAGAGACCCAATATAGTAAACATAGGGAGGAGGAGACCGTGTTCCTCAATAGCCTATATTTAGCCGAATAAGCGTGGTACATGGCCATTGCTATATTGCCTATATGCAATTTTTGACTTTCAATAAAATGTAAAAAATGAGCTGATGTACCAATGCGTCACAATGGCAGTTTTAATAATAATAATAATGCTGGCATTAAGATATACCTTGTGGAATTTCCCATTGCCGACTTTGCAAGTTGTTGGAAGAAAATGCTAAATACAATAATTGCTCAAGTAACAAAAGTCCCATCATTGCCCAAGAATGATCTAATAATTTCCGAGTGACTGAAAGGCTATGTAAGAATAGTCTTCCAAACGTAGCCTTTTCACCATAAACACAGTATCGAAATCCCTCACTCGCTCCTTTACCCATTCTAAATTATCACACGTTGGTTGTGCTTCTAATTTGAAAGCAGGAATATACCATATGCGAAACATAAACGTCGATTTGCAGTGCATGGGTTGATATAAATGTCCACCACGTACATGCGTATGAGCTTGCATTGGGTGCGGTAAGCGCAGCCCCCGATGTGGGGAAGCTGGAAAACGCAACCGCGTTAAATGAGCAGAAATTGGCAGAAATGGGTTAATCCCAATGACTGTGCCAGTGAGCACCTTTCCGCAGCGTGGCAGTCACAGGGCGCGAGGGAGTGTAACTAATAGTGTTACAGACTCGCGTAATCAAACCAGTGTCTGCATCGATACTTTTGATGGCTGACTGGAGACTGGACGGCCTTCTCAAGTACGTCCGAACAAACTACGCTCACTTGTAGAGAAGAGGGGTATTGATTTCTCCCCCCCTCGCCACCATTCTTTTCCCCCCTCTCGCCGTATGCTCGGCTTGCCCCGTTTGTAAAGTGTGAACCCCCTGGTGAAAAACAACTCTTCGTTCCCGGTTTTAAGTGAGACGGTAAAAGGTACATTTCTGTTCTGTTGAACGATTGCGAGTGTTTTTTAGTTTATTCATCATTGTGTCGGCGGCCTGCTATGCTCGAGTCGATGGCATCGATTGTCATTTATGGTTATAGGAAAATTGATGTGAAACTCAGCATCATTTAAACAATAGGCATCTTGGTTCGGTTAAGGGAAAAAAATTTTCTCCCTTCCCTGCTCCCTTTTCATGGTTTTCAAAAGCGGCACGGTCGGTAACTGAGATGGTGTTTATGTTAGAGCGGTGTTTGTTTTCTGTGAGACTTACGCTGCCTTGGGTACTAGTAACGTTGGAAGAACTGACAGCCGAACTGAGCACATCTAATCATCCAAACGCAACGAGCAGATGACTTTTACATGAGGTGTACCACACTTCCAGACCGGGCATTTGAATCGCTGCTCACCCCCCCCACACCTCTTTTCCACCCCTGCTATTTTTTTGCGATTTCACGCACCACCCGTGAGCGTTGATCTCGGTCGTAGGTTTGTCAAGAAGCTGACGGGAAGTCTGATTTAACGACTTGTTTGGTCGTCTCCCTATGACGGATACTGTTTCACTTTTAGATATCTTACTACCTAAGGCTGTACGCTGTGTCAAAAATGACTTTTTTTTTATTAAGTCATTTGGGTGCGTGTGCACTTGAACTAAAAAGACAGCTCTGTAGGACAAAGTTTATTTTTGGAGATCTGCCTGCCGCACTGTGTACCTGTTTCTTTATCCCTCACGAAGACTTGTTGTTGTAGCATCGACAGCGCACTGAGGCGGGTGGTTGAGAGACGAGGCTCGGGGTCTGAGACCGCAAGTGGTCACCGCCGATTGACCACATTCTCGTCCTGTGTCTGCGTCAGCCTCAATTGAAAATTAAGATTCATCTTCAGATCGCAGTGCTCAAGTCTCTTTACCATCATTGGTCCATATGAGCACTTCCACTGGCTTATTGGTTTCATTTTGAACCCTTTGTGAATTTACTGCTGGATGAAGGTCTTCCCACCCCCATGTCAGTCGTGCACGTGCTGTTTAGCTGTACTCTACCGCGCTGGTCAATGTCGATGTGTTATCACCATTTCCTACGGATTTTAGCCGTGGCCTGGAATACAACTCAGGCAGTCAGGTTAATAGGGCCTAATAGGGCCATGCACTAACCATTAAGGTGTATTAGCTTAGTGTAATAATTTGTTCATAGTAAACAATAGTGCTTATTTCTTATCCAAGAAAGCCTCACTGAGTCACTCGACGCTCTGCATTGGAATGTTTGTCCAATTTCATCAATTAATGTTTAGCATGTGGGAGAAATCCAGAGTATGCAGAGACAACCAATGCATATGGGGTCGTGGAACTCAGCACTGCCATCTCCTGGCTGTCCTGCAGCCCTGTACCTGCAACACCTGGCAAACCCGAGTGGTCACCCATTCAAATAATACTCAATCTCAACCCTGCTTAGTTTCCAAGATCTGACAAGATTGGACACACTTGTGGTGATTTGGTCGTAAGCTATATTTGTACAAATATTTTGATTTCCTTCTATTTCCACTTCCTTTGGTGGCCCCTTTCCAGAGAAAACAAAATGTAATTCCTTGGACTAAGGAAAACCATTACGTCTTGTCCTAACAGAGTCAGGTGTCAAAATATCTCAAGTAATGAACAGTTGCTGGTGCGGAGTCGTTTTCAATGGGAAGCGTTGCAAATCTCTGCGCAATCTCCTGGGAGGGGCAACTGACCAAGAGGGCTCAAGACGACCATCTCGCGCACATCGATTTTTGTTCCCCCCCCCCCCCCCTTTTTTTTAAACACTTTAACATTCCACCTATGCGAGTGCCGGTTCGTTGGGCCAAGGGGACTTGCGTCTTCTGGGGACGAGGGCACCTTTCGGTCGACATGCGGCATATTTTGTTCTAGCTTTTCGATTGGAACACGGTCAGTACCCAGACGTGGCAGTCGAGATTCTGGCCAATCGGCGGAGCTGTTGTTTCGTGCCTGAAACGCCGCTCCCCCCCACTCCCTGCCTCTTCATCTCTTGCCATTTTTTTCTCATCTCACCTGAAAAGCACTTGTGTACAATATTTCTGCGACGCAGCCATGTGCCAAACCCCGGCGTACGTACATCCACTTTGCGATGAATGCATAGCTATACCTACTTACATATTATACATATTATAACAACAATAATATTGACCAATAGCCGATGCATCAGCACAGCCGTGCCCGTTGAGCGAGTCGAACTGAAAGACAAATTCCCAACACATTGCCGTCAGGAGGACATCCCCATTGATTTCAGTTTTTTATTTTGAGCAGGAAAGTGATATTGCCTTGCCGTGTGGGTTGTACGGTTCGAGATCCCACTTTGACAATCGGCGTATTTTCGTCCACTTGCTCATGCGGCAGTAATGTGGTTTGGCAGAGATTTGTGACAGCTAGTGGTAGCTGTTGCTGCAGATGCTGCACATTAAATTGGCCCTTGCCCAGTCCTGGCGTGTTCTAAACTTAGCGTTTATTTAATTGAACATCACAGTCCGCTTAATTATCTGGCAGCAAGTGGATTTTGAGAGGCAATTAAAAAAAGTTTTTTTAATGTATGTTATTCTTTGCTACGTGAGATGTGAAGCACGTGTGTTAGCGGTGCCGTGTGTTCTTATTAACCTTTAGCCTGTAATTAACATACCTTTGTGTTTTATGTATATAACGTCATATTCAAAATTAAATACAGGTAAATTTCGCATGAAAAACGCTAATTGTGCTAATTTTAGGATAGACTTTTGATGGATCATACTTTGTGTCATTTTTATCATTTACACTTCAATGTTTTCAGAAGTGATTAATAATGGTTACCCCTGGCTATAAAAACAAAACCATCTTTACTTCATATACAGTGACGGCTGGAAATGTGGATCTTTGATTTCGTGGCCACAACTAGGCCGGTACGTTTGCCTAAGTTCACATTTTCAAATGCGTGGCTAAACGAAATGCGCATGCTCATGCAACATTGTTCAGTTTTTTTAGAAACGTGGTATGTTTGTATATAAGCGTGTGGCTTAAAACAGCGTGTAACTTTTGGAAATAAATTGTTTACAGAAACCCGAGCATGGATGAACAAAACCCACGTTATGGTAAAAAGTAAAATAAACATAAAACAACAATTGTAAATGGCAAAACATGCCATTCAACACAATTGACAAATAACCACGGCAGTATCATGTTTCTTCTAGTGTAATGTATATGGGTTGTTATATCAGTGTGATATGCCCATTCGAAGAAAAAAAGTTCTCATTTTCGAATTTTTTGTAAAGTAAAATTGAAATCGTGCAAAATCTAGCACCAGACCTACGTTGTAGCTGAGAATGTTTTGAAATGTAAATGTACTCGGTAAGAATGTGAGGAAATTCTATCCGTAAAAAGTAATAGCTCATTAGGCTTATAATTCAACAAACTATATTTCGTTAAAACATTTCCTTAAATAAAGCTCATCGTGGTTCTTGGCAGAGAATTTAGAAAATTATTTTTTGACATTACTTTCTGACATTTGTGCGATGATTTAAGAAGGATTATAACAAGTACGTCTTTTAATATCCAAGAAAGCAATGGTGCCCAAATCCCCATCCGTATTAAAAGTTTGTTTAAGATTTTTTTAAATCTCATACTTGACAGTTCAGTCAGATTCAGGGAAAAGTCACTTCCATTCTTAGTCTCCAGCCTGCCTCACAAGCCTGCGCTGCCCTCAGAACGCTACCTTTAAACGAGATTCGGCACAAGTGATAACAACGTTACGCAGCCCAGAAGGAGTAATGCGTCCTATTGAGAATCCTATCCATTACGCGTATGTATATTATTACGGCAAATAATCTGCCAGCCGACTCGAATTCAAGCCTGCCACCTTCCCCGTCTCTGTAATGATATCTCGACGGCCCGCTGAAATGTACGCACAGGAAAACCTCTCCCGTGCAGCCAAACAGGCAGATTCTCCCGTAGGCTGTTTTGTCTCCTGCGGATTGGATTAAATTAGAAAACCACCGGTAACAGGACAGTCCATTAGCAGCGGCCACCACAATTTGGATTTTATTCCCCCCCCCAACCACCTCCTAGCCCTGAACCCCCCCACCCTCTTCTCCAAACGAGAGCATATCTTGATGGAGGGCTGTTATTTTCCACAGGCAATTTGCTGCACCCTTCACGTCTGCTGTCCTGGCATATTGCCGTTTCATTACGTTTACACAGTACAGTAATTTTATTATTGCGTGGTAGGGAGATTGCTTCAATTTTCTTCACGCTCGCCTGCCCGTTGTCTAATGCGTGCGCGTCTTTTAAATTGACCTATCAATGCAGCGAATGTCAGCGATAAATTACTGAAACTTCGCCAGGAGAGCGCCTGGCTTAATTATCTCGCCACGGCGATTCAGCACTACTTCATTACTGATCGGCTTCTCGCATTAATTATCCTCTGAGGCGGCTCGGCGCGCTTGCCCCGCACGCATGTGCACGCACGCGCTCTGCCTCTTGATGCGACAGTGTGAGGACACTGCAAAATTGCGCCCGTGCGCGCACACATGCGCGTGTGTATGCGCATGCACACTGACAATTTTTTTTTTTGCCGGACTTCCAGCCGAGCCCGGCTAGATCGCCCACGCACTAAAGGCCAATGACATAGCGAGCCTGGCTTGTGCAAACTTAAGAAAAATCCGAACTTTGTTTCGGCTCGCGTAAGTTGCGCTGGAAAGTCTCTGGGAGTCTTTGCTCGCAGGGGGAAATTCTCAAACGCTCTGTTGTCTGCCTGCATAGAATGGAAGCCGATGCTGTGTTTTTAATGTTCGTGTCTTTATTCGCGATTTTTTTCCAGACAAATGGATAGAAATGGACTTGTACTGTGTTTTATTATCTCCCCCCCCCCCCCCCACGGGCAAAGTAAATAGGTTCAAAAAAATGTTTTGTTAATAAAGTGTTCAAATTTACATCCTAAATTTGGATGTCATTGTTAGCAATACGTATACATTGTCCATACATTACTATACGTGTCCATTTAGTATAGTCTCATTGGATTCTTAGAACATCTGAAAATAATATTTTTAAAAATGTCACGCCACTGCTGGATGAAGGCCTTCTAATGCCATATCGATGATGAGGCTAAGTTGACCTTACTTCATGCAATTCCGTGTGGGTTGCTGAGGGGGGTTCGGAGGGGATATATAGTCATGGTTCAGACATTCTGCTCTCACTTGGCTTCAAATGAAGTCAAAGTTACTGACTTACTTGGCAACCAACAACCAATATTTTTTATTTCCCACCGTTTGCCCATTTTCTCGCCACCCAATCTCGAGTATGAGACAGGACTCGTTAGATATCTTGGTCGTGGCCAGTGGTCTCGCATTTGGTGATGCGCAGGTAGGAGCAAGTGTCCTCCTTTAGCCCTTGCAGGTTAATAGGTTTGGAATGACTAATTACGTCGGTGGGCCTCATCACATGCACTTTCCGCTGGCCGCGGCCCAGAGCAGGTGGCCGGCGCTCACTGCTCCTCGGCGGTGGACGTCATGCGGAGAGAGCTGTTGTTTGTTTACGTGGCCGGGTAGCACCGTAGATATATAGTGTTGCGGGGCTTGTGGGGGTCTTTTTTTGTCTCCTTGGATGTATCGTAAGTAGGTCCTGGCAAGGGCACCTTGTGTTAGCGTGCTAACGTTACAACAGAGAGCTGAAAGAAATTAATATACGCACACCCTCTGTTTTAATGAGGACTGGTCAGAAAGTTCAGTGAATACGATCGTAAAAAGTGTCCATTGACTTACACAGCCAGAATAAAAATTGCAACACTTTTGATAAATGTCTTCTTAACTCATGAGTAAATAAGATTTCAGTGAAAACAGAGTGAACCTACTAAATGTTTTTGTATTGCTCTTGCGTGGTTTAATAGATAGCCTTAGGTAACCTTTATAACCACGGTATGGCCCATTGGGATGGAGTGGTGGCTTAGTGGTTAGCGCAATGCACTATGAAACCTATGATCCGTGTTCCCGGCCATAGCTAACATGCATGGTGAGTGACACCTGAATAGGTCTTGGGCCCACCCTCCCCTTGCAATCCTTCACAATTCCACACTGACCAGAGTGGTGAAGTATGGTCGAACAATCTCCATGACTGAAAGGCATGATGGGTTCTTCATCCAGCAGTGTTTTAACAAAGGGATATGAATTATTAAGAGCACGTTGAAACCAGAAGTCGCTTATTCAGGGCAAGCCTGGGATTAATGTTGTTTTACATGTGGACGGAAATTGGAGTGCCTGGAGAAATCCTACGCCTTCGAGAGAAGATCGCTTAAACTCCGCAAAATAAGTCAGCAACCTACTTTCAGTACTGGGAATTACAGGAGCCTTCCTGCCCCCGTCGGTGTAAGTGTTGATTAAAACCAGGAGCTTTAACATAAACCGAACATTGGGCTGGCATGACAAAGCCACTTTTTCTTCCAAGAATATTATGCTCAAAACATTCCGACTTCCCACATATATACTGTACGTACACACTGCAGCCCAGACCCTTGTCCTACGTGATGATTTTCTGTTCCGAAACCTCACGTCTCACCTCCGTGGTACCCGATTTGTGAAAGACTCTGTAGAGATGTGGTTTGAGGGGCAACCGGGTGAATTTTTCTGGAAGGGTATTGATTTGCTGCAGAAAAAATAGTGATTGCATTGATGCTGTGGGCGACTCCATTGAAGAATGAAATCATAGGCACGAGTATATGTGTGTGGTTTTAATAGTTTGTTTGCAAACACTTTCATCAAATATGTAGTCCGAAAATAAAAAACAATCATTGAAATTTGAAGGCAGAAAAATATTTTTTTGGAAGGTACAGATAGGCTTTTGCGGAGTCCATACAAAGGCTCTTTATTAGAAATGTTGCTTTCTGTTTGTGTAGGTGAAAGGTATATTTCTGGAAAAAAATGTTTTTTTTTACTACATCTGGATCTTACGCGCCACATTTGCTGAACAAGTGACAAATTATTGTGATGAAGCACCACTACCTGAAACATTAGTTCCTTATAAATCGTTCCATTTCATGTGTCAGTGAGGGTATAAAATTTGACCTTTACATATATATACACACACACAGACGCGCACAGTACACACCATATACACCGATAGACGTATAAAAACTCTTGGGTAAAATGTTAGCAGGTTTTTGTTTCAAGAGCCTGAGTTTGGCTACACTGTGACCTGCTTGGCAAGCTGCGCGTTGCTTTTTCATCTTGGTTCGGTGTAGCGTGTTTCAGGCTGGTGGGGCTGTTCACTTGCTACTGCTGCCCCAATCCCTATTTGACGACGACCTGCTTTCTTTCCCTTGTCTTCACATCCCGCTGTCTCTGTCTGTGCACCTCCTCCATGCGTGCTTCTCCCGCCCACCCGCCCACCCGCTCGCTCGCATTCTCACCTCTTTGTCGCGCTCGTCCTGTCTGCCTGGCGCGGAGGAATCCGCACGCCGTGCTGATGCCGCTAAATGCATGAGCATTGCGCTCTGTTTGGGTGGGGGGGGCGGTGGCGGTGGTTCGTATCAAATTAGTTTCCCGATGTTTTTCAAAATTGTGTGTTACCCTAAACGCGCACTGTTATTCTCTCACTTTATTACTTATTTTTGTTTAAGACAACTTGGATACTGACAGGATGCGACCCTTTATTTGGCTGTTTTCACATGTAAATTAATAAATAACCGGCGGGTGGAAAAAAAAACCCAGAAATAATTGCTTAGTGCTCGTATGTGCTGCCAGATGGGCGAGGTCAGAAGGCCCACCGCGAGACAAGCCGAGCGGTCTATATCTTAGCTCGGCGAGTTAGCTCAGCACACTCTTGAACCTACCATGCAGCGCTACACGCTTGCAGATGCTCGCCTCGCATGCTGTTCAGTGCCCAGCTTCTCAAAACACTACGTCCTGGCAAAACCTTTGCGTCCTAACAACGTCGGGATGATTAGGGTGGTATAGACCGCTGTGATTTTTCGGGTATTTTTCACACAAAGACATCAGGGCTGTGTGCTCGAATATGCTACGGCTGCTGCCTTGTCATTTGGACACCTGAATGAATGGATTTGTCTGAATTTTACTTTCTCCTTTCCGACCTTAAAGGACCGTGCCCATGGCGACGTGGCCGTTTGTAAACAAGAGAGTGCCTTGTTCCTGAGGGTCAGTCCCCATTTGCTGAGAATTGCGTTGGGTGGTGCTCCACTCCTTTGGCAGTGCTGAACCAGTGCTGGAATTTCCCTTTGGCAGAAACCAGTCTATCCATAGGACAACAACTTCCATTTACTCTGCCATTCATGAGCCGCATTTGTGTGTAGTTGATCCTTCCATGCTTAACCAGGATCACAGCTCCAAACCGATGCATGACAGTGAATGGGTTTGTGAATGGTCCCCAGAATGGGCTGTTTGAACACCAGTACCCAAGCTACTCCTGCCCCTCTCTGTAAGATGAATTTTCATACTATAGAGAAGCGTTTACACAGGTATGGCCCCAGATTGCTTGTAATTTTCAAGATTGCCATAGTTTTCTAACCGTCAATTGATTTATTGATCGTGTAAAGTCTGGTGCCCAATTTACAAGGGTTATGCCCATTTGTGCCCTGCTTTTTCTGCAATTGTAGCTATGCATAGATAGCTGTATGACGTCGGGGGCGGGTGAATACGGTGTATAAAATATAAAATACGCAGTGCGCATGCACTGTGGCTGCTCTGACCTCCCTTCCTATGAGCTAGAACTGTTGAGGTTTCAATGGAGTACAGCCACCGTTTACAATTCACTGGCTTGTGTTTTTTTACAGTGTCAAGATAATCAACACACTTGGCGCAGCCTGGTGGTAGCATTTTTATTTTATTTTTAGGCAAGTCATCCGGGACTGCCGAGGAGGTAAAACTGCCCGTCCTAAATAATGCAGATGCCAAGGCGGGTGATCGGGATTGATGGGGCCCAGGAAGAGAGAGAAAAAAATCCACGGCTTGTCATAACTGGAGGCCAACGTACCGTTTAATACGCCTTTAATTTCCAGTGTGTCCGTGGGGGCTTTTGAAGTGCACCGGCCGTGGGGATGTTGTTTGACAACATTTTTTTGAGATTAATACATCTCATAGTCTGTTGTTTTTAAAAGAACCATTAAACAGATGCATATTAAGCACTCATTTAACATGCTTTTGCATTAAAATGCAGCGGTATAACTTAGCCTGAGAAGCAGAAAAGCTGTTTAGTAAACATTGGCACATGGGTGGAATAAATATTGACCACTATCTTGTTCACCAAACATTCTCGCAGCAGTGATTGGTCTATTTATCCCAGTTCAGGGAATAGGCATTCAGAGCAGGAATTAATGAGCAACATCACGTAATCGAAAATAATTAACATTCCTTTTTCAGTCCACTGCTAGATGAAGGCCTCTGCACGCCGTATCAGTCATGGGGTTCCCCCCCCCCATACTTTACAACGCTTCGCAGTGCGGGCTACTGAAGGGGGAGGGGGAGCCGGATTGAATGAGATATCACTCACCACTGATGTAATTTGTGGCCAGGAATCAAACTTAGGTCACCAGGATCATATCAGAGTGCGCTAACCCACTGCAACGAAACACACGTCGGTGGAAATGCTCGTGGCCAATCGTGAGCCCTCTGACTCAAAAGCAAACCTCACCCCTTTGGGCCAATCACAATGTGCCGTTGTCTCCTTCGGCGTATCGAGTGCCGCCCCAAAGAGCATTTTTTTCTGGTCCAGCTGTCATCTTGGTGGTGTTTCATTTCCTGCTCCAAATTTGTGGCAACCAAAGAAGTCAATTTCACCATCGGCTTTTTCAGCTGTGGTGGTTTCTGAGCTAAAATTGTGCATCTGATGTTCATTTACGAAAGAAGCGCCTCGACGGGTGATGTGAAATGTCAAGGCTTAATTTTGACATCATTGGTTAACCGCCCGTGTATTTTATAAACATGTGACCACATATTTGTCTTTAGCGTTGTACGTTGTTAGAAAGATATTGACATAACACCATACTCTCTGGTAAATGTAATCTGGGAAAATAATTTAGTTGTTTCCTTTCACTGTGGATAGAGAGGTAATGAAGATGTACTGTTAAAACATGATATTTTGTGTTTACATATTTCATCACCATCAGCCATACCACGTGCAAATATTAATATATACGGCTCGTGTCGGGGCGAGAGTAAGGTGCGTTTTATTAAATCAAAATAAATGCATAAAATATAAAGTATCTCTGTATGACGGTTAATACTTAATACGTGCGTGTTAATTTAGTGAAGAGCAGGCCCCCACGTATGTCATGGAGCAAGCCTCAACGTCCACACAGCATTTGTGCGCAGCACGCAATGAACGGTAAACGGTGGCTTGCCGGTACAGCACCGTCGTGGTTGGCGGCGCATGCCGATGGCCAGCCGGCTTATTTAAACGTTTTGATGCATCCCGTGCCTTGGCAGGGCAGCAGGGAGACAATCGGTGTGGGGCACCGCGCGTGCCACAAAGCTGCGCCTGCGTCCCCTACGCGCTTCTCCCGTGTCGCGTGTTTAGTCTCGAGCAGCAGATGGTTCCATTCAACGGCGTGTCAGCCCCGCGCTCCGAATGGTACGCTCCAACGTAAACACTGCACGTCGCACGTCTCGTGTAATTCCGTAATTCCACAAGGTTTCGGTGTGGCCTGACCGAACTGGTTTGGGTTTTTAACTCGGAATGTGCCACGTTGATGAGGGGTCACATGGGGTAAATAAAATTTCGAAATAAAAACACACGAAGGGGACAAAACTTTTTGTACATCGGATTCTAATACCCCCCTGCGGAGTTTTGAAGAATGTTTGGGGTCGTTATTGTGCTGGTGGCTATAAGCATGGCCAATAAGATGCGTGCCAAAAGGCAACGCTTCTCGCACAATGCAGTGGCTGTGTTTGTGTGCGCACGCTTGTCGCTGGCTTCACATGTCTACGGGTTTCTCTGCTGTTGTGCCCACAGGAGAAGCTCACAGTTGTCATTCAGTATTTGTAAGTGGTTGGTCGTCCCCGTGTCCGTAGATGCACGCTCTAGTGTCTGTAGGTGCGCACGTTACGGCCGTGCAGTGAAAACGTGTAGAAAGGCAACGTTACGGATAATGACCCTTTTTTAATGCTTCGCAAGAAGCAGTGTCGTTACGCGAAATGCTCGTGCTTATAAGTGCTACCGACGCGCCAGTGACAGCTCGCGCTCGTATGCACGCACACATGGGGACTGTTACTGCCGAAAGTGACGGCGTTAACGATGGCCCCTGTAAAGTATTTTCAGCCCGTGCCCGACACACTTGTTAAGACTGTTCATTGTGCTTGTAGTTGTGTGCGAGCGTAAAAGAATGAATGTGAAAACCGTAGCCCCACGGTGCATTGGCGAGCGCCGCCGGTGTGTCACGGCGATTCGCACGCTGTCGCCCACGCGAGGGGTGGTCAAATAATACTTTACATATATTGTGCTGCGGTCGTGGAGGAAGGGTCACCACCACCACCACCATCCCCCACCCTCCCCGACCCTCCCCGACCCTCCCCACACCACACCAACCGATTCCCCCACCACGACACGAGTACTCGCCTGTCAGCGCCCCGAAAACAGCGGCATGTGTTTAAAATTTGTACTGTTCAGTCCAAAGTCCATTTTTGCAGCTCTGCGTAGCCCAGTGTGTACATAGTCTAACCCGCTGAAACCCACATGAAATTTTGTCACAAAATCACCATCAATGCGCCTGATCTTATCAGAATCTCAGAAGCTAAGCAAGGGTAGAGACCAGTTAATACTTTACGAGGGTTATGGGAGACTTTGTGACTACTCAGGTGTAGACTTTGGCTGAGAGGTGTCCTGGAGATGAGATCTATAGCAATGGATTATATTATCGAATCAAACTGTGTGGAGCTTTGATGTTACCCCTCATTAATGTGGGTTTATTCAGGGGGTTGTGGTTTCCTCCCACTTGCTGTTCATGGGACCCTCCTTAGAATTAGTTTTTGATTTTGTTGGGTAAGTAAAAGGCATTTTAGTGTCGGGTTGATCACTCTGTTTCCCCGATTGTCTACAACTCGCTTCCTCAACCATCCGTGCTGTCGATTCTCTTCCCCTGTCCAGGCTCGAGATGATCCTGTTTTGCTTTGGCCTGTGTACACCATCTTTAGGATATTGTTACATTTAGGTAATACCGTGTGTATGTATACATCCAAATTGTAGTGTATATACACGTACATTGGTTAGTGTGCTGCACTACGAACCCGGTGACCCGATTCCCGCTCACGGCCAACATCGGTGACAAATATTCGAACCTGTCCTGGGCCTCCCCTAAGGTCGACTCAGCCTCAAATGAGTACCTGGTGCGGTGTGTAAACATTGCCACTCGGGAGATAAAGGCAGCCGGGCGTGGTGCTCTCACCACCCACCGCCTCGTGTGCCGTGCCGGCCTTCAACAAGTCTGTTAAGGCTATAGGCGGGGTCTTTGCCTTGTTAAGTGTATATGTTTATACAACAGAATTATATTTGATTGTCCTACAAGCTTCAGAATGCTTGAGGAAATGCCTCCAAATGATCTGCGCATACCTGAAGGTCTCTTTTACATTCACCTCCAAAAAAAGGCACACGGATAACGCTTTCCAAGTCGGGTACCATTGACATTAGTCAACAATTGAAAAGAAGTAGCAGTGCCTTCTAGGGTGGCACGCGGTGACAACAACGAGGACGGTGAAATAAAACCGCCCACGAGGTCGCTCTACTTTTCAATTTGCGCCTTGGCTTTAGCTGCCATCTGTCAGGTGAGAGCCCATTGATACAAACGTCTGTTGCAAGAAAGACCTGCTTGTATTCTAAAGGGGTTAACAAGTTTTACTTTTAAAGTATAAACAACCATTTGTTGTACGTTTCTATATTTGAATGATGTAATGGCTGAATATTTAACGGCACGTTGCATTTAGTTGTGCTTGAGTTGAAGGGAGGTTTTGCAAAGCCAACTTGCGCTTATTTAGGAGGCATATAATCCATGGCACGTGCCTTGGTGCACCGAATAAAATGGGGGTACCCTGTCCCAATTTTTCCCCTTTTTTTGTAGCCTTGGCACGTGGGCCTGTCTGCCCATGGGCCTGAGTGCAGTTTCCACACTTGCACACTTGATAGCTATGATATGCCACATAATGAGTCACGCCCCTTGAAATTTAATGATCCGTTATAATTCAGGGCTCACAATTTGATTCAACAATTGCACGAACCACTGGATCACCTCTCAAAGAGTACAAACATGCCCTGTATGGCCAACATGCTGTCAGGGCAAGTGCTGGCACTGCCCACGAAGGGCCTAATGTGACTCTCCCCACGCCCGGCCACCTTTGTCTCCCAATATCTGACATTTAAACATCTCAGCAGGCACTTATTTTCAGGCCAAGTCGACCTAGGAGTGTCCCAGGACCGGTTCAGATAACCATGTTATCCGGAGCACGATGCGCTTACCACTATACCACCGCCATACTCTCTCCTAACACACACACACACACAGGATTTTTTTTTCTATTTTCTATTTCTTGTGCTGCCTCGCAACCGTTAACGCTTGTGAAAGGTCAAACTGAGACAGCCAGCCTGGTCACGAGGCCCTGCGTGTGCAGAGCACGTGTTGGCATAGCTCTTTCTAAATTGGCCAGAATTAAAATTTTCAATTGCCGGCTGGGAAAGAGAGCGTTTTCCTGTGTTTAAATGTGGTCTCTGTTAGCACATTTGAAGGCGAAGGTAAGCCTTGCCGTAGCTAAACAATTTTTTTTATAAATATAAAGGAGAGCTGTGCTTTCCAAAGTAGAGTTTATGAATAAACCTTGACTTAAAGCTTTCGTGACTGCAGGAATTCATACTCTTTGGGTCTTTCGGTAAAGTCACTTAGAAGAAAAATAATTTAAAAAATCACGACGTTTCGATCGCAACACAAGCAATCGTCTTCGGGTGAAAAAATACAGCAGGCGGAATGCTGAGGTTGTATTTTTTCACCTGAAGACGATTGCATGTGTTGCGATCGAAACGTCGTGATTTTTTATTATTTCATTATTTTTCTGTCTACGTGACTTTACCGAAAGACCCAAAGAGTGTTTATAAATCTACTTTTCTCTCCCCATTTTTTGCATGTTAATTGTGTGTTTTTCTTTCATGCCCTAAATTATTATTCTGTGAATATTGGCTCCTTGTAAGTGTTTACTTGTCGTTGCTGATCGACCAGTGATCTACTCGAGTTCGAATGTTGTCGTGACCGAGCTTAGTAAATACTACCTCGTTATATAACCAACCACTCGTGGACCTGGAAGAAAGTTCACCACTCTTATCAGGGGTGTTCACTCGAACAGGTTGAATGGCAATTTGAACTGCACCTTCGAAGATATGCACAAGAGCACTAACGCATCACTGCGGACGTGTACATTTGCAGTTGTACAGGTCTCCTCGACAAATGCGAAATTAAAACATTACACACACCCAAGTACATGTGCACACTACAGTTCATTGTAGAGCACAGTAATGTATAATACATTGTTGAGTGTCCTGTATATTACACAGTGTACTGTATAGTATATTGGCAAAAGCAAAGGAAGATTTTTTTTTTACCAGCGAGTGCGAATGTTTTACGCGGGGTTGCTAACAACGCAATCGATGTGCATAGGTCGACATCAACACAGGAGGGTGCTTTCGTGCAGGTGCGTTCTTGGTAAAGAGGAGGCACCGTCGTTAACGGCGTTCTTCATTCGAACGAGATGTTGCTGTATCCACGTTAAATTTTTGTAGGTCGTGAATCGCAACGAAAGGAGTTTTTAGTTTTCCCAATAAATGTCCGTCTTGCACCAAAAAAAATAAGCAGCAGACATTTGTCTTGTGCGGATCTTACCTGCGTCTAAGTAGATGGCGGCGTGGCTGCCTTTAGCCAAGAAGGCAACCCACTACGCTGCCTGGCCTTAACCAGAAACCCAGTCACCATTGTTCTCATGAGCGACGTCATGGACAGGTGATTGAATTTACGGAGCAGGGCTTCCACTGCAAGGTTAACGTGTCCTCAATATAGTTGCGTGTAATGTTACAGTGTTGCATATTTCAGAAAACATTTCCCCTCTGCCTCGTTTACGAGCGTTGTTTTACCCTCTGTAAAGCAGACTTCTTACTGCCAGTTTAACCTGTGCGGAAGTGTAAGCCTGTGGATGTCATGTGTCTGCTCTTGTATTTTTTGTGATGTCTTAACTTGGTCTCTTTATGGGTACATCATTCCTGCTGGTGTACATTTGTTGCCTTTAAACGTACGGCGGTGTTTTCTTCCCAACGAGAAAATGTCGCTGCTTAAATATGTATTTTCAGGACTAACATAGATGGAACATTTCGGCAGCAATATATTTTTAATCGTAGGGGATAGATTGAACGGTGTTCACAGATGGATATACTTACAGTGAATTATTGATGCTGCACCGTCATTTTGGCTCTCGTAAAATTCTACTTCTCCTCGGGACTCGGTGGCAAGACGAAGCCGTATAATTAGAGAAGCCACTGCTAATAATGTGACTTCACCGCGTATATTAATTTGCACGGTTTGTTACGGCGGTGTTAGTGGTCTCGTTCTCGGACCTGTGAACCAATCATGTTGTAACGTCCTATGAGCGTGTTCATCAAATGTTAATAGCTTCCATACAAGACCATGCGATCGTTGCTAATGGAGGTTTTTTTGTATTTAATTGGGAACAAGGTTTAATATACTATGGAAATTAAATGTACCCAAATTAACTTTGCTGAAGCGGCTCACGGTGAATAAATACACTTTTTTTTCTGACTATATATGAACAAAAACGGCACGTAAGCAATTAATTTCCCGCTGCGATGTCAAATAGTGCTTCCAGTATTTAGTAGAAGTTGTTGCGGCTATACGCACAAAACAGTACACAAGGACATCTTCAACAGACAGATGTGGCTGCCGTCCTCGTGTAACACAAATAGGGATTATAGTTTAGGCTTGTATTGATCTGTCGAGAAGCCTGGGATGCCAATTGGGATTTGCAGCAGTAAGCGCTAACCGCGCCAGTGGTGAGTGCACGGCCGCGGGAAAAGTTCCGTCCGAGCGTTTGCATGAGGAAGAGGAGCAGAGCTGGTTGAGCCGCAGCTGTTACTTTATTTTATTTACACTCGTTTACCCTGGGAAGCCTCACCGAGTCTCAAGGCTTTTTTTCAGGAGGGTCCATCGCAGAATGGGGCGATGTTGCTACGTGTCAATCCCACTTCGGTCATTTGCAGGTACGTTTTCAGCATTGGGGTGTTTGGCCAATACCAGCTACATTGTACGGTTCTTTTAGCTATGAAAGGAAACCTGAGAACTGAGAAGAATTCGACGCCGAACAGAGGGACAACATGCAAACCCCAAACAGAAAGGTGCCCGAGTTTGGAATCAAACTGGTACTGTTTGCTGAGAGGCACATGTGTTGTCATTTTAGCCATCCTGCCATGTATATATGTTGGGTTACGTTAAATGAATATGTTAAGTATGTGCCCTTGCAAGACTGGCAATTTCTGTACAAATGTCTGTCGCAATGAATATTTTCCCTCGATCTATGCTTGTGCAATCTCGCTGCGATGTTTTTTCTTTTTAAACGAGAGACCTGGGTACCATCGTGATGTAAATAGTTAAGCGTTGTTTTGCTCGGTGTTTATATATGCAAACCAGATGTTCCTTGTGGCCTCCAAGAGGTCATGGCACTGTCAATTGGGTTCATTATATGAAATCTGTTTTGGTTTGTCCATGTAGGGAGTTTTTCTTATGGTACTTTAAATGTATGTTTTAACACCGTAATCTGAGGAGGTAGGCTGTCATAAGTGGGCAGTTTTCAGAATGATAAATAAAATACAATAAGCCACACATCCCTCGTGCACCTACGATGAGAACTAACAACAGGATTTCCATCTACCAGGCTTGTGCCACCCACCTTTTGCAAATGACAAATAAAATCAACTGCTTGCGCTCCGTGTAGCAAGGACTATCCTGTTATACCTTCAAGAGACAGCTTCTTTGGAGGGCTTCGGAAACACATTTTTCATCCTATGGGGAGAGCAATACAAGGGAAGACTGGCCTTCACGATCCAGTTAGGGAGCTGGATAAAAGACTCTCTCGATCACTCTTACACCCTTGCAGCAAAAACCCTGCCGGGACCAATAAAGACTCATTCGACAAAGGCGTTGGGAGCGTCGTGCGCTAATGTGTGTAAAGTGCCAATAACGGACATTTGTAAAGCAGCCGCATCGACGCCTGCAAACACATTCATCAGGCATTACCGCCTAGACCCCCTCTGGCTTCGGCCCAAGCGGCGTTTGCAAGAATAGTGGTGCCGTTGGCTATATTGTAAGTAGGGCTGGGACAATTATAGTCGATTAAGTCAATTAATTAAGAATTGTAAATGGGACTGCTTTTTTGTGGTCGATTACTCGGGGCCCCTTTAAAAATGGCATCCGCGCCCACATCCTGCGGGTAACCCCCTACCCAGCAGGCAGTGCAGCGCCGCTGATGACGCCGATGACGCTATCTAGGCCTGCCCATAGCCTCCCGTCCAGTGGCACATGTGGGAACAGAGGTGACGACTTGTTTCACAATTTCGTGTTGTTATCCAATTTAGTCGAGTGAGAAACCGTTAATCGATTCCATAAATCCTCGAACATATTGTTTGGTGGCAGTGGTGCCCAACTCAAGTGCTTATATGCCAATAGGTAACTATGTATGTGCCAATAACAAAAATGTTCATGAGGAAACTTTTTATTTCTTTAATTTATATCAGGGCTCGCATGGTCTAAAGTGCAGTCTCCAACTCTAATCCACTCCATGTCGCTCTTCTCTCTATTTGTATGCTATGAAGAAAGGGAGTTGCTTGAAATATCGTAGATCATATGCTTTTCCTTTCAATGAATACGAGTTTTTTTTTACTTAAATCATTGGATAGTCCAGCTGTAATTATCCAATATTTCAATTGAGTCATCCCTGTCTTGAGTCTATGCCACTGGCACATGGCATGGAGTGCTTACAGATGTCGTGGGTGTCAACAGCTAAAGCGTGAAAAATTATTGTCTCTGCTGCCACGTTGAACCCTGACCGCTTATCGTGCATTGGCCCACTCATAGGTTTGACACGATCAATCAAGCTAGTACGTAAGGTCTTTCAAATTGTTTACTGAGGTTCCAGACAATTTCTCATTAAGAAGTGGCTTTACACTATTGAAGGAAATTTCCATTCGGTTTCATGTCATCTTTCAATTGTTCAGTGTGTTATTGTTACAATGTGAGCCACATTTGTTGAGTTATCATAAACGCCTACGAATTTGTTCTTGGAGGTCCAAGTCTTTTTAAAATAAATTCACAGATTCAAGGGGCTAGTGCACACTCTGCAAGGAGTAATGGAGTGTTGTTGGGACGTGTATTGTGTTCCAGTGACTTCCTCCTGCAGTGCCAGCTCCTGCAAAGAGAGACAGTGCTCCTCCCGTCACTCGCTCACCAGCGATCAGTCGCCTCACTATATCACGCTTTTATCGCAATTACCATGGCTAGTGTCTTCGAGAACTTGACTCGTTGATTTCTTGACCCGTATTGAGGACTCTGTCTAGCAGATGGACTGTGTTCAACCACAGCCCACCACACTGCAGGTCACACCACTTCTTCCGCTTCATCCCTCGCACCGTTCCGTTTTGAAATTCGTTCCCAAACTCGTATAACGTTGATCAATTCAAGAAACGTGTGAGCTCTGATCTATTACAGCTTGAACAGCGCTGATTGTTGCTGGCCACTGATGCTTTAGGCCTGTGCTTAGCCAACGACTACAAGGGGGTGGTGACTGCTCCGACACTTTCTGAGCCTCCCTCAGTGGACCATCTTCTGACGGGGTCTGCACCTATGGAGAGGCCTCTTTCAATAGTTCAAGATTCTTTACAAATCAGCAGTCCGTGCCAAGGAAGAGAGCTGTCATTACTGTGGATGTGAATGCAGACATTTTATTTTTGTTAAAAAATCTTTACGCAAGACCAATATCTTATTGGATGATTGTTTCTAATTGCCTTACATTTGATGACACACTTTCCTTCTTGACAACAGTTAAATGTGTAACCAAGATTGAAATGGATGAAAGGTGCTGAAGGCTATTCGTGCAATAACGAATGGTGTTGTGGCTCATTGAAGGAGCAACATGAATGCACAAATGGCAACAATGTGACTATTGGTGACAAATATCTTCGTGGCAAACTAAGCACAAATTGTACGGCAATGTATGTTGTGCGGTTTTATTTAGTAGATAAATAAATAAAGCCATTATTGTAAACATTTTTCTCAGACCTTGGATGTATACTTTTGAGGGCCACAGCTTAGTGGAATATGGAATCCATTGGAATTGCATTTGTCATCGTATTCAAAGCAATGTGTTGTAATCAATGCATGCTGTATGTCTGCAGGGAGCATTGTGGGTTTTTAGCAAGTATTCAAACCCAAGGCTGTGACAATGTATTTGGAAATCTAGCCCTCAAAACAGGAATGACGGGCTATGAAAGGGGACGGTATTCATGATTTGCTTGGCTTATGTGGTATATGTTTTCCACTTACTGCAATATTAAACCTGTTCAAGGTTTAAAGACGCGTCCTTGAAGACACACACATATACGAAACTGTCTGGCCAACTGCAAAACAGTGCCAACGCTCTGATGGCTTGCGCACTCATAACTGTATCCGTTTTTCGATATTTGAAAAACGTGTCGATTTATTGCGGCATAGAGCTTGCAAACCTGCGTTTGTTATTTCTACAGCAGGATGAGTGCTTCACGGACCATTGCGGTTCGAGCGATTGGACTCTTGTGCTGTATTTACAGAATATTTGTGAGTACATTATAGCACTTTAATTTACTGTAATTTGGCATTTGTGAATTTCTGTGCTTTGCCGCTGACGCTGATGAGCCCCAAATGGATGTATTGCCGTTATTGTATTTACATTAGCCACCTGATTGCTTTGTAACCTTCTCGTGATACTTTGTAGCAGTTCATTGTAGCGTTTTCTGTGTGCGCGTTTTAATTATGGCCACACATTTGCCGCTCATCATATTTGTCTATTTTACGTCAGTCGATTATTATCGTTGTCCATGCCAATCTCAGAGTGCTGAGGAATGTTTATGTGCTGGAGTGTTTTTGTCTGGTTCAAGGCTGATTGAGTTGAAATTTTCACCAATTTAATTTTCAACGGATTGACTACCACCACATCTTGTACCTGTAATTAATTGATCTGCAGGACAACATCAACGAGTGTCGGCCATCACCGCTCCCAAAAGAAGCACGGCTCGGAATGTGCGGCCATCTGCGGCGCGCTCCATCTTCTACGCGAACTTTCTGCGTTACCCAGCTCGCGCGCTGAAGCAAATCCCGATGCGCTGATTTGAAGGTCAGCTAAGTCCCTTTCGCAGATCCTCAAAGCGTGTTTTTTTTTCATCATGCGTCGAGCAATTTGAGTAGCCTTAATCACCCTTCGGCATCCCACGCAGTCCAAAAAAAATTATTATCTCTCAGTGTTGACATTCAGGTGCTGTCTGTGCACCGTCATGCATCCCCATGTGCACTTTCTCGGTTCAGCCCTTCACGCCGTACTATTGATTTTAACAGGCCTCAGGTTTAGCTGACTTTGTACTAATGGCTTGTTTCCCTGCCCGAGATCCATTACGGCAGTCGTTAATGACTTTTCCCCCATTGTGCCCGCCCCCTCGCGTGTGCCGTGCCCGGGCTATTGTTGCGCCAAGGCGCAGGTTTGGCCCTTGCTTTTTGTGCGAAAGGAGGAAACGTTCCATTGATCACGTTAAACATTAATACTTGTTCGCGTGTGACTATGGATCATGGGATCATGTAAAATGAAACTATCTCCACGCCGCGGCATCTTAGGTCATTCAAGACTTGTTAGGAATAAGGCGTAATTTTAAATGTAGTCGTGAATATTATCAACCGTTCGCTCCGTGCACATTGATAACCTTTAAGTTAATGTAAATTCGAATGAGTTTTAATATCGTGCACAGCTACTTAATTGCATGCACTTTTAGCTTAACATGGAGACCTTTTTACGTGTAGGTTGAGTTTAAGTAGACAAATACAAATGTGGTAAATAACTTAGTTTTATAGCAAATGCATTTGGCGTTTTTTTATATGTAAAATTTATTCAATAAAGTCATATGCGTGATTCATAAAGCAAGTAAATTTAAAACTATTTTGGTAAATGTGCAAAGTGATTTGAGAAAGTGTCCCATTTCTCACAATTGCAATCCTAATAGCGGTTTTTAAAATCATAAATCACCAGCATTTGTCGCATCATTATCATTATTTCACCTCGACGTTGAGCTCCGTGGAGGAGCAAATAAACGCCACGGAATAATTTTAGCCCACAGCCTCGCCGTGGAACATATAGATCTGAAAACAATTCCTGTCGCTAATGACTGCAATTGGTGACATTGAGGAGGGCCTTGGTGGCTTCATTGCGTTTTGTGCGACGAGCGATACTGGGGGTGCGGGAATGCTGTTGGGGGGGAGCTTTGGGTTTTTTTTCCCCTCCTCCCTCGGTCTTGTCCCCCCCCACTCCTCCTCCTCTACCCCTCCCCCGCGGCTCCCCAGGTCCACGTCGACGTCCGTGTTTGCCCATTGATACGAGCTCGCCCGCGGCGCGCTAATGGCGCGCCAATTAGCTGTGCGCGTCCTCCCAGGCCCTAATTGCCAGCTCGGGCCGCCGCCGCCAAGCCCAAAGATTGCTACCCACGGCCGCGGCGCGACACACGCACGCGCGTAATAAATGACTGCACCCCACGAAGACGGCTGGTTCAAACTGTAATTACCGCATTGACAGATAATGCAGCGACACAGATCTTTTGTTCTGCGTTTAGCCCAAGAAAAACAGTTTACCTTGAGGTGCGCGCCTCCTGAAGAGGCTTGGCTTGCGCGTCAACCAGCCGGTGCGAATTTCTACTGCCCCCCCCTCCCTTCCTCCCCCCCATCATCGCCCACCGTGTATTTAATTCCGAGACTGTAAAAATTGATTTTTGTCGTGATAAATTAATTAAATGCATCGTTACGGTTACTTGCTGGCAATAAAAGCCATTGTGCTTGATGAAATACCTTAATTACAAAGTGTAGATTGGCATTTTTAATTTATTGCTGTTAAGTGGTTGCTGGAATGGTGCTTGGCGCAGGGCGGGGGGGAGCAAAGTCTGCGCGGTTTCTGAAAATAAGCAGGTGGTTTTGCAAGCAGCCAGCAGCAGCAGCAGAAGCCACTGCCATTAGTACATTACATCGCAGCACTGTGACATTGAGAGGTCAGCCCTTAATGATGGCGTCAAAACAAAATGTCCAGTGTCCATCACATTTGTAAAGTGTCACCCCGAGGTGTATGGTAAAGTCAACGCTTTAAGACGTTTATGCTGCACATATACACACACACACTCGCGGGCATGCGCTCCTAATGTGTGTGTGCATGCTCAGTTGAACACGTAGGCTTTCGCCGACCAATATTATTCGTAATGAAGGTTTTTTGGTGATGACGTCGTCCTGCTGCTGCTCTATTTAAGACGGGGGATGCAGGTGGATTGCTTCACTATTCTGGCAAATCGCCCGATGATTCTCGATGATGTAATTACCAGCGAAACGTCACGGCACTACTCAAATTGTAAATGTTGTGGGTTTATTCTCCAACACACCGGTGGGCTGAAGTGGTAACTATATGGCGTTTTGTTTACGCGACAATCCCTCTTACTAATTGGCTGTGTCGGGTGGTGGAGGGTCACGACACATTTATACTTACACGACCTAACCCAAAAACCTGTATTACGTGTGTTTGCAGTTCATTTTTAGCAGCTACGAAATATAATCTTGCCTGTGGCCCCTTTGAGTAGAATTACTGTACTTGTATCTACCCTACAACATATTAGCCACGCGAATTTCTATTAATGTGTTGCCCTGTATGTGTGTGCGAGCGGTGTGTCATGAAAAACCAACTCCCGTCTCAGTGGATCAGTCTCGGATATGTTAAGGCAGTTGTGTTGCTTTGCAGGTGAGGGTTGTACCGTTTGAAAGTGATGCAGGAGGGCTCGTGTTTACCCAACGTAACTGCTCAAACAAACTCATCGTGTCTGGCAGAGAGGCCCGTGAGGCTTTCTTCCCTTGTCGTGCGTTTGCGTTGTTTGAAGTTGGAGCGCTTTAAACAAATGAATGTTAGCTGGCCACGAGTTCCTGCCAGTCTTGACCCGTGTTATTGCCTGTTAAGCTGCCTGTACAGTTGTTATGGGCTGGTCTGATCAGATCCAGCCGATAAATGTTAAAGTGACATTTGAAGCTAATGGGGGGTCCGTCACTCTTGCCGACACGTTATAGCGGAAGCCATCCCTGTGCTTAATAGTCCGTAAGAGGCCAAAAGCGGCGGTATGATGTACGGAGCGTATTATGCGTGGCCCTGTGGGATCTGCCGCTTTTGAAATAGGTCATATAAAGAGACCTCCTCAAATAGTGTCTCAATGCCGGAGCCGTGTTTGTATTCTTTAGAGTTTAGGCAGTGAAGTTCCGACTTGTGTTTGATGTGCTCTGCCGCTCTAAAGGCTGCTGCTGCGCGTTGTGGAGGAGCGGCCCTGCGCTGGAAAGGGCTGAAAGGAGCCCAACAGAGAGGCGAGACCAACAAAGGGGGGGGGGAAGGCTTTATTAATTGTGAAATCTCCATCCGGCATCCGTCCAATTTGCTGGATTGCCGACCCAACAGGCTTTTAAATGCGTAACCCAAGTGCATTAACGTGCCACATGACAACCTTTCTTAAAACAAATGGGTTTTTTACATTTTTGATTGTTTCACTTTTGCACACTTTCCCAGTATGGCAAGTGCTTTAATGTGTACATGTCTATAATGAGTACTGTGTTGCTTGATATTCCGTACATATTAGAGCGTGTGTGTGCGCCCTGTCACCGTCTCTTATATACCACATGTCTGGTGTGTCAACTGGGTCTTACCCTACATAATGCACTTGTACTAATGTTTGCGTATTTACGCGATTTTTAGGTTGAACATACTTGAGTGTAAAAATATATTTAATGTAAATAGCTTAAAAAGCTAATTTTTATTTTTATCGTGTGCAAAGTGTGAACAATATGTTTTGAAATGTGACACATTTTATTAATCCTGAAAAAAAACATTGATAGTGTGTTACTAAAATATTGCATAATTTAATAATAGACCGTATTAATGCTTGCTTTACAACAACAATCTACACTCCCCTGCGGTCATCCAGCATATAAACGGCAGTGTTCTTGCCATTGCAAGTTCTTCGCGGCGAGGGGTATTTGCAATGTATCTATCTTAACCGCTGTAAGCCCAAAGTAATTTTGTTTAATTTTTAAACGTAATCATGTAAACATTCAAATAGAACCGGTTTTCATTGTCTTAAATGAGGATTCTAAAGCACTTCGTCCCAATTAGTGAATGAATTGTCCTGTAGTTCTACCGCTGTTATCCAGTATTTCATTTGAGACGTAAATGTGTAACAACAACACACGTTTGCCCGGCACTGATTAGCGTCCCTTCATACCACTGCTAGGCTGATTTAGCTCTATCAGCTGGGCCAACTCTACAAACTTTTACATTGCAGTACTCGCGACCGCTTTGCCTTCGCGCAAATTAAAATTCCGCTGAAACAAAAGAGACCGCCAAACGTTATTGTTAACCGCAAGAACAATATACACTTTCGGCGAAACAAAAGCCAGCGGCCAAGTTGCGCGTGTAAAACAAAACCAAAAAACCGGGACAGAATTTTAAAGAGGCGAGCGCGTTAATTTATTTCTCGGCTCCTGCTGCGGGAGGCCTCAATCAGGCGACCCGGCACCGCTGCTAGTGCGACCGTCATTTGCATGTCAAAGCGCTCGGCCCATTGTTTGTGAGACAGTATTCAAATCGCATTAATTGGAGGGCCTGGTTTATTCTGTCGAGAATAATTAAAGCCGTTGAGATAATTCTGCAGTTTTTTTTTATTGTATACATCTTATATAGAATCGTCATTAGAATGTTTAATTGCTGTGGATTTTTCCCCCCCATCCATAGACATTGCAAAGATAACCATTTAAGTTTGCCGCCAGTTAGTTTTACTGGATATTGATACGTTAATAGGATAACGCATGTGTCCTTGTTAATTTAAATTACGTTTTTAACAATTAGCACGTATCTATTTTTAGGTATATGGCCTACCTCAATTGTCCTTGAACTGACCTAGATTGCTGTGGTAATCTGCACACACGTACTATGAACAACTGTTGGTTTCAACAGAATATAATCACTCGTCTCGTTCCCTCGCAGTAAAGTGAATATATTTACATTCCCATAAAAAAGGCTTTTAAGTAAATAACAGAAGCGACTTTTTTTTCCTTCGCGTTTTCCTGACAATGTAACGCGATGGGTAAATGGGTGATTGAAATGTTCGCCAGTCCTGAACGTTGGCAGCGTTGGATACGTCCACCGGCTCGTGGCTGTGGATATTTGAAGACAATATCTGCTGTCAGGACTCTTAAGACGCACTGACTTATTAAAAGGTTACATCGAGTTTCGTGAAACGCTGAAGTTTGAAAAAGCTGACATTTCGGCCAACGGACCTTTTATATTTACCGTGCCAGGTGTCATCTTTGAAATCGCATGCCTTTGTTTCCCCCCCCCCCCGCACCTATTTCCCAGAGCTCTCGTGTATATCCAATATAAAATGCTAACACTCGCAGTACGTGACAGCGGCTCATTACGAATCAAAAGGGGCCGTCGGTGTGAATGGAGAGTTCAACCTGCTCTTCCGGTTGCGGCCCTCGGATGTCCACGCGTGGCTACCCTTTCCCGCGAGTGGCCCGTTTGATCTACAAAGGGGGGAGGCGTTCACTTTCAGCGGCCGTGCCTCGCGCATTCAAGGCAATTTGTAGCACGAGCGGGTTCCGTTACGCTGACGTACGTCGCCGGCTTTGAGAATGAAACGGAATCGATTGTGTAACTGGGGGGGGGGGGCATAAGTGGGCATTATTTACGCATGCCTTATGCAAAGTGGCGGAATTGATGGAGCTGATCAAAAGACGCACGCGTGTGTCCCACTGTTTCCCGCTGCTGTCCGACGACTTGGAAACGAATGGCTTAACGAAAGAGTGTGGATTCCCGCTACACGAGCGTGTTTCGGGTGAGCTTTTCAGCTTTTCATAGAGCTGCTGTGTTTAAGAACCAAACGTAGAGTACAGCGCCAGCGCACTGATGCGTGAATGCATAACGTACGGCTTTGATTTTAGTTTTTCTTACGTATTCACATACATATGTGAAATACAGTGTCTACAAGGACCACATGTACATGTTAAATATTTACATTTATTCGGGGCAGTGAAAATATTTGAGATTCAGGTTTCGATGAAAATATTGCACCAACAAAATGTTATGCTTATGTTGATTAAAGCTACATATTGAAGACTTGAAATTACAAGATTAATTGTTTTTACTTTTATAGCCATATTCTCAGAATGTTTTGACAACGGCTTATATATACATAGTTATCACTTGGACAATGCGTTGTCCTTACCCATGAAGCTCAATAATCATCGCCGGCGTTGATTGCGCTTTTGATAAAGTCGGCAATCAGCGCGGTATTTTTGTGGAAGCTGCTTCATTAATGAGCGATATCTGAACTGATTCTTACCTCGCACCTTCAACCCACAGTGACCAGCGTGGCAAAGTATGGTCAAACAACCCCCATGACCGACATGGCTTGGGGGGGGGGGGCTTCATCCAGCAGCGGATGGACAAAGGGCCGTAAATTATTATTTATTGTACCTTAAAATGTAACGCCAAATCATCGTGGACTATTTCTGCTGCATTGATTAAAAAGCCCTTGTCATCATTAGCACATTGCTGGAAAACGGTGAAGCACGCATGCTCTGTGCCGCCAGATGCTGTGACATATGTAAGTGTCTCCGAGAGATGCCAGCCTCTCGGTGGCTGAGTTGGATGGACACTTCGGTCACATCCTAATGAGATGCTTGTCTGATCAGAGCATGCAAAGTTTCCAGCGCACACAGCTTGCATGTTTACGCGTGACATTAAATACCATATTAACTATTCCCGAGGGTCTCTCGTAAACATGCGGCGAAGAGTGCACGCTGAGCGTTGGCGACGCCAGGACATTGGCGAATGAAGAAGATGTAAATGTTCCTAGCATTAAGGCTTTTTTGGTATTTTCCCCGCCGAAGGAAGGCATTGTGTCGGCGCGCGTGCGTGTGTGCCAAGTAAAAAAAACGGGAGCGTGATTTAAATGCAAAGCCTGGCCGCAGGGCTCGTCATTGTGTTCAAATTGTGTCAAATACACCGGAGACCCGCGTAATGTATAATTTGGCATGCCGGCGTCTGTTTCGTATCGAGCCTGCCGCGTTGATAGCAATATCAGGCGAAGCGCACAAACGCACGCCCGCCGTGGCTGCAAGACGACAAGGAGAGAGAAATCCACCCGATAGGTTTCGTGAGGACCTTTTAAGCCAGTTCGTTCACTCAACTGTAAATCCTTCCTCTGTCATTTTAATTCCCTTGATAGTAGGTTTTTACCCTTTTAACTGGTACATGTTTTTGGTTCGTATGAATTGTTTGCAGTGGTTCACGTTTGTATTTTCTTCCGTTGTTGGTCTTTGTTGCTTCGTGTCTAAATATACACGTGCACTTACGTGTGCAGCATTGCATTGCTTCGGGGCTCTTCACTAAACAACGTGAGTTAGCTCTGCATATAAGTTCACAAAATATACATCTGTGTTGCAAGCTTCTGGCTGTGAAACTCCTACAGAGGTGACAGAATATTGACAAATGTGCTCTCGTTGGAGCTGGAATGACAGTCCGAAGGTCATAGGACAATTAGATTTGTTGGTTGACCTTTTATGACTTCAATGAGTAAAAATGTTTGTATGAGAAATGCATAGGGTTGTTAAACTTCTTGTATTAAAACAACACATCTTCATAAACAACTTGGTTCTCATTACAGCAATATTTTACCATTGTGGAATCGACTCGTTATCAATATAATCAATATCGTACTAATCGTCGACAGCAATGGTCAGAAAACGGTGGAGTGGTGGTGCAATGGTTAGCGTACTGCGCTATGAACGCGGTGATCAGAATTAGATTCCCAGCCACGGCTAACGTCAGCAGTGAGTGCTATCCAAACCGGTCCTGGTCCATCCCCTTCACCATTCTACGCTGACTAGTGCGGTAAAGTATGGCCACACAACCCAAGGCATCCTTGTTAATGTTTACGTGAATAAGGGTGACGACCATTAATGAATACAACCTCAAGAGCCGTGTGTTGCTGTGCGCGCCAGGTTCCTTAGAAGATGCAGTGGACACCCGAGCATCCGCACCAGCACCTGAGCCCCTGGCAGGCGGCGGCCGTGCCCCCTCCGGTGCAGATGCCCGTGGCGGTGCCGCCGCACCCGCCGCCCATACAGCGGTTGGACCTGTCGGGCGTGCCGCTCCCTGGCCACAAGAGCGCCGCGGCGGCCGCGGCGGCCGCTGCGGCCGCGGCGGCCGAAGCGTACCAGGTGCACCTGCAGCGCGGTCACTCGACGTACTCGTGGGCCAACGACGACATCTCGGAACTCACCGCCTCCAACCTGCTGAAGCGCTATGCCGAGAAGTACTCCGTGGGCGGCATGGACGGCTACCCGGACGGCGCCGCCAACAACGGGCAGAAGCCCGAGCCCGGCGAGCAGCCCTGGTCGGGCATCTACGCCATCAACCCGGCCGTGCCGGACCTCATCCGGAGCACGTCCAGCACGCCGCTGCCCTCCGGCGGGGACGCTCCGCCGGGCTCGCTGGCGGAGCAGCCGGGCTACGCCTCGCAGTCGGGCGGCGTGTCGCGGCTGAGCCCGGCGCCTCCGCCCTCCGCCGGCAGCGCCGTGCCGGTGAGCAGCGCCGCCGTGGCGGCTGCGGCGGCGGCGGCGGCGCGCGACTACGCGCCGGCCTACGGCTCGAACGGTGGTGGCGGCAGCAGCAACGGCGGCTACCTCTCCGCGCCGGCAGGCTACCCGCAGTGCGGGCCCGTGCCGGCGTACGCCGCGATGCCCAGCCCCGTGTACGGCTACTCGCCGTCGCCGTACCTGGCGCAGCAGGCGGCGGCGGGGGTCGCCTACCCGCACCCGCACCACCACCACCATCACCACCACCACCAGTCCGGCTCGGGGGCCTTCGTCCCGCCGCCGCCACCGCCGCCGCCGCCTCCTGGGATTTTTTCGCACGCGGCCGGGCCCGGCTACGCGGGGTACCCTGGCCACACGGCTAGCTTCGCGTCGGAGCCCGGCACGAGGAAAGCCTTCTACCCGGGCCGCGACGGGGACCTGGATTACGGAGGCTACCGGTCTCAGCAGCCGCAGCAACAGCAGAGGGACACGCCCAGCCCGCTGTACCACTCGTCCGACGGCCCCACGTCCATGCAGGTGTGTACGCGGTGCCGGCGCACGGAGCGCCTTCTCTGCCGCTGGTCTGAATGCAACAGCGTCTTGGGCTGTTCCGTGCATGCGATTTAAAGGCGCGTTATTCACAAGAGAGTATTCACAATTGTTATTTACAATGTAATCAAGGCAATGTATTTCTGTAATACTCGACTTATAACCAGATAAGACTTTTGGGGTGGAACAGGGATGAAGTGGTCAGCACATTACACAAGGATCTCGGTGACCTGGGTTTGATTCCCTGCTATGGCTAACACGAGTGGCGAGAGATATATGAAGCGGTCCAGGGCCCCATCCTCATTCATGAAACCCCACTGACCAGTATGGTGAAGTATCGTGAAACAACCCCCATGATCAACTTCACATGGGGAGGCCTTTATCTAGCAGTGGATTTCCTTCGGGCTGAGCATTATAATTCGATCATTAATTATGAAGGGCCCATTGAGATGAAGGATCTCTTTTTAGGAAGAGTATGACCTGAGAATTTATGATTCAGAATCAACATTCTCGTGTCCCACAACGATTCTTGGCAGCTTATTGTGACCTCTGGCAAATGTGTATGTTCACAAATGTTTGTTTAAACATGAGCCTCATGTCACAATCTGATTTTAATGATAATTTTAATTTGTTCAGATCCAACAAGGACATCTTTGCCACCCGTCACAGTTGGGAGTTAAACTTTCGTCATTGAAATGAGATGATCTTTACCATTGCGTCATCGTCATTGGTGACATTGGTGGTGGCTCTGATATGGATGATGACGTAACCATTGGTTGCCCCAAGCCCTGTGCATTAATACCCCATGTGTGTTTTTCTCTCCGTAATTCCGCCCCATTTCTGTTTGTGTATTTAAATAAAAATTCTATTTCATTGAAATTTGACGTCGTATTGTTTGGGGGGTGTGCGTCTTTGACTTTGCGCTAAATATAACGAGAGGGCCATATTGCATTGTGGAGGCCCATGATTTTTGAACAGGGAATGGTACTTAACCCATTCACCTGTCGCTCTCCGAGATGACATTAAGCAGTGTAATGGGAGATTTACATTTGTCCTTTCCGGAGCATGTCTGTGGTGTGGATGTTGATCACCACAAAATGTGTGGGGTTTTGGACACTTGTAGTGACTAAAATCTTCACCCCTAAAACGTGACAGACATCCTGTTTATAATATCAGAATCTTTGTTTAGATTGGAGGAATCTGATGAGCTATGAAGCTCTTCTTCACAGATGTACAGTCGGTTCAAAGATGTCTCGTAGATCAAGGGATGTCCCGTAGGGAACCCAAACAACCAAAACACGCTTATGTGTTTGAATCTACTCCTGAAAATTTACATATATTTTTTTATTACAGTGCTATGAGTTTGGCATTCTCACTTTGAATCCCAGCCATGGCTAAGATCAGTAGTGAGTGTTATCTGAACTTTTTCTGACCGCTCATTGTACTATCCCGATCTGACCAGCATGGTGAAGTATCGTTAAACAGCTCCTATAACTTTTACACAGCATGATTGAATTGGCCAAGGGCTGAAAATGTATTGTTTTATATTCCTTGAAATACAATACATATTCTATTCAAAATGAACACTCTTTACTCTAGCAGCTGCACATATGTGTTTGTGTGTATATATGTATAGTATACGTATCTTTCACTAATTAAAAAGGCATGATGATACTTAAATAGGTGATTGAATAATTGCCAAGTGTAAAGAGCTCATGGCAGGTTCAGCCTGGCTAAGAGTTGCCCACTTTGTTCTGCGTTGAAACCTAAAACTCACGACTGCCCAAACCCACCCAGTGCGCCGAGCCTTGACTAGAAAGTACATTCAGTAAATTAGTGACACCTTGTTTTGCTATATTAAACTAAATGAGATTAAGTTGTGGGATTATTGCCACCCAATGTTACACGGGGGGGGGGAGTGTGTGTCACCGAGATGGCTTTTGATGTAAAGTTTCTCTTGTGTTTCTTGTTTAACCCTACCTCGCCCCTTCCCCCAATCCGGCTAATTGATGCCACTCAGTGAGTGATGCCTTGACAGTGGAAAGCATTCTTGAAAGCTGCCAATCCCAGCGTTTGTTCCTGACTCTTGCCCAATTGTAGCACAGCAGACGACATCAAAGGAATTGTCCTGCTGCCCAGTCAGCACGTTCATTCTGGTGATCCCTCACATGGGCAGTCCGGACCGCTTGGTAAGACCCCCATCAGAGTTTGAATTGCTCATATGTCAATCAAATAATTTCCTCTATTTAATCACAGGTTAGCATTCATTATTATACAAACCTTTTATATATGTGTATGGTGGCCTTGGCAGCTCGTACAAAATAAATAAGAGTTAATATTTATTGTCCGTAGTTTAGTTGAAAGTAATTTTACAAATTGGGTCATGACATTAGGCACCGTATGACTTCAGCTTGTGAATCGGCTTCTTCGTTAAGCTCCACTTAACAAAAAAACACGCTGCATTTTGCCACAGTAATACGTGGCAGCATTTCTTGTGCAGCGACTACGACGGTAATAAATCCTTCCATGCCTGCGGGAATTAACTCGTAGTTTTCTAGTCAAGTTCCACTTTACAAAACCACGCCGACATTTTTCCCATCGTAATATGTGGTGGCACTATCACGGTGGCAGCTATGACAGTAGTAAAACTGCCTAATGTGTGTACCAGCTGGCTTGGTGCAGGCTCACCTGCTTGATGAACACCTTGGTGTCCCAGCCCAGCCACGCATTGCTTGCAGCAAAACCAGGGCGTTGGATCGGTTTCATTGTTTGCGCAGTGACATGAAACACAAGTTTTTTCCCCGCCTGGCGTGTTTGTGGGCATTCATTCAGATGCGTGGCACGGACTACGGTGAGGCTGCATCAGGAGTGCCGAGCCTGGGCTTCCAGCCGGTGAAGCCGCACGACAGCTTAGAGCAGCACCACAAGTACGGCGGCAGCTCTGTCACCGGAGGTGGCGGCACCAACGGCGGGCGTGGCCCCACCGCGCCCACGCCGACGTATCGTTCCGCAGAGCAGACTGTCGGGGTGGTGGGGCCTGGCATCTCCTTGGAAAATTGACAGTCTTGAAGAAAAATATTTCATCCCCGGTGCGATCTCGCCCAGTGCGGTGGCAACAGGAATTTAAAGAAAAATTTGTCCCGGGTGGGTGTGGGAAGTTATTGTTGTGCTGTTGCTCGAATGACCGTCCGTCTAAAAAAAGATTTTAAAGAGAACAACGTGGACGTGGGAAGAATTGGATCGACTAGCGCTGGGTGCATGTTTCATCTGAGAGTTTAGAAAAGGATGCATCGCAATCGCATTTCCAGTTCCTGCGAAAAGTTCTTCTGAGCGTGCAACCAGGCGCTCGATTGAAATGCTACATCACGGGCATTTTTGTTTCATTATCAGAGTTTACCCGTAAATTGTCTCACATTCTTTGACGCAAGGCGTGTGACATTCATGCGGCTTGGCGAGTGTATGAAGCAGGATTTTGCATTTACACCATTCATCTGTGGATGTCTCGCACACTGCCAATTTATCATTCGCACAGTGGCGGTAAGTTTGCAAGTGACTCTGCCCCCACGCAAGATGAAAAGACTCCAAGAAATACGAGCGATTCTCTTTGTGGTCTCTACTGCAGCCAATTCCCGTCAAAGCTTGAGCTTGTGACTACCTCACAATGATTGCTGTACATTAGATGCATCCTTTCGTGCATTGTCACGAAAGATCGTTATGCTATATTTATTGGCAGCAGATGGAATACATTGTGGTCATTCTTTTCGATAGAAAAAGTGTTCACCCAAAAGAGAGCAAATGTTAAATATACTTTGCCAAAGTCTTAACAAGGAACGAATTGCGATATTTCTCCAGTGATGGGCCCAGCAAATGTAGCCCATGGAAGCTCCGCTCTGCCCGATGCAGGGTTTAACGGGAAAACACTTTATGTTTTACCACTTACCTCCTCTCGTTACCTGCCAGATTTATTACTGTCGAGCAAAAAAACGTCGCTACGTTTAATTCTGAAGTACAGCCTTAGAAGAATAATGCACATTGTCTTACCGTTAAGAAGCTGCTTTGTGTGTTTTGCGTGCTATGTTTTGCATCGAGTGCTGATGACTCTCATATCTTTTGAAGGATCTTGGTCATTTTTTATAATTTTATTTTTCAGTCGTGCAGAAATTTACAAATGCTGCACCCCCTATTACGATAATAAACAATAAGAAACATACCCCACGATGAAATAAAAGCAACAACTGTGTCTACCTAAATGCTCGTCGGACTGAAACCAAGAACCTGAAGTCTCAACAGCAGCAAAAGCGAAAGGAAAAAGACAAAAATCAATTTTAGAAAAATGTAAAAATAATGGAAATTGTGCACCATTTTACTGTAACTTGGGACGTGCCCAAATGAAGCACTGCCGTTGCTGCCCGTGCCCTTGAATGTGGTTCGTTTTTTGTGGCGACGTGAGGCCGACTGCTGCGTGCAAACCGGGACTGAGAGCAGCAGCCATTTGCTTGTGTATGTGAGGTGTGTCCCTGTTCTGCGGGGGAGGGGTGGGTGGGTGGTCGATCGCAGAGGCTTGGGCACGAGTGTGGTTGGCTGGGGTCGTGGGGGCGGAATGGGGTTGCCTCGGCAAAGTGTGGCAGATAAAAGGCGATAAAACGAGAAGAAAATGGGGGGGGGGGGGGGGGGGGAATAGCAAAACGAAAGAGGTTGCAACTTTTAAAATATTACAAGACAAAAAAAGTGTTTTGGCGAAGCTAAAAATTTTGGAGAAAAAAAACACTTTGAAATTGAACCAAAAAAATTTTGCGAATATAGCTTTCTTGGCCGTAGAGGCAATGTGCGTGCGCTACATGCCACTTTGCGTGCGGTGGTGTTCAGTGTTGTAGTGTTTTGGTTTTGCTGTGTTATTTTTTGGCTCAAAGTGGCAAGTTGCGAGCTCAGACTGACCTATCCGTATACCACATGCCAAAAATATCGTGTGACCTATACACAAATTTACAGTGAAGATTAACACCAGTGGGGATTGAATTTCAAAGGCAAGACCAGGATTCGGGTTTAAATGTTTAATTGCACAACACTGCACATTTCGGCATGAAGTGAATGGGAAGCATGCAAAAGTTTTTTTTATTGTGTTTGAAACACGATTGCAGCAATGTTGTACCATCTGTAAGCTGTGCTTTCTGTCTTTGGTATGACCTAACAGTATTTAAAAATACCTTTTTTTAAATCGGGTACTTAATTGTACATTTTAGTACGAACCTTGTTCCTTTTGGGCATATAATTGTGGACCCCACAAAAAAGGAAATAACAGAATCGGATCAAAATACGACCGAACAAAAATAACGTGGGCAACTGTATGAAAATTAGCAGAGCGAAGTGGTATGCAGGATGCATGCATATTTATCTGTGCTAAAATTGTGCTTCTGGGAAATCATTCCCAAGAACCATTCCCTAAAACCATGATGAATTTTACATTTGTCCATCGGGCTGCGGTGTCGGCGACGAAAGGCAATGGGGCGCGATGCTCGGCCGAGAGAGGTGTAGCCTATGCTGATGAGAGGAGCACACACACCAACAACTGGACCGCGGGAGTCCGCGGGAGGCATTTCTCATAGAGCGGCTGTGAATGAATGCATCGGGCCTGCCGCCACTCAAACTGCGGCCTCCGCCGCCGCCGCCACCACAAAAGAATTCCACCTGGACATATTTCTGTGCACTGGCAATTACACAGACACCAGGCAGGGAGCTCAGCTCTTTTGTAATGGACCAACATATTTCTGAAACGCACTTGAACCCACTTAATATACTTATTTGGCTTTTTCTCACGAACAAAGAAAAGTATGGTGTCTTGGCTTGCGATGGCTTGTGTTGGGGTGCTCGGAATGCCAACATTTGTTTTTATGCTACACATACGTTTTGATATATTCCAGCATTCATTTCCTTTAAATTCCACCTTTGGCTTTTTTCATTTAGTTATAAGTTTTCATTAATCCTTTATGCATGGCCGAGCGATAGTGTTTGCATAAAGTTAACATATTAAACAGAAAAAAATAGCTTTATGTATTCATTGGTCATCCCATAAACCTAGCCTGAATTCACTCATTTTTTTAATATTTGCAAGCCAAGGCTGAATTTATGAATAACGTTCGAGCATAAAATGTGCAGTATCAAAATGATTCTCAGCATTGTGTCTGCTGGAATTATTATTTTTTCATTCTTGCAAATGCAGTATGGATATTTAGTCGTGAATATTTAATAATGCTCAGCTCTAAATATGTTGTCCCCATGGCGGTTTTATTAACAATTTATTGACTATGAACAGCAGGAATGCATAATGTATTTGCTTCTCAATTAGCACTGGTTTAGGCAGTGGAGGCGTGCACCCGAATGTTCGCGTCTCGTTGGCAATTCCCAACAAAAATTTTTTTGCAAAGATAATCCATCTCTAATTAAATTGCTTCCACTTTGTAGACGAATGGTACTCGCTGATATTATTTTTACATTTTTCAAGCCATTTAAAATAATATAGTGTCCACAACATGCCCCAGCAAACTCTGGGGGTCCATCCCTTGGCATCCCGCATCCCACACAGCTTGCAAGAGCGACGCCTCACAGACAACTGCCACCGTTGAACGTGTTGGACATTTCGGTCTCTCTACACATTTGCATGATCGTCATTTTGCCTCTGCAAATATGGTTAATTTCCTTAAACGTGGAGTCCACTTGGTTTGGGTCGACTACTACGCCTTGTGTGTGTCTGCCGAATTTGGCGCATGCCCTTGCTGCAGATGGTATACCGTTGCTGCTTTTACCATCCATCCACCCGTTGCTGGTTAGCAACAAACTGCTTTTTTATTTGCGCTGGGAGGGGGTTAGCGGTCATTGGTCATTTGGTCTTTTGCCGCATCTTGAGAGTACAACCGTGTGAGATATTAACGATATTAAGTGTTAAAACTATTGCTCATGCGCCGGTCACGAAAAAAAGAAATCAACAACAAACGACAAATTGTTCTCAAATATCACTCAGGAAAGCAATTTTTAAACACTTAATATACCTCAAGTCGAATGTTTAATTTCGTTATTTGTTTTTCTCTCATCATTGCTCCGGGCACTGTGTAGTAGTCCTGTAGGTGTTTCGCGGTTCTGTGTTTCTCCCTCGTGGGTCTGCTCTGCACATCCAGCGCCCACTCGTCGCTTTCGACCACGGACGGAAAAGAAGACAAAAATGAAACGGTGTTAAATGTCAGAGAGAGAAAAACGACGAACAAAAATTGCAAAAACTGAGAACGGGCGCAGAGGGACACTGATTGTGTTTGCTGGTGGAGGAAGCGACCGTGCGGCGTGGACGGGGCTCCGTGAGTGCGCAGTGCTGCGTGCACGGCGAGGTAGTGGTGCTGGTGCAGTGGTGGTGCGGTCACATTCCATTGCGCTAATCCGTCTGCAGCACGCCAGCTCAAGCAGAAAGTTGCGCGCCCACAACAACGGACCTTCCGCATCACAAATTTTCACGACCGTTGAGGTTTTTGTCTTTTAACTAATTTATTATTTTTTTAAGGTTTTTTTTTTCTCTCTCTCTTGTTTGGCCGCAGAACAAAGGCAACGAACAAAAAAAAACTTCCCACCAATGCATTCTCAATAAATAATAAGCAGTGCTTTCCCATTACCTACCAGCATTTTTTAGGGAAAACATACAATATCGCTGTCAAACTTGAGTTCATGCACGTGAATACTATCTAATGCCAACCTTTTAAGCGTCGCTCAATGCAAGGTACAAATGCATATCCCGCGGATTGCGAGCTGTTTACGCTGAACATTCATTCTTGGGCTCTTCTGAACAACAAGGCAGCAGTATGGTCAGCAGACCAGGCAAGCACAGGGTCACACCGCCATGATGCCCACATTACGATAATTGTTTGTGTTTTAGGAAAATCGAATTGAAGCTTTTTTTTTGGCCCACAGAACGGTCTTCACCTTTGGCTTTAGACCTCTGACCCTGCCCCCTCTTCCCCCATTTTACCCTTTCCATCCTTCACCGAGCTGGCTTGCGGGCAAGTTGAGAATATGGAACACTTAAGTAGACGTCTAGATTCCAAAAAATGAAGTCCAGTTTGTTTTTTTTGGGAAGGGGGAGGGGTTTCTTTCCTCGCTCTTTGATTGGTAAACTCAACTCATTCTGGGAGGAATTTTGACATCCACGAGCTATACATGTTCATCTTTCAACTTAAAAATACTGACACACGTTTAAATCCAATTAGATCACGTTTTAATTCACTCACAATAATGTCAATGCTCCACAACGTTACTTTCATGATATTCTTACGAAACATTTTCCCTTTCTTGTTTGTGTTACTTTGTTTTGCATATGTCTCTGCAGAGAGGCCGTCCTGGGTTTCGCCTGCTGCAGTCAGAACAAATTGGATACAGTTTATAGCACTTGCGTGAATCGAAACTGACCAAACGTAGCCCTTGGCAGGCTTACGTGAAACACGCGTAGTCGCTTGGCTTCGGCGTGCCTTTCCCTCGCAGGAGTTGGACGACCACTCCGACCAAACCAGACCCTTCACCGAGGCCCCCCCCCATTCGCGTGGTGCGCGGTGCGCCGCTGATGCGTGGTGCGCGGTGCGCCGCTGATCCGCGGTGCGCGTGACCGCCCCGTCGGCCTTCACCCGAGCTCACTCCGCAGAGGTGACGCTTCTAACGCGAGAATCTCGGCGGCGCTGCCTCCACGGGAATCCGATTCCAGGTTTGCGGGGATGGCGGGCCGGGGCTGGCGGCGTTAGCGGGGACGCTCGCAAGGGGTTGAGCTCAGCCGTACCTCGCAACGTAGCGAATTTGGCGTAACAGAAAGCTGGGAAATTGTGGAGACGTGTTGGCTGTCTGAGGATGTGACCTTTGTGCAGCTGACCACCAACACTCGGCTTGCAAAACTTTGTAACCATAGCTCGACTTCACAACTCCCAAAACGCTTTACAAGCGGATTCCGTCAAATTGTACGTGGGCATCGTACGTACTCCCTGAGTGTGCCCCCATATGCATTGCACAGAGTTCTACATGTGGAAATTAAAATAGCGGCTCTGTGAAATAGTTAACTGCTGAAACATCGTCTTGTGTTTTGTTAGCATAATTTGAATTCCCACATGCATCCTTTGTTTTGTCTTCAAACCTAGAGGGGAATAAAAGACGAATAAGGCAACAATAGTAGCGACGCGCACATTAATTATGAAGTAGAAAAACTGCGGCGCCTCCGCAGTTAAGTGTTGCCCACATTCATCTGGCCCCGAGCACCCGCACGCAGCTCGAGATGAGATCGCCAGCAGCAGCTTGTGCAGCAGCTGCAGCTTGTGCAGCTTGTGCAGCTTGTGCAGCTTGTGCAGCTGGTGCAGCTGGTGCAGTAACCCGCAGCCAAGGCCCTCTGTGCCGCACGGCTCCCTCCCATTGCCCGCGCTTTCTCGCCTTGCTCCACAAGCTCCGTCTCGTTCACTCTCCCCAATCGCCCCCATCCACCCCCTACACCACCACCCACCACCCCACCCGCTCATTGTATGACCTCCTTAAAAGCGCTGAATGCACAGACAGTTGATTGACGTCTGGTAAGGAGTACCGGGTGGTGAAAGCGAGGACGTGAGGTCTGCAGAGCGAGACGCGCAGTTCCCGCACAGACCTCAACTCTTTTTTTCCATTTTCCTCCGACCGCTTAAGTTGCTATTTTAATGCAATTGAATTGAATTCTATTTTCTTCCCCCCCCCCCCCCCCAATTTGTCCTGTTATATATACGCACATATACAGATCTGCGCCCACTGGGAGAACACTTGTCATTTTGTGAATTTCTTAAAGCAAGAGCCTCAATCCGAATTGCTGGTTCGAATGGGTTATTAAAAGGTTCGTCTTCGGAAGACTTTCTAAGCCGAGTCGGGAGCTTTGGAAAGCTGCTGTCAGGCTAAAATGTGTGTTTCTGAATCGGCTTGTGGTCACTGTCGCTGAACAACATTACGGCATGAACATCACAAATGAAAGCTCAAATATTGTTCAAAAGAACTCCATGGATTCCTCGTAGAGTCGTTTTTGTTCGTCTCCCAAACACCTAATGGGTGCCTTTGATTGATGGTCACGGGGGAGAAAGCTTTAGAGCTCGGATAATTAGTAATGGAAACACATTGCTGGCTGCAGCAATGTCTGGCTAATGCACCTTACCCTATCTTCTGAAGCTCGCTTGGCACTGAATAAGAACACAGAAAGTCGCGTAGAATATAGTTCAGCACTCCTTTTACATTTCAGAAGTTGAATTAGAAACCCTTGTCACCGTGTGTGTCGGTGCAATTTGAGCAAGTCACAGTTTCTTGTTTGTATCGTGGCAACTGAAATAGATGGATGGCATTCATATTACGTTCATTCTCCCCAATCACCCCCATCCATAGCTAATTCTTTTTCCATTAGAGTCCCGTCCCTTACAACGTTTCTTGGTCGTAATCAAAACAACATTTGGTGCGCAGAGTCACTTCTGCGTGTGCATGAGGACCCAAGTATCTGATTGGATTTGTCAGCTTATTAATTGCATGCCCCTTATCAAAATGCTGTTAGAAAACAAAGCCATGTTTAATTGGACAACTCGCTGATGGGTGAGCTTTTAAATTGTACTGTGCCGACTTTCGTATCGCCGGACGCACTCGGCACTTAAAACCATCATCTCTCGCCATCCGCAAGCGCTGCGTTACTTTTTGCCGAACGTTTTTCTTCTCGGCACGAGAGAGGTTGTTTTTCTTTCTCCCCCGTAAATCGTACTAATGGTAAATTAATCAAATATCGCTTCGTCTTCAGGAACGAGCGCGCGTGTTTGTTTGAGGATCCAAATGAAAAGAGGGAATTTTGAGGGGTTTTTTTTGCCCCCTTCCTGATTTTTTTTCTTCTTCCATCCGTCCGACTGAGCGATGTTTTTTTTTAGTTGCGAGCGGTGCGTTGACAAATGCAACGGTTTGGGGGGGGGTGCAAGAGAAGCGAGGTGTCGTCCCGACTTAACCAGGCCCTGCCTCACTGCCGTACCGCGTTATGCGTCATGTTTTGTGGTGGTGTTGTATTTATTTTACAGCTTTCCTTTTATCGTTTGTTGTATGTATAGCCGTTACAAAAAAAAAACTACGTGAAAATCATCACACAAAAAAAAGAAAACCTGTACATTTGAAGAACAAAAAAAAAGAGAAAATTTAAGTCTACCTCAAAAAGACTGGTACAGTAGTAATACTGTCTCAGCAGTGTTAATAAAGTTTTCAAAATGTGCATTCTTTAGTATGTGTAGTGCGCGTAGGTCATAGCTAAGACGTAGGGCGCTAGAGTTATTCCTCAATATGATAAGCGTGTCCTTTTTTGTGGGTCAACCAAATTTTGTTGGTAAAAGCTTTAAAATGTTGTCACCTCACTAGCAAATCACTTTTCGGCTGTGTCTGTGTTGGAAACAGGACCGCGGCGCAAGCAATGTTCCTTTTGTTTTGTTATTTCGGAAAGTTTCTTTTGTTGTTGCTTTTGAACGTTTCGTAAATAAATAACCGTTGAGCTTGTTTTTGTACAAATCGCAGATAATTAATTAATGTTGACGTACGCCGCGATCGAGTGTGTTCGGGATGACGAGCGGCGCACCGTGCCACACGGGGTGGGGGAGGACGTGTTCGCTTGAACTGCTGTACAGAGTATCCAAATCTTGCGATTCTCATATTTTGACGTCTGTAAAAGATCGTAGTCGTGAGACCAATGGGGGTGGGGGGGGGTATCCGTGTTCTCTTTGCGGGGGTGTGTGGCGGGGGGGGGGTCCTACCTCGATTCAAAATAAAACGCCCGATCAGTGTTTTAACAGAGAATAGTAGACCACAAAGCAAGACAGATATCAATTGAACAAGGTCATTTCCAGTCGTGTTTAGATTGTTTGTTTCCAGAATGTAGTTAATTCGCTTCCACATCTCATTGGGTTTTCATGTGATGGCACTTATTGACATGGCCACTGCATTGCACGTGAAGTAAAAAAAAAGTAAAGTACAATTAATGACTGAATTACAAAATTAAACCACTAATCCAAACTGAAATCGGGAAACACTTCCAACACAGTTACTAGCCAAAAATGAGACGCTGTCTGCTGAAATGTTTAATTTGAATCATAATTGCGCATTGCTTCATGGTGATGGGTTTCGTTGGAGTTTGCCGCCTTGGCAGTCTGTCTCTCTCTCTATATGATGCCATGGAATAGCTGTGAAGTCGAATGTGGTCATAGGCTCTGTTCTTAAACGATGTCTGCTTTATAGGCCGTGAATCTCCGATTCTGTTCTAATGTCGTTTCTGTGCTTATGGCGTGACATTTAAACTGTTGGGTAACTTTAAGTCGCGCGAGTTGCCAACTTTTGTTTGGCTTTACATCAGAGACTAAATTATTTAGTATTTTCAAAATCTCTAACCCCCCCCCATCCCTCTTTATCTTCTCCTTTTACGATCGGTGACATTTTACAGTTAAGATTACTTTTTTTCTTTGTTTCGAATCCTCCCACCTCCGCCCCCCTCCCTCCCCTTTCTTCCCCGTAGATGAAAACTAGTTTCCTTAGAACCCCGTGTATCAAATGACACAAGATTTGTGGCTTGAGAGATTTTTATGAGATACAAAATAACTTTATTGTATTTTTTGTTGTATATTTCCATGTTTTTTGAACATGGAAAAGGAGGCAAAAAACATACCTCAAATAAAACGGTCAGAATTTGTCCGTACGCTAATCTCGTCTCTCCTTTGCTGTGTAAACGTCTGCCCCCCCCCCCGCTGCTTGCATCGCCAAGACGATGAGAGTTCGATTGCTACGCTCACACAAGCCGCCCAAAGGCATTCACCATTCATCACAAACTATATTCTATGTTTAAAAACATTGTTACTCTGGTAACGCGCAAATGGCTTTGAGTCTGCAGGTAAAAAAAAACTTGGCAACCTTTTGGTATAAAAGTAAACTGTATCCATGACCTTCATTAATCTCCAGTTTACGAAGGGGCAGGGTAAGTGGAATTGTGCTCCACTCCACTCTTGCGCCTGGTGGCTCTGCTTTGCCTTGAGCGTGCTTGCACGTCTTTGTGCTGCCATTTCTCTGCTAAAATTACTCGCATATTTATTTCCTTTTGTCATTTTTCCCGATTGGGGTTCTCCACACAGCTGGCATTGGGACTTTGTGAGCGAGTTTTGCCCTGTCGCGCTTGCTGAGGATGTGCTGTGTTTTCAAGTGAACTGTTTGTCCTGAATGTATGCAAGCACACTCTCTTGCGTATTCCAAGGTTCCCCCTTGCCCAACCTCCGCCCTCTACACAATCCGTCAGCCCTCCTAGCTGTCGAATGGCAAATATTGTGCATTTGTCGCTATGTTGCTCTTACACACGTTCATCTCTTTAGAATTAAAATTTGGATTTTTTTTTAGTTGTTTTGTTTTTGTCCAGCTTATTTTTGCAACACGGGCTTCCAAGTTTGACGATCGACATCTGCGTTTGGTATTGGCGGAGCTGCCGCTTTGGCACACTGCACTTGCAATCTCGAGGTCCCAGGGCGGCAGCTGGAACAATTGTCAAGGTTATTACATCTCCCCGCCTCTGTCCATCCAGCATTGTGGTCGGGTACAGCACAGTTAGTCAATTGGCAGCGCGTGTGTGGCGGAGTGAAGGGTGGGCATCTCCTGCAAGAATTCCTGCCAGCATGGAAGAGAAGGCCAAACACCCACTAGAGGGGCATTGCAAAGCTCCCTCTGCTGGAGGCCCAATGTTGGCATGAGCAGGCCAGGCGGCTGCCCATTTGCCATGATTCTTTGAGGGTCATATGCACAACACAGCACCCCCCCCCCCCCCAATTGGCCTGGGATTGTAAAAGAGAAATTTAAAGGATGGAATGAATTGTTCCTCTTTCATGTTCACGATCTTATTTGGAGTAGTACTTGCTTTAACTTGTGGCGTGCAGGCCAAGCCAAATTTCCCACTGTATTCAGAGATTTGGATTCCTCCTCCTAGCTGAATAAATTGTAACATTGCACATCATTAAAGCTCTGTGTTTGGAAGGTCATTTGGACCTAAGAGTAAATAAACAAATGAACATTTTCTAAAGCTTTGCTTACAAGTCACTGGGTGGCTCAAAAGAGCCATTACCGGAGCAAGACGACCAAGCCTGCACCTCTGAGACATCTCGGCCTCCAGCCCCAGGGGCAGAAAAATGAGAAAATAAACATCAGTCCACAAGGGCCCTCGTATGCAACAAAAGAACTAATAAGCATTTTTTTTCCTCTCCTAATGTGGTCACACTCGCCACTCACGAGTCCAGGCAACCACAGGTGCAGAGCAGAGCGTGGACCGGCGGTCCCTGTGGATGAGGATCTGCAAGAAGGGGTATTGTTCTTATTGGGCCAACAAAAAAAGTCGGAAGTGTCTTGATGAAGCGAGACGTATTCTCGGCAGTTCGAGCGTCCACTCCCTTCATTAACTTAAAGCAATGCAAATTCGTTTCGTTTGTTTTTTTTACAAATTGCGTGGCCTGTGTTTTGTTGGTGGCGCAGTTAAGATCGGGGAATGTCACTTGCCACCTTTAAAAATAAAAAATAAACACGTCTGCTGCCGTTGCCATACGAAACCTGTGGGACTTGCTTGGCACCACTCCTGCAAAGGAACAAAGAGGCAGGTTCACGTGTACAGAACTTCACTTTCGCTGCCAACTTGAGGTGGAGCGGTGGCGCAGCGATTACAGCGCTGTGCTATGAACCAAGTGACCCGAGTTCGATGCCGAGCCACGGCTCGCAGATCAGCGGGCGGGTGACAACTGAACTGGTCCTGCGCCCATTCACCCCACCCCCATTCGCAAACCCGCAATGACCAGCGCGGTGAAGTATGGTCAAACAGCCCCCATGACTGACGTGGTGTGGAGAGGCCTTCATCCAGCAGATTCACTATGGGCTAAACATGTATATACAATTTACTGTTAAAAATATGAAGGCTAAAGGGAGGACATAATAACCAAACGTAACAAAATCATAATCTAACAACAATCCATTGCTAGATGAAGGCCTCCAGAAGCCACCATCTCGCCTTGTGGTCCTGCAACGCGATCACCGTGAAGACACTGCCGCCCTACACGATCAACGTCACCGCATTTCATCAGGAGATCATTTTGCCGTTCCACATGAGATTTTAACAAAATGCCCGGTATTTTTTGTTGTTGTTGGGCTGTTAGCTTGGGGCTGGCAGAAGTGGGGGGAGGTGGTGTGGGTGATGGTTGCAAGGTGGGACGGGGGTGTGGGTGTGACCTGCGCGAGGCCGCGGTGCGGTGGCGTTGGCTTGGGGGGTCTTGTGTGCACCAGGCCCCCTCAAGGCACCGGGGCCTAAGCTGGGTCAGGGGGTGCTGGGGCAGTGTGGAGGCGGGGGTAGGGTTCGGTGTTGGGAGGACAGAGATAATCACAACCATCTGTGGCCCGGCTCACGTAACACAAGCCACATTTCATCGGCTCTCTGGATTGACCACTCATCACAGGAGAGAGAAAATGAGAATTTTCATGCGTACTTGGGAGTCCAAAACCACAGCACCCCACCCCACCGACATCACCAACACAGAAACCGCTTCTATTTTACAGCTCACGTGAAGAAACAAAGAACTCCAAGCACATTTCATTGCCGCTCCGGATTTGCCACGTGAAGAGAGTGAACGAGCAATATATATAAAAAAAAATATTGTTTTAAACTTATGTCAATTTCTCGCTCTCAGAAAATACAATGTGGGCTTTATGTTTACTGAAAAGAGATGTGACTTCAAAGTTAACATTTGATGCTTGATATATGGCATGTGTAGTATGTCACGAAAATTAATTCCTAAAACTTACAGTGTCCTAATGGGAAATCTGGACTGGTTAGTTTCACGTTGTTCATGAGGAGCCCTTTGTCAATTCACTGTAGGTTGGGGGCCCTCCCCACACCGCGGGGGCTGTTTGACCATACTTCACCATGCTCGTGCCGCCTCACTCGCGTGATTCTTGCGGTAAACTTTACACTGAATGTGTATTTCGCCTGACTGGCCTTGCGCCGTGTTTTACGACCATGGCCCCTGGCGGCTCCGTTTCCCTGGGCTCGGTGTTCTTCGCGTAGCGTGGGACACCGCCACACACACCACACACCATACACACACACCATACATCATACAACATACACACACCACACACACACCATACACACACACCATACACACACCACACACACACACTACACACACACACACCAAACACACACCATACACACACACCACACACCACACACACAACACACCGCACACACACACACCACACACACCATACATACACACAATACACACACACCACACACCACACACACACCATACACACACACCACACACACAACACACACACCATACACACACCACACACCACACACACAACACACCACACACCATACACAAAATACACACCATACACTCACACACACAACACACACCACACCACACACCATACACACACACCACACACACACACCACACACCATACATCATACACACACCACACACACAACACACACACCATACACACACCACACACACAACACACACCACACACACCATACACACACCACACACACAACACACCACACACACAATACACACACACCACACACACACCATACACACACACCACACACACACTACACACACACACCACACACCATACATCATACACACACCACACACACACCATACACACACACACCACACACACAACACACACCATACACACACCACACACACACCACACACACCATACACACACCACACACACACCATACACACACACACCACACACAACACACACACCATACACACACCGCACACCACACACACAACACACCACACACACACAACACACACCACACACACACCACACCATACACCATACACATACATACACACCACACACAACACACACAACACACACCACACACACCACACACACACCACACACACACACCACACACACACTCCATACACACCACACACTCACCACACACACCACACACTCACACCATACACACCATACACTCACACCACACACACACCACACCACACACACCACACACCATACACACTCACCACACACACCACACACACAACACACACACCATACACACACCACACACACAACACACCACACACACACAACACACACCACACACACACACCACACCATACACCATACACATACACACCACACACTCACCACACACTCACACCATACACACCACACACACCATACACTCACACCACACACACACCACACCACACACACACCATACACACTCACCACACACACCACACACACTCCATACACACCACACACCATACACACACCACACACCCCACACACACACCACACACACACAGCAAACACACACCATACACACCACACCATACACACACCACACACACACCACACTCGCCACACACACCATACACCACACCATACACACCACACACACACACCACACTCACCAAACACACCACACACCATACACATCACACACACACCACACTCACCACACACACCATACACCACACCATACACACCACACATACTACACACACCATACACCACACACCCACCATACACCACACACACTCCATACACCACACACACACCATACACACAACACACACACCACACACACACCACACACACCGCACACACCACACACACCACACACACACACCACACACACCACACACACACCACACACACACCACACACACCACACACACACCACACACACACCACACACACACCACACACACCACATACACACCACACACACACACCACACACACCATACACACCACACACCCATACACACCACACACACACCACATACACACCACACACACACACCACACACACCATACACCCCACACACCCATACACACCACACACACCATACACCACACACACACACTACACACACACCATACACACACTCACACCACACACACAGCACACACACACCACACACACCACATACACACCACACACACACCACACACACACCACATACACGCCACACACACGCCACACACACACCACATACACACCACACACCACACACACCATACACACCACACACCCATACACACCACACACACCCCACACACACCACACACACGCCACACACACCACACACACCATACACACCACACACACACCACACACACACCATACACCACACACACCACACACACACCATACACCACACACACACACCACACACACCATACACACACCACACACACACCATACACACCACACACACACCACACACACCATACACACACCACACCACGCACACCATACACCACACCACACACACAGACGCGAACTCCGCTCATCAGACTCCTATTGCCGCCGTCCCCCGCAAATCATTCTCTCGCCGTTTTTAAAGTCGCCCGTAGCGTCGTCCTCCTACCCCCGCCCGCCCGCCCGCGTCTCTCCCCATCCCCACGCGGCTCTAGCTCGAGCGAGAGAAGGCGACGAGCAGCAGCAGCAGCAGAGAGAGGAGGAGGAGGGGGGGGGGACCTCGGGGCTCGGTGAGTGCGCGCGCGCCCCTTTGTGCGCTCGCGGCACTTTAGGCTCACGGTCACTGAGGCTCTTGAATGCGCCGCGGATTTTTTTTCTTCTTTTATTTTCTCTCTGTCCGTTAACTTGGCTCGGCCGCCCGGAACGCGTTATCACCTGGTCATCGCCACGCACACGTGGGGGGTGGGGGGGGGTCTCCGGGTCTCTCGCCCCGCGTGGCTCTTTTCTCGTGGGGGTGCGGAGGGCGTGGAGGTGAATCGGTGGCAGAGATCTGCTGGGACACGACGAGTGGACGGGGTGGGGGGGGGGCTGCGTCTGTGACATCTCTCCGGATTTGTGCCGATGTCCGATGCTGGGCGGTCAGCAACACCTTGAGACAAATTGTCTCATTTTAATTATTTAAAGTCGTCCCTTGTTTTTCGGCTGGCGTTTTGATCACCGTGCTGTTGATGCCCTCCGATTTCTGTTCTTGTAGTTTTCGATGTGTTCCATGTTTCGTTTGCAACTTTCGTACTAAATTTTGGCTTACAACTTTCGTGACTGCTGGAATTCATATTCTTTGGTTCTTTCGGTAAAGTCGCGTAGATAGAAAATAATAATTAAGTAAATAAAAAGAGAACATTTAAAAAATAAGTTTCGATCGAAACACAAGCGGTCGTCATCAGGAAAAGGCAAACTGTTTATAAAGTTTAAAAATGGGCATAGCCCAAGTGTCAGCAGCATGGGCGGGGCAGCTGATGTTGATGTGAGTGTTGGTGGTGGTGGTGGGCAGCGATGGTGGTGAGTTTACACCGATTAAATGGATGGTGGTGGGAGTCAGGTTTTAGGTAGGCATCAGTATGGGTGGCTTTCCTGTAGACAGAGTGGCTCATTGAGCCATCTGGTCTCTTTTTGATTAGGACACCCAAGAAAGGTAGCATGCCATCCATCCTTTTCTACTTCTATGGTGAATTTGATGGCTGGGTGTATGGAATTGATGTGGTTGAGCAATTGGGTATAGAGCTGGTCGGCCATGTGGCCATATGACAAACGTGTCATCCACGTACCTCTTCCACAAGGACGGGCGTAGAGTGGATATCTGGATGGCGTCTGTCTCAAAATATTCCATGAAAACATTGGCTACAACCAGAGATAAGGAGAACCCATTTGGGTGCCTTCCGTTTGTAGAATGTTCCATTCCAGGTGAAGTATGTTTTGGTGAGGCAGTGTCTCACCAGGGCCCGGTACATCAGCATTCAATCCTTGTTGGACCAAATCTTCAATTATTGTAATGCTATTGGGCACAGGAACTTTGTGAACAAAGAAACTACATCGAAACTAACGAGCAAACCGTTTGTTCTGTTCAATTAATTAGGCTGAATCAGTAATGATGCTGTTCGTTTTTGTAACGAGGCTGTTGGTGGGAACTCTATTATTTTTTGTGTAGCTACCATCATTAAGTAGGTCCTGAATTTTGTTATGGTATGTGGTTTTGTCCATGATGACTGTGGCATTGCCCTCGTCGGCTGAGAGGATGACGATATCATCCCTCTTTTTCAATTGAGATAACTCAAAACGCTCCTCCTTACTGATGTTGCTGACTGGTATCTTAGCGCTTTTGAGGGTTGCAGCGATTTGAGATCTTGCCACGTCTGCAGCGGTGTGTCCCAACACCTTAAGGGCGACATCGACCTGGGCAATGATGTCATCCACTGGTATGTGTTTGGGGGTGACTGCGAGGTTCAACCCTTTAGCCAGAACCGATTTTAGACCATCGGAAATTTAACTATTACTCATTTATAACAACCTTGTCAACGTCTAACTTTTTAATGTGTGGATCTGGTTTCTTCTTGGAAAGGAGGTTGAACTTGGAAATATGTTTATCTTCACATTTAGCTGACATTGTCGCGGCTGATGAAGCAGTCATGTTATCTACATGTTCCCAAGCAGATGTAGTAATTTTTTATGTCAATGTTAAGTGTGATTTTAAGAGTGTCTTGTCCACATGATTTAGTTCAGTATGGAGCAGTCTAATTCTCTCTGAGATCAGGGCCAAGCCAGCCCTGCACAACATTCGTTTGGCATTGGGAGACGTAACAGCAGCAGTGTCTCTGTGTCTCTCTGTCATGTTTTATCGTGGTTTCAGGTTGCTTGTTTGATCTTCGCTTTTTTGTTATACTTTACCTCCCAACTAGGCATACGTATTAGTACATCACCGGATCGTGAGAACTGGCAGCTTGGGGAAGCCTTCATCCAGCAGTGGACTGGCCACGTTTGGTGATAATGATGAGAATGTGTACCTGTTGCTCAAGCCGCTTCACCACAAAGCAAACACGGTGTGCACGGGGAAAATAAACACGCGGACGAAATGCTGAAAATGTGCAGGCTGCAGGAGATCAAATGCACACGGGGTCAGATGGCGACAAAATATCTCATTATTCATAGGAATATATTTGTAATATATACAAGCACAATTAGCCAAAACTCACCGCATTCCTCAGCAGCACTGCCCGAAAGAGGGGAATATACACACAATAGGCGACGCTTCTCTGCTCTGAAACCAGGGCCGTTACCCAAATCGTCTCCGTGCTACGACGAAGAAGAAGAGGAGCCATTCCCCGCACAGAGCCACCTGTCATGTCTCACAGTATTCCTCCTATTCATATCCCTGGTTCTTTCGGTAAAGTCACGCAGAAGGGAAATTATAAAATAATACAAATATTAAACAAGAATAATTAAAAATTGTTTTATATAAAAAGTGTTTTATACTTTTTATTATTTTATATTTTTTTTATTTTATTATTTCCCTTTTACGTGACTTTACCGAAAGAACCAAGAATGTGAATCCCTGCAGTCACGAAAGCTTTCAATCTAATAGTATTCCTCCTGCTTATGGCAATGTTATTGAGGAGCGGCGTTGAGTCTTCCTTACTCAGCCCCGTGAGTTACCCGGGTACCAGGTTGCGGTGGTTACCATCTGTCTCGCAGCATGCCTTCCCCAATCGCAACAACAGCAACAACAAAATCACAGGGGCTGCGGGCATCCGAGTAACAAAGTCACCATCCATTTCTCCGCCAAGAGGGGGGTGTTCCTTGTTATTGTTTTAGGTGTGGGAGGTGGGGGTGGCGATGTCTGCAGTGTTGCTTCCTCTGCGAGCTGGAATGCCGCTTTGATTTTGGTGTGGAATGATGACCACACGCTGTCTTCGTGCCGCCCGAAGAATTCCACGAAACCCTCTGCGGGCAGCGGAGAAGTTCTTCGACGATGATGATCCAAGTGGAAACAAACGCGCGGCTCGGAGCGAGCGAGCGGCTCGGAGCGGAGTTACGCTGGTGGCACCCACGAACTTGTATCCCGCTGGAATGTTAAGTGTGCACGTGTGTGTGTGTGCGCGTGTGCGTGTGTGTATGTGTGCGTGCGTGTGTGCACGTGTGTGTGTGTGTGCCCGTGTGTGCGTGTGTGTGTGCGCGTGTACGTGTGTGTGCACGTGTGTGTGTGTGTGCACGTGTGTGTGTGTGCGTGTGTACGTGTGTGTGCACGTGTGTGTGCGTGTGTGTACGTGTGTGTGTGTGTGTGCGCGTGTGCGCGTGTATGTGTGTGTGCGCGTGTGTGTGCGCGTGTATCTGTGTGCGCGTGTGTGTGTGCACGTGTGTGTGTGCACGTGTGTGTGTGTGCGCGCGTGTGTGTGTGCGTGTGTGTGCGCGCGTGTGTGTGTGCGTGTGTGTGCGCGTGTGTGTACGTGCGCGTGTGTGTGTGTGCACGTGTGTGTGTGCGCGTGTATGTGTGTGCGCGTGTGTGTGTGTGCACGTGTGTGTGTGTGCACGTGTGTGTGTACGTGTGTGCGCAGAGACGGAGAGCGATGGGCCCAGTGGCTATCGCACTGCACCATGAACCTGGCACAATGCGTCCGAATCTCTGACACGGCTGTCATCATCGGTAGCGGGTGATATCACAAATGTGTCGGGGCCCTCTCCCCCTAGGTTGATTCAGCCCTAAATGAGTGTCCCTGTTGCAGTGTGCTCAGCGTTGTTACTGGAAGGACAACGGCGTCTTGGGGCGTGGTGCAGACCACCACCTCCACCTCGTGTGTCATGCAGACATTGATACTGGTAGGAACCCACTGGTTCCACCAGCCCACAGGGGATTATTGTGTCCGTCCGTCGTGCAGGGAGGGGCTGGGTGGGGAGGGTGGGGAGGGGCTGGGTGGAAAAGGTGGGGAGGGACTGGGTGGGGAGGGGTGGGAGGGGAGGGGCTGGGTGGGGAGGGGCTGGGTGGGGAAGGGCTGGGTGGGGGGTGGGAGGGGTGGGGCTGGGTGCTGAGGGGCTGGTCACCCCGTGGTGCCCTTATAAAACTCAACGTTTAACCTACTCACGCCGGCTTGTGCCCGCCCTCACAGTCGGGCATATTTGCGGAATACCCCACGCCGCCGTTGACCCTGGCCATTGACTGAGCAACCCAACAACGTTCCTACCAGCTCCCTCCAGCCAGAGGAACGTGTTTTGTGCTCGCTGACTGCACTTGCTCCAACAGTGTTGAAGGCTGCATGGCTTGCTGTGTGTGCACGTGTGTGTTGAGATATCGCAGAGGTGGGATGGGGTGGCCTGGCTCTGACCATGACAATCCTTTCGTCAGATTTCTTGTTACCGAATGGGTCCCCATTCTGCAGGTCTCTGTGAGTGACGTGAACATTTTTACGTGAAAACTAGTCTCCCTGAAGCAAACCACTTGACACAAATGCTTTAGAAAAATAAGTTCTCGCCAATTTGTATTGCGATCGTCTTCAGTGGTTTTCGTGAAATTGGTTGTGATGTCGCGTGTGGAAATTGAGTCTCATACATCAACGAAACGTTGATAATAACTTTAAATACCACTACAATGTCACCATGTCGTCATACGGCCACCCAATCGACGGAATTTCCCTATAACTAGACTTAGAAATGCGATGTAGGTGACGTTAAATTGTACATTTATGTTGGGGAGGAATCGAACAATGCACGGTCTGCGGTTCGAACGTCCATTCCATGCTGCTGATTAAGGTGGTGTGCACGGATCGTCGTCCACACTGTACTGTTTTACTGTACTGTTCACACTGTAGTGTACTGTTTTACTGTACTGTTCACACTGTAGTCTACTGTTTTAGTGTGCTGTTCACACTGTAGTCTACTGTTTTACTGTACTGTTCACACTGTAGTGCACTGTTTTACTGTACTGTTCACACTGTAGTGCACTGTTTTACTGTACTGTTCACACTGTAGTGCACTGTTTTACTGTGAAAGTAAAAGTAAGTCATGATGGCCGAGGCCATGAAATAATGTATACAGGTAGGAGGAACAACAGTTCCACACTGCCCACCAGGGATTATTTGTCTGTCGTGCATAGCCCCTCCCAAACATGTAGCACGCTCCCGGATTGGTTGAAGTGCGTCACGTGACCGCGAGCTTTCTGTTGTGCACGAATGCGCTGTCCAACCAAGTTCCTACCTGCCCACTCCGAAGGAACGTGTGTTGGCACGTGGGGTGAGAGGAACTGCAAGATCCAGCTCGTTGTCGCTGAGCTGCGTTGGCTTCTTGGTCGCTGAACGAATGCGTTGTCAGGTCGCACGGATTGCACACAAAGTGCTCGCCACACAGGAACGACAATACCTGGCTGAGCTCCTCAAGGGGCATAAATCTTCTTCCCGACATCCTTGCAGCGGCAGCAGCAGCGGATTTTGGCTAACCATGGAACAAAGGCGGTCACTGCATCGCGTGCTTTCAGATGCGCGTTTGCGGCCGTCTGGAACGCTCTTCCTTTCGATATTAGGAAGCCACTGGAGCTGTGCACTTTTAAATCCTCATCTAGATTGACACACTCATCGCTTTACAACTGATGTTTGTGTTTAGTTTGATTGGCTACTTTAACTCCTCTTCGCTCCACGGTTGGCTTCGTACAATGCGCACGAAGTTCAACATTCATGGTGCAAGTGATAGCAGAAGTGTCATGAGAAACTAAAGCAATTACAATGCCTCCTAACGCATCAATAATCACAGTGTCATGTAGTATTTTTTTATTTCGTGATTTATTGAGCATTGTTTTCTCAAAGTCATCGATTTGACCATTAAGTATGCGCTTAAACAAAGGTTTGCTGCATTAATAAGTGAGATGTTTGCACGTAGTACGCGATCCCGTAACTGCAGCAAAATAATTTACCTCTGGTATTTGTTTCTGTTTTTAGGGCATAGGGATTAATCTGGTTTCACTATTCATTTGTGCGCGTAGTCAGTGCTGCTCCAACAGGCTTACACAATAACATGCTAATGGTAGTATATGAGACGTGAGTTTGTGATTGTCGCAGAGAGGAAAGAAAGATATCGACATTTTTGCCGGCAGTCAATCTGATTTTCCCACTCAGTGACCGTGAAACACCCGGTTATAGTAACGAAGCTGTTATTTATTGTGCGAATTACACACTGCCTGCCTCTCATCGGCCGTGGTCTATCCACTGCTAGACCACGGCATGTGGTGTATCATGACCGAGGAGCAGCATCCAAGCCGTCTCGTCTTTGAGGCGGCGGGCACTGGTCAGGATGTGACACCGTGGAAGGGCGCCTTGCACGGAGGTAATGAATCACGTGCGTCGCCCGGAGACGTCTTACTTTATGACACGTGCAGGACACGCCGGCTCATTGTGGCATAATCACGCGATCACGAACACAGGCATGCAACATTGCCGAATCATTTTTGGTTGTGATGCCGCGGTCGTTGTGAACGTGAGCAGGTTTGCTGCGTTTCGTTGTTTTTCCCAGACCGCTTTTTTTGCGTTTGAATGTCTTTTTGTGATTATTGAGAATTACAGAGCCACGCATTATCTGTGAGCGTTCCACGATTGATCTCAATATCGGCATTCGGCTTTTGTGAGTGAGCACCACGTGACAGCGTGCGTGTGCATCTGTGTGGGGACGCCCTGCGTACGTACGGGTTGTCTTTCCTTGAGAGACGCGAAGCTCCATCAGGACAACATCTTCTCTGGCTCACAACAACAAAAACAACATTGAGACTCACCTGCCTCGGCTCCAGGCTGCACGGTCTCAGATTCGACTGCACAGGGAGTTCGCGGAGACACGGGAGGTTTCTGAAAGGCACCTCTGAGTTCGGCACCGCAGATAGAGCACAGCTGAGACTGTGAGATCGTGCACACTGCTGTAGCCAGAACAAACTCACGCCCCCCCCCCCTTCCCGTTTCCCACTGCTGAAAGCTTAGCACCCTTCCAAATCCCTACAGTCCAGCCAAACGAATGTTGGAACAATATTGAGCGCAAGTGGTGGCTTTTTCTTGAAAGTTTGCACCAACCCCTGTATGCCCACACAGCTCCCGTGTGGCTGGATAAAGGAGGCTTCATTGTGACGTGGGCTAGAGAAGTGGGCACAGGAAGAGACCGGGAGGCGAGCGAGCGTGATGACGGCTGCCGCTGCCTGCGGTCGTGTCCGCCCTGGGCGGGTGCACGAAGACCGACGAATGAAACCGCCCGAGCAGCTGCTGCGGGTCGTGCCACGACTGTGCTGATGCCAGCCAAACACATCTGGGTCCGTCCCGTGGCCTCTCATCAGCAGGCCCTCGGTGGAGGAGGACATCGAGCCTGCAAGCTGGCTCCGGGGAGACGTCACTGGCATGTCACGGTGGATGGCAAATTTGTTGCCGTGATTTTTCATCGATGTCGGTTGACGTGGAGGCGCTGTGCGGATTGTTACACCTCACAACGCTGCACATTTACACATTTGCGTTGTCGTATTCTTGGTTCTTTCGGTAAAGTCACGTAGAAGGGAAATAATAAAATAAATAAATATAAAACAATAAAAATTCTCACGACGTTTCGACTGCAACACAAGCAATCATCATCAGGTGTGAGAATTTTTTTTGTTTTATATTTATATTATTTTATTATTTCCCTTCTACGTGACTTTACCGAAAGAACCAAGAACATGAATCCCTGCAGTCGCGAAAGCTTTAAATCAAAATTTGCGTTGTCGTTGACGAAGTGTCGGGACTGCGGTGCTTGAGCCGCCGAGCGCTGGGCCTCTGCCAGTCTCGATCCGCATCGCGCCGATCATTGATCCGCCACGGCCTTCCCACGCATTTGGGACGAGGGGCAATCAACGATCGGCCCGCGGACTCGGATAACCGCGATTAAAAATACCGCAGCCAGCACTCTCGCGCCGCACATCAACTTTCATTTCGCAAGTTTTCCCGTGCATGGAAATTGGGCGCGATATTGACACCGCCTTGCGTATCGATGTGCGGCCCTTCGATGTATTACACAGCGCCGGGATCTGCTGAATATTAAGGATGAGCGCTGTGGTCAATACGGTCCCGGTGACTTTGACAGCTTGTTACTGGTATTGACATGGGCGATAGAATTACAGAATTACATTATTTGTTTATATTCCATGCCCCCCCCCCTCCGTCTATCTCACTGTACCGATAACGCCGCCACATCAACGTAAGTGAACGTTGTGCCGTACGCGATGCAGTTGTTTAACCCCCCAGAAATGTAATTTACACAAAATATTCATTTCCAAGCGAATAGTTCCGTGGTTATTTCATGGTGCAATGTTTGAGCACACCCTCATTTTCACATGTACTGTATATACTCTACCATTTTATTGTGGATATTTACGATACATCGACAATGATGTATCGTAAATAGCGATTAGCGCACTGCACCGTGAGCCCAGCGACCTGAGTTTGAATCCCAACCCCATGCAGTGTCAATAGCGATCGACATCTGAACCGGTCCTGTGACCTTCACCGTCCGCCAACCTGCACCGAGCGACGTGGTGAGGTTGTGGTCAAATAAGCCTCGTGACCGACACACTTAGGGCGGCCTTCATCCACCAGTGACTTGAGAAAGAGCTCTAAATTATAATCATTGTTATCGCCACCATCAAGTATAATAACATAAATGACCACACGATGCAGCAGTGTACACCGTCACGATACATCTGATTTGCTACGTCAATAGAATTGGCCAAACATCCCATGTGGCAGGACCTTTGTTGAAAAGGTCTTGAGACTCGGTGAGACTTTGCTGGATAAATAATTGGTGTTCTTATTTCGCCTCGATAGAGATAACAGACATTTAAGGTCGCTGTGATGCTATTTTTTGGACACTGTCCTTTATTTAACCTTATGGGCTTGAAGGAGTCCCAGGCACTCGTATTTGTAGTAAATTTTCATCTGTAAGCTATTTAGACAGAAAAAAAACACAACAGCCCACTCATTTGGAATATTTTATAACAGCAGGGTTGTAATGTTTTTGTATACAGCGAAGCATTTCATTCAAAATCGCGAACGTCCTTAACATCATCATCATCATCATTGTCATCAGCATTAATCAGGAACAGTATTGTGCCTCTGTCATGAATATCCCTACATAATTGGCAAGGTAATCGTCAATCAATTATATCAATCACCATTCATCATCATTACAGTTAACACTTAATTATCATAATCATCGGCATGCATTATCCTAATCATACCCATCCAATGTGTTACACATTGGATTGCTCTACGCACCCCCCCCCACCACCACCATAGATTAATTTGTGAAATTCGTCCACCGGATGAATTGTAAAGTATGAGCGCGGTAGAAGCCTTAATAGCAAAACAAACAAGCCGCAGGAGAAAAAAAAAACCCTGCGGTTGATTTCTCTAAAATGCATGCAAATTGCCCGGCTTGTTGTCTTAAATCACAGCAGGAGCCCCATCTCGAGGATTAATTTACAGACAAGAACTCGGCCAAATTGAACCACACCTTGTGTGTGTTTCTTTCGCAGGGTAATCAACGCCACGCAGAGGCATATAGATACAATTTGCGTACCTAACTCATTTATCACACGTAATGATACTCGAGTCCACCCTTTACGTATGGTTTGATATATTGAGTCCTCAAAATGTAATTGCGCATAGCGTCGCTTGAATAATTGAAGAGTAACCTCCAACGCAGTAATTACTTGCAGTGGCGATCCACGTCAGTCGACATTAGCGAGGTAAGTGCCGGGCCACTCGCTATTGAATGTATATCGCATGCAAGCGGTGCACATTGAGGACCCCCCCCCCCCCCACTTCTCAACCCCCCCCCCCCCCACGCAAAGACAAAGATCCCCCGTGTAGCCTACGCAGGCTGTTGGGGCAAGTGCTGTTAGCGAGCACCAACGAAGGTCGGCACGGTACACGAGGGGGTGGGTGGCCAGCACCATGTCCGACCGCCTTTGTCTCCCCGGTGGCGATGTTTACACACCGCACCAGGTGCTCGTTTGAGGCTGTCGACATAGGGGAGGATCGTTAAGATGGATGTGTGTTGAACTTCTTTCGCGCCGTACGTAGCCAACCGTACTCGTCGGAGGTCCGGGAGTAAGGGACAACAACCGAAACACAACGAGCGGTTCTCAATAAATGAGTTTTCAGTCAAGAGAATCGTCACCGGTGTTGGCCGTGAGCGGGAATCAAACTGGGGGGGGGGGGGGGGGGGCCGGGTTCGCAGCGCGGCGCTGACGGCACCGAGGGACACCCCCCACACAGACGCGCCAGCAGCGCACGTCGACGAGACGCGCTCGCAGAGACTCGCGGAGACTCGATCGCGCGCGCGGAGAGTTCGCGCGCGCGAGCGGCGCGAACGGCACGGAGACACTCCCACTGGGCCGCACAGACGGCGTATCGGCGAGGTTAATGAAATGAAGGTGGCGTCGACCGCTGGATCCTTCGATGACAGCCGCTCTCACGCCTCCCCCGATTGATTGGCATTGGCAGTTGCCAATACAGATCGAGGTTTCGCCATCTCATCAAATAATCATCAACATCGTCGCGGCACTCCTCCTCCTCCTGCGGCCACCTCGTTCACCCCAGCGTCCTGGGCGCGCTCGCCATTGTCATCGTCGTCATTTTGAGAAGAGGTGGTGGTGGTCACAAGGCACCCCCATTCGACGTGACCTCCAGCTCCTCTTGGCTTGTGGGGGAGGGGCGGGGGCTCTAGTAGAGGTGTTTTGTGGGGGGCCAACGTAGCGCTCATTCACAGCGCTAAGCAGCAGCGTGAACGTTTTGCGGTGCAGGGTCCGCCGCGCCTACCCTGGGTCATCGGTATGTGTGTGTGGTCGTCGTCGTTGTGGCACAGGGTGATGGCTTCTGCATCTCACGTCGTCATATTCGCACTCGTCGTTAAATTGGTCGCCACGAGGAAGAGACAGCGAAGCTGTTTTGTGAACTTTCGTAATAAAAAAAAATGGTTCGAAAAATATTTATTGGATTGTGGAGACAAGCTGCCTCTTTGTTGTGCTGAGTGGCCAATAGCGCGATGCTTTGTTGGCTGCTGCTGCTGCTGCTGCTGAATTTGCCATCTCGTTTTCCACCGTCACTCTCTTTCCCGCCGCGCATGCACTCACCGAATCAAGAACTCCATTATTAAAATAAGCGGCACAAGACCACACTTGAGAACACATTCTTTTAAAATAAAATCCCCTCCTCTTTATCCCTTCCGCAAGATGTCTCAGGAACGTGCGTCCTGGAATTCCATGCTCATCAGCTTGCCGAGTTGATCAGCATCATTTCTGGTGGGGGCGTTTGACGAAGTGGGTTCAGTTTAGTTTTGCTCGCTCCCTTGTTAATGTATAATTCATTGGCAAAGGTTAGTTTTGGAAAGTGGTGGGAGTAGTGAACAGCGTCCAATTTGCAATCATAAACTTTTTGGCCGTCAATTCCGTTGTAATGTTGAACGACGTCTCGTGGCTGCTTCGAGGGGCTTCGCGAGGCGCTTGGAGAGGCGCCCGGGCTCCGCCTTTAGAAATCTTGTGCGGAAACTCTCTTCCGCGCAAAGAATAACTCGTGCGGCAGCCACAGCTAATGGGGAACCGTGTACCTCGTCACGCGCGCCGGTCCCGCGAGCGACATCACAGTACAAACGTCTCGACAACGCAGCTCGGCCACGGACGTGTGCTCGGCGGTAGGCAGCGGCAGGAATATATTTAATTCAGAGCGCATTAGCTGGCCGGCCGACGCAGCGTTGTGAATTTTTCATACACTAAATAGATGCTAAGCCATTCCAAAAAAAACAGCGGATTGCGAAAACTCGATCTCTCCACTTTCATCGCAACCGCCCACTTGATGGTTTTTAGCCGTGGGGGGGGGGGGGGGTGTAGCGTGTGATGAGCATGCTCGCTGGTCTAGCGACGAGCCCCAACTCGTTTGTGGGATGCGGGCAGCATTTAGAGCCATCGAGGGCAGCGCCGGTTGTGAGTTTTGAGGCTGATCAAGGCCATCACGTGGGGGCTGTTCCGCTTGTGAGACGCGGCCTCGTTGTGCGCGGGACGCCCTTGCCTCGGTCCATCGGTCCGTTCGGCGCTCGGATTCACACGGATCGGAAACCCCAATTGAGAAATGCAACCACTTTCTTCAAAATTTTAATTTGGCATTGCTGAATCGCTATATAAGAAGAGTAAATCAGTTTGTAAGCGAATTCAAGTGCTGCAATAGTTCAGGCACTGATGTCAAGTATTTTTCTCCAGATAATTAAGATGTGGGTATAAGTGCGGAGATAAGTTTTTGCCGGTTTTGAAAGGCATTTGAAACAAATTGGGAACCAACACTCAAAGCAAGAAGGCGAAAGTGATCTGCTAATGTCAACTCTATTACTGTGGTTCCAGCAACTCTTTTCTTGCCACAGAAATATAGATAATTCGACTCGAAGATTTACAAACTGTAATAAAGGTATTTGGTTTTTCCCACATGGATTCGTCTGCCTGTGCAGCAGGTAGGATTTTAGGCGGCTTTTTAAAAAAAATAGAACCTGAGTTCAATTCCAAACCACGGTTGATATCTGTGGTGAGTGATATCTGACCCGTTCTCAGGCCTTTCCTTCTAAACTAAACTACAAACTCAACTTTGATTTATTATTTTACCAGACAAGGCCCACTGAGCTACATAGCTCTTTTTAAGAAGCGACCTGGCCACAAATTATATCCCAACGAAGTGGCTTATCACGTGGGAATTTATTACAACCAAATTCTCTGTACCAAATACCTCACCAACTGGCACTGACCCGCATGGCAGAGAATACTCAAACAACCCCCGTGACCAGCACAGTGTGGGGAGGCCTTCATCCAGCGGTGGATGGACAAAGGAAGGGCTCTCTGCTAATATTAGAATGTATACGTGTACCCTCAAGCACAGGTGGTGGTAACATTCACAGCGAGGATTGAGGTGCCTGCGATGCGGTGCTCGCGATGATTATTTTCAAGTAAAAATGTACGTTTGAATTTGAATGAAAAATTAGAGGCAAGAATGTAAAGACTTGTTTCCATCAGGTGATGTTTTTTTTTGCTCTAAAACACAGGCATTCCTTCAGAAGCAGGAAGGCTGCATATATGAATACTAAACACGTTGCCTTTTTAATGTGTGCTGGGGCGACGCACGGTGAATCGAGAATGCTTGACACTAATAACGGGTGTGATTTGAATGATAAATAATAATTTCCCAGATAGAACATTATATGTATATAAAACACACACGCACGCGCGCACGCGCGCGCACGAGCGGGAAAGTGACTAAGTTATCGTGGACAGCCCCGACTCCTCGCCGCGCGCGCTGAGTCGCTCCGTCTCCTCCCGAGCGCCCCGCGCGTTCTTGCAATTAGAAAATTGTGGCGACGCTCTCAAGGAGTGGCAACAACAAGGAGAGAAGCCACGGGCGAGGTGGGTGCCCGCCTGGCACCGGGAGCTTGCTGCCGGCACCGTCTCTCGCGGTGCGCGTGGCACCGCTCGCGAGTGTTGGCGAGTGTCTGCCGGGTGGCCAGCGTGCGTGTGGATTGCGGTTGTGTGGCTGTTCTTTTTCTTTTTCGTCAAATTGAAATCCAATGCTTATGCCCGACCACTTTCCGCAGCATGCGCTTTTAGTTTTGCAGACGGCGTGGTTTGATTAACGGGCAAAAGAGAAAGAAAGCACATTTGCCTTGCAAATTAGCGACCTCCAGCCTGGGCCGTGTCATGCACGGGACGGTGCATGCTGATGCGAGTGAGCGGCGAGCGAGCCGCGAGGCTGGGCGCGGGTTGTTTTAGGCGGAGGGAGGTGGGGGCTGTGGGGGGCTGGGGAGTGTTTTACAAAAACCAACAACCCAACCGGCCATCCCACCGCCAGCACCACCACCAACCACCTCGACTGCAGGTTCTGGTCTGTGTGCTGCTGGCCCCGTCTCGAATGTCAAGCAGTTGCCAAGTCACGACGTCTTCGCCGTGTAATGTAAAGACGTGTGACGTCTAATAACGCGTGCTGTGAGTGGGTGGTTGGCCTCGCGGTGTGTGCGAGGTGGTGTGCGGTGGGATGGTGGTGTGTGTATGTGCGGTGGTGGTGTGTGTGTGTGTAGTGTTGTGTGTGTGTAGTGGGGTGGTGGTGTGTGTGTGTAGTGTTGTGTGTGTGCGGTGGGATGGTGGTGTGTGTGTGTGGGATGGTGGTGTGTGTGGGATGGTGGTGTGTGTGCGGTGGTGTGTGTGTAGTGGGGTGGTGGTGTGTGTGTGTAGTGTTGTGTGTGTGTAGTGAGATGGTGGTGTGTGTAGTGAGGAGCGGTAGTGCAGCGGTTAGCGCGCTGCGCTATGAACCCGGCGACACAGGTTCGATTCCCGCTCACGGCCAACACCAGTGACGATTATCTGAACCGGTCCTGGGCCTCCCCTAGGTCGACTCAGCCTCAAATGAGTAGATGGAGCGGTGTGTATAAACATCGCCACTGGAGAGACAAAGGCGGTCGGGCGTGGTGCTGGCCACTCACCCCCTCGTGTACCGTTCCGGCCTTCATAGGTGCTCGCTAACAGCACTTGCCCCTACAGTCTGTTAAGGCTATACGGGGCATCTTTGATCTTTGAGTAGGACGGTGGTGTGTGTGAGACGATGCGTCTGCGTGTGGGTTTGGTGGTTTGCGAACAGCGTGTTGTCTTTAGTTTGTTGTCCTTCCCCCGCATCTCCGATTAGCGGGTTGGCTACGTACGGTGCGAAAGAAGTTCAACATACTTACTTACTGCTCTATGATACCCGACAACCTGTGTTTGATTCCCAAACACTGCCAATGTCAGTGGCGGGAGATATTAAAACTAAAACTTTACCTTTTCAAGGTCGACTCAAATCCCAAGGTCAACTAAACGAATACCTGGTGCGGTGTGTAAACGTCGCCACTAGGGAGACAAAGGCGGCCCGGTGTGGTGCAACACCATCATGGTCACCCCCCCCCCCCCCCCACACTGACCCTGCTCGGGTTGCAGAGCCTCAACGCTTGTAAGAAGTAGCAGCAGCAGCAGCAGCCGCAGCAGCGAGGGGCTGATGTGCCATCTGCCGAGGAGGTGCAAACCGAGATCCAGAGCCCGAGATAGCGCCGGGCTAGGATGACCTCCCAAGCGAACTGCTGCTGCTGCTGAGGGAGGGTGGCAATCTGCCTCCACGTGACATCATTACAACTTCATGGGCCCAAGGACAGCTTCTGCGGAATTGGAGTGATGCCTTGTTGATCCTCCTTTTTAAGAAGGGGGGTGGGTGGGGGGCGCGCACTGATTGTAACAACTACCAGGGCATCTCCCTCCTCGGCATGCTGGAAAAGGTCCTGGCAAGGATTATTGAAAATCGTCTTTCCAGACAAGACGTGGTTTGCATCCTGGGCGGTCCTGCGCAGATGTTGCATTCTCTGTCCGTCTGTTGCAGCAGCAGCAGCAGCAGCAGAGAATAGGGGATTTGAAGGGACCTACACCTCTGCTTTATTGACTTGGTCAAGGCCTATGATATCAACAAGAGGCCAGGGATTTGGATGGTCCTTCATGCCATCAGTTGTCCTGACCCTCTGCTCATAATCATTTAAGACCTGCATGATGGTGGGCACGCCCGGGTATAAAGCTGCGTGTTTGGTGATTAGACCCATTTCCTCTTCACCTCAAGGTGAGGCAGCGATGTCCTCTTGCTCCGACACTATTTAACACAACATTTTACCGTCCATGTTTTCAGCAGTGGAGATTCCACCCGGTACAAATAGTTTGGTGGGCTTATCTTGTGATCACAGATCCTTGAAGGATCTGGACAGGAGTGACAGAGGCCCCGTCAGTGAGCTCCTCCGGCAGGTGAAGATGCTTTGGTTGAGTCGTGTAGCCGGCATGCCCAATCCCCTGCATACCCAAGCAAGTTCTGTTTGATCAGATAAGGGGGGGGGGGTGAAATTGGGGCAGCGTGGGTGAAAGAAGATGGGCTGATGTGACACAGGAGGACTTGGAGATAAGTCGACTTTACAAGAACATGTAGCAGCGGTGTCAAGAACAGCCTCTGTGGAGAAGACTCGTGGAGGGGCACTCCTGGGAAGTTGGAGGCAGCCGTCAATCAAGAAAGATAAAAGTGGTGGAGTGACGCAACAACGAGCGGAGCGCCTAAAGCCCAGCGTGATGGCACAGCGAGGAGCGCAGGTGGTGCATCTTGCAGCCATCTCAGACAGTCAAACCATAACACCCGAGTCTCCCCCTGACCTGCCAGTCAACCTGCAACGCTTCACGTTGCCTGCAAGTGTATCTAGTCTGGCACAAGCGTTGCGGTGACGTCACCGCCACTGTTGCTGCTACTGTTGTGTCGACAATGTGGCAACCCATTCCATGATTTATGGGAGCAACGCAAACGGTCAGGGGCGACTTTCCTATGTCGTCTGGCCAAGAAGAACCCACAAACTCCACTTTTGAATGAATATTGGAAACCAGCAGACAGCATTTAATTGCTAACAAAGTAGCCAATTCGTAACGCTCTGTGTTTGTTGACAGAGATGTGTGTATGTGTGTATGTGAGTGTGTGAGTGTGTGTGTGTATGCTCACAGGGCCAAGTCGTCGCAAAGCACTGACGACTTCCCTGTAAAACTAATTCAATTAACAATTACCATTCATCTCGGCATTCCTCCGCGCAAAAGTAATAATAATAATATTCCAGCAGTAATTTTTCACAACGTTCTACGCTCTTCTTCGTCTTCTTCCCATGTATAATGGATAGAGCGGTTACGCGTTTAGCAGATTATATATTTATTTGTGTGTTAATTAATAAATGAGCGTTGTGCGTTTATTTATTAATTTAAGGCAGGCTCCCGTGAAAACAAGGCACGCAGGGCGTGATGTCGGCGCGTGACGCTAATTGGTGGAGACAAGGAACGGGCAGCGTTGGCCGCCTTAGTCTGAGCCGCCTTTTAGCAGCAGCTTTCTCTCATTAGAGGCGCTGGGGCGCGTGTGTGCGTCAGTGCGTGTGTGAGAGAGTGTGAGTGTGTGAGAGAGTGTGAGTGTGTGTGTGAGAGTGTGTGAGTGTGTGTGTGAGAGTGTGTGAGAGAGTGTGTGTGTGCGTGTGTGAGAGAGTGTGAGTGTGTGAGAGAGTGTGAGTGTGTGTGTGAGAGTGTGTGAGTGTGTGTGTGAGAGTGTGTGAGAGAGTGTGTGTGTGCGTGTGTGAGAGAGTGTGAGTGTGTGTGAGAGAGTGTGAGTGTGTGTGTGAGAGTGTGTGAGTGTGTGTGTGAGTGTGAGAGAGTGTATGTGAGAGAGTGTGAGTGTGTGTGAGAGAGTGTGAGAGAGTGTGAGTGTGTAAGAGAGTGTGAGTGTGTGTGAGAGAGTGTGTGTGTATGGGAGTGTGTTAGAGAGTGATAAAGTGTGTGAGAGAGTGTGAGTGTGTGTGAGAGAGTGTGAGTGTTTGTGAGAGAGTGTGTGTGAGTGTGTGTGAGAGAGTGTGAGTGAGTTTGTGTGAGAGAGTGTGTGAGAGTGTGTGAGTGTGTGTGAGAGAATGTGAGTGTGTGAGAGTGTGTGTGAGAGAGTGTGAGTGTTTGTGAGAGAGTGTGTGAGTGTGTGTGAGTGAGTGAGTGTGTGAGTGTGTGAATTTGTGTGTGAGAGTGTGTGTGTGTGAGAGTGTGTGAGTGTGTGTTTAAGAGAGTGTGAGTGTGTGTGTGAGAGAGTGATAAAGTGTGTGTGAGAGTGTGTGTGTGTGAGTGTGTGTGAGAGAGTGTGTGTGAGTGTGTGTGAGTGTGTGTGAGTGAGTGAGTGTGTGTGAGTGTGAGTGAGCGTAAGTGTGTGTGAGAGAGTGTGAGTGAGTGTGAGAGAGTGTGAGAGAGAGTGTGAGTGTGTGTGAGAGAGAGTGAGTGTGTGTGAGAGAGTGTGAGTGAGTGAGATCTGGACAAAGTCCAATCGGTGAGCTCCTCCGGCAGGCAAGGCTGCGTTGGCTGCGTCATGTAGCCCACATGCCCAGCCACCGCATGCCTAAACAGCTTTTGTTCGGCCGGATCGAGGGGGCTAAACGGGCGCGGCACGGGCTCGGGAAGAGATGGAGTGATGTGGTACAGGAGGACGTGGAGCTGAGTGGACTTGCCGATGACTGGTACCAGCGGTGTCAAGATCGGCCTCTGTGGAGGAGGCTCGTGAAGGACGCTACTGGGCAGTTGGTGGTGCATCAGCCAGTCGTCTCAGTCAGTCGACCTGTGGCATCTGGATCAACCCGTGACCTCCTGCCAGTGGGCGTTCGACACTTCACGTGCCCTCAAAGTGCACCCAGCCTGGCACAAGCGTCGTCGTGACGTCACCACCACTTAGTGGCGAATGGCGGTTGTTGTTGTTGTGAGTGTGTGAAAGTGTAACGCGCTAACTGTTACGCTACGAACCCGGCCACCCGAGATCGATTCCCGCTCACGGCCAACACCGGTAACAATTATCTGAACCGGTCTTGGGCCTTCCCTAGGTCGACTCAGCATGGTGCAATGTGTAAACATCTCCACTAGGGAGACAAAGGCAGCCGGGCGTTGTGCTGGCCGCCCTACCCCCTCGTGTGCAGTCGCGGCCTTCATAGATTCTCGCTTACAGCACTTGCCCCAAGAGTCTGTTAAGGCCATAGGGAGGATCTTTGTATTTGTGTGGGCAAACCCACCCCCATCTGGTCAGTGATTGCGAGTCAGCGCGCCGTGGTGGCTGTGCGCAATGTCACCGGGAAGGCCGAGCCTCATCATCAGCCGTGTCGCCCTCATGGCTTGCTGGCAGCCACCACAGCGACTAACGGGGGGGCTCTGGACGAGTGCGGGGGACTGGTGACCCCTCCACCTTCAATTCAGTTCCCACGAAACCACGCAGAGACAATACACCAGCCAAGCTTGTGGCGGAGGAAGCGGGCGGACAGGCCTCGACTCGTAGCAGAACTCCATTTGGTGGTATCTATTGGACCTTTTTGCCAGGATCACAATAATGAAAGAATAAGAATCGGCTTCACCCTTTCTGGCAATAAAACAGGAGGTGTTGGGATGTCTAAACACCAAACAGATCCCTCCTGTTGCAAGGCATCAAGTCTGCATTAGCCACACGTACTTGTGGCACAACATGCCAACAGACGTGCTCTGACAATATCATATCAGCATTGTCTTTGAAACGCCAGCGACTGCTTTCTCCGTGGCCCTGTCGCACTCGCCAGCGTTAGAGCAGAGAACGCCAAAAGGCGAATAGCGCAGAATGAAGTAGACAGACTCACAGGCGGTCGGGCCTGATGCTGGCCATGCCACCTCCTCGTGTGCCGTGCTGGCCTTCATAGGTGCTCGCTAACAGCACGTGCCCAACAGTCTGTTCAGGCTATAGGGGAGAATCTTGATCTTTTGTTGATTTGTCAGTTAATATCGATTCGCCAGATCTCCCAAAAGCTTAAGCAGGGTGGAACCTGGATCGTGCTTGGATGGGTGACCACACGCACAACAGCAGGTGCATCGCACTCGCGTCAGAGATGGCAACGAAGTGGGGTGGATAGATCAGGGTTGTTGATGATGACTACGTTTATTTAGTTTTTTTCGTGTGGATTGCTAATGTCATGTCCCAACAACAGACTCGTTTTAGAAGCTTTGTTGCTTCACAGGACCTTGACCATGATGGTGATGTTTTGAGGGAGACATTCATCCAGCAGTGGAGAGGTCATGGCCGATTACGAGAAATGGGTTTCATAGATTTCACATTTTCCAAAATAAAATGTAGTCCACGTGGAATTGAAAAGCAAAAGCACTAAACACTCTGCCAACATCTTTTTCGAGGCATCTGACACTGAAGATAAAACATGTCATACATTTTAGTTGGTCCCCATTAAACCCGTAACAATGCCCGCGGTGAGAGCAGGCTCGCGAAGTTTAATTAATTATATCATAAAATCCAATAAAACGCTGGCGGAGACTCCAATCCACCGGGGCTGCTCGTTACGCGACTGCACCCTCGCCCTGCCGCCTCGCCCACCCAGCCTCAATGCTCACGAGAGTCTTGCTTGGCACGTTTGATCAATTCCTGAGAAAAAAAAACACTTTTAAAAAGATGAATTGCCATCTTTGTTCACACGCGGCAGATAACCTGGAGTGCCTGGAGAAAAGCCGCACGCGTGGGAGAGGAAAGCACTCGATTTTGCACAGACCAGACGTAAACCTACTTGCTGTGCTGCTTCTTACAGATACCACTACCTCCTTGACCTTGCCGATGGGATTCGCGAATGAGAATGTAGGACATCGATTGCCTCTGACCATAAAGTCAAAACATTATGGTCGTTCCCTACAGTTCTGCTTTGAATTGGGGCCATAGCCTGGAATGTTATCCCAAACTGAGTATTTATCTTATGAGGCAGCATGGACGATGGCAGTCGTGGGGCATTCTTCGTCTGTGCTTTTGTGGATCCATCGCAGTCCCAAAGGCCGGGCCGCAGTGGCTATGCCGCACGTGGCCTGTAGTCCAGCACTGAGGAGGAGGACAGGGCTGATGGTGGTGGTAGATCATCGACAAAACGTTGAGAAATTCTCTTCCCATGGGTGTCAAGGTGCCCTACCCTGGTTTGCCAGAAGGAGGTACAGCAACATGTGGACTTGGTCTGTTCCTTCTGTACGGTGTAGCGCGTCGCCACTTCGCACGCGTGCGTCTTGTGATGCTGCTCTAGTTTCCATTGGCTGATAACTTCCTCATCGAACAGAGACGGTCACTTCATCGCGCGCTTTCAGATGCGCTTTTAGCGGCCGTCTGGAACGCTCTTCCTTCCGATATTAGGACGCAACTGGAGCTATGTGCTTTTAAATCATCTGCAGTGAAAATTCATTTCTTTATAGCTTCTTTTGGTGTTTAGTTTGTTGTCATTCCCCCGCACCTCTAATTAGCACGGTTTGCTACGTGCGGTGCAAAAGAAGTTCAACACACGCACATACAAGTGTCGTGCAGCACAGAGCTTTGGTGTGGGGGGTCGTGGAATGTGTCTCCAGCCCACCGCGTGGCTGCTGCCTTTCCCACTCTCCCTGTGGCTCCTCCTCATGCCTCTTGAGTCGTTCTCTCTTCTCTCTCGAGAGAGAGAGAGAGTGAACAGGGGACGGCGAACGGTAACAGCTCGAAGTTACAACATTATTTATCATAAGTTGTAATTTCTCACCGCAAGTAACAATTTCAATTCCGCCACCGCAGGCATCGAGCGGCCAGACATCCGTGGAAGGCGGGGAGGAGAGACATTGCGGGGGGGGACGGAGATGCCCAAGATTTCTAATTAATCGTGGCGGTAATGTTGGCGCGATGCGTACTTGCTAAATCCCCACTCGTCTCCCCGTCAGTGTTTTATAAATTATTTCTAAGGCGCTGTTGCTGCTCATCCACCGCGCGCGGTAATTTGCCCTCGTGGGAGGAAAAAGCTGGGAGCTGAAACTTGTTTAAAGTCTTAATGCGGCTTGTCACGCGCCGAGTCTTCAGCAACGGGGAGGTTTAAGAATGCAGCGGGCATTGTCGGGGGGTTTTTTGTCGTGAGAGAGCGTAATGAGCGCTGAAAAATGAACAAAAAAAATAACTCGATCGAGTCTGGCCGTGACAGCTTGTGCAATGGCCTAACAGGACACGGACGTTTTGATAATGAAACAAAAAGGGGGAAAAGTGTAAAAATTAAGGAGCGCCGCCGCTCCTCGTGGAGTGAAATAGCCGGGGGGGGGGGGGTGGGAAACGGCGCTCCACCATCATCGCCCCCCATACCGCGTACCCACGCACGCGCGCGTGTATGTGCGCGTGCATGTGCGCGTGCATGTGCGCGTGCATGTGCGCGTGCATGTGCGCGTGCATGTGCGCGTGCATGTGCGCGTGCATGTGCGCGTGCATGTGCGCGTGCATGTGCGCGTGCATGTGCGCGTGCGCGTGTAAGCTGTGTCCCAGGGTCAATTGGAAACACAAGGTGACCCGCACGGAGTGTCAGTGTATACGGGCAGACAATCGTGCACTTCAGGTGCGGAATACCTTCGCGTTTTAGCAAACCCGACAAATCTACGCGGAGCGCGTGGCTTCGCGGGATCTAAATGTCCGTTGCTTCTTTCACCTCCGAATTGTGAAATTAAAGTGGCACGTTAATTATTTGCACGTGCCGTTTGCCAGTTTCTCACATTTGTTTAACATGTTGTCTTGCAACGTTAACAGCATGCAAGCTACGAGGTGGTAGAAAGCCAAAGGGCCACGTGTAGCCTTGAGCAGGCTGCTGGGGCAAGTGTTGTTAGTGAGCACCTGTTAAGGACAAAGCGCACGAGGAAGTGGTGTGGTGAACAGCCACGCCCGGTCGCATTCGTCTCCGCATGGCTGGTGATGTCTCCACACCGCAGCGAGTACTTGTTTAATTGGAGGCTGCATTGACCTCTGGCCCAGGACCAGTTGTGGAATCACTCGCCACCGATGTCAGCCTTGGCTGCGACTCGACCTCAGGTGGCCAGTTTTGTAGATCATTGCGCGAGCCCCACACGTGCACACACGCACCATTGGAGCTGTGCACAAACTCGCCCATAAATTCCTTCGCATCGACAACGACGATGTATCCACTTGAAGTAAGCGATGTATTCCCGCTGTGTTGGCCAGTGTGTCGTGGTAATGATGTGAATTGAACATCGGAGAGCCGCGACTAAAGGAACACTTGAAAATTACCACGGGTTCTCGTCAAAGCGTGGAAAATCAATCAGTCAATATCCTTTATTTAAACCCACATGCAAGTCCATTCAGCATAAAAAAATCTATTTTTTCAAGGGGGAGACCTGGGTTACAAAAGCAATACAGTTCACGTGCGATAAAAGGTCAAAACAATCGTACATGGTCAGAATATTAAGCGATACAGAGACAACCTTAGAATTATATGAAACATTAACTATTTAGCAGGATTCAGTTAAAAAATGTGACCAAATCAGCCGGATTGTACCCGAACTCATCAGACCTCAGAAGCTAAGCAGGCGCTGAGCCTGGCCGGTGCTGCTGCTGCAGGAGATCGCCGTGGGCCAACGAGGGGCGCTGTCCGGGGCAGTGCAGCCAAGTCCACTGTGGTCCCGCACTCTTAACACCTTCACAGGCCCGCAGTGACCAGCATGGTGAAGTGTGTTCAAGTGTCTCTCGCGGCGCGCGAGGCGTACCGAGGCCGTCATCATACAGTGGAATCAAATCACAAGGGGTCGTGGGTTCGATCCCGACCCTGACGCCTGCTGTATAGTCGGAGTTTGTGTGTGTCTCTCTCTCTCTCTCTCTCCCGTGGTTGCGTGGATTTTTCTCCGCGTCCTCCCGTGTTTCCCCTCAATATTTAGAATCAACATCACGCGTTCTGACTATTCGGCTGCGATACACTTCCACACGATAAGCCACTTCGTTGCGCTATCATTTGTGGCCAGGTCGCTTCTGGAAAATAACTATACAGCTCAGTGGGCCTTGCCTGGTAAAATAAAAAATAGTTTAGTTGGTGGTACAGGTGGTCCAGATGACCGTGGCGATGATCAAGGTGGTTGTGGCGAGGTGGTCATGGTTGTACATCATTACATGCCCATAACTCAGAGAGCCACACACAATATACCTGCCGGTGCAAACACACCACTGCCGCACTCTGTATTATTACGATGATTATGTATTTACCCAGGAATGCCTCGTTAAGTCTCCTTGCCTCCGTTTTTCAAGAGGGTCCTGCTCAAAGATGTTTGGCGAGTGGGAGAACTTCGGATATGTCCAGACACGTCGCTCGCACGGAAACATCCACGCGCAGGTCCGGAAACATTCTCGCTCAAGTGCCCCACACTGCGCCCCATCGCATTGTGGCTGGCGTCTCGTGCGCGTGGCTGGTGCCATCATCTCATGATCCACCAACCCCCAAACAAAATCTCCGGAGCCGTCATTGTGTATCATGGCCATAACACGCAAGAGGGGTTTATTGAGCAGTTTGCGGTTGCGATTTAATTTAAAATGAGCATTTCCATTCCTTAGCTTCGATCACTCGGTTTAATTTTTCTCGACATTTTAGCCGAGGGCTCAAATCATCGCTTTAAAGTTGGTTATTTCTGTCTTGTTTAATCTTAACATTGCCCCCCCCCCCCTCTCGTCTCCTGCCGTCGCGGCTCGCGCAACGACTGCATACAAATTCTCCGAACTAGAAATGTAGCTGTGCAGAAAATAAAATAATATTATTTTGGCTAAAACAGAAGAAAGCAAATGTAGTGGTTACCGGATCACAGAAGCAGCTGATTAACTGGGGGGGGGGGGGGGGCTGAGAGCAATGAAGCGCATTGCATTAGCGGCATAAGTCGGATGCGAGAACGCGTCTTTCAAACGCGCGCGAACTGTCGCGGAAAACTTTTGCGATACCGATGCCGAGTAGTTCGGTGTCCGGGCCTGGCGGGTGGGAAGCTCGCGAGCTGTGGAGGAATGGAGCTGTGGGAGAGGCTGCCGGCGGTGGTCATCTGCTTGGCAGTGGCCTCGTGGGGGAGTGGGGGGGGGGCACTCGGGTGGTTGCTGGATTGGCTTACCCCCCCCCCCCCGATCTGAGAGCAGCTGGAGACAGACGCTGGGAGGGGTAACAATGCCGTATCCTCTGGAGTATAAGACGCACACTCGTTTTCCTGCAACAAAAGTTGGGGGTGAGTCTCAATCCGGTTGCTGTGTGCACGGGCGTGGTGCTGGCCACCCAACCCCTCGTCTGCCGTGGCGGCCTTCGTAGCTGCTGCTCGCTAACAGCACTTGTCTCAACAGTCTGTTCGGGCTATACGGGGAATCTTTGTCTTTGTGACCACGTTTGTGTAACTCTATTGACACCGGGCACACATCTTACTTTCCGGGGTGTCTTATAATCCGAATGTTACGGTAACAATCGCAATGATTTGTTTATCCTTTGTAAGCCTCACTGAGTTTCAAGACTCTTTTTCAGGAGGGTCTTTCACTGGCATGTTTGGCCGATTCCATCAATTTATTGTGCGTTTGGCTTCATGTGATAAGAAACTGGAGTAGACAAATGAGACGCATACCAAGCCTACAATACCTGCTGTTCCCAGGTTGTCTCGCATTTCAGTTCCAACCAAGCTGAACCTTACCTAGCTTCCAATATCTCACGAGATCGGGCGCATTTATCATGGTGAATTGGTCACAGCTCAGGATTCACTGCTGGGAGATTCTTCAGTTACTGAGCTCAGGATTCACTGCTGGGAGATTATTCAGTTACCGAGCTCAGGATTCACTGCTGGGAGATTATTCGGTTCCTGAAAAAGTTCTCAGCGCGTGGAGGAAATTTTCGAGCATCTAGAACTGAAGAAGTTCTGAGTGCGTAGAGCGAAACGTCGGACATCATGCTGAAGGATGGGCGGAAAAACTCCCAAAACCCATCAGAGAGCTCGACATTGCTGCTGCTGATGATGATGATGATGTTGTTGTTGTTGTTCCCAAGTGGCTGCGAGGCAGCCGCCAGTCCGCGAGAGTCGTCTCGGCGTCTCGCTCTGTGCCCTGTGGCGAGAGGTAGCCGAGTGTCGTGGACTTAGGAGCCGCTCCCGGCCGCCCCGAGTACCTCAAGTTCAAGTTCATTCATTAGGTATAACCCTGTGAGCCATTCGGCTCTTGAACGGGTGCAACCGCAACAAACAAAAAACAAAAACATGAACAAAAAACATCTTAAAGTGACTATGTGCAAACAGAAAATCCAAGAAAAGACAGCAAAATATGAGCACATCAGCGGCAGACATTCAAAAGGATGAGACAGACGTGATGGGCGATTGAGCATACAAAGCAAGGGGGTGTTTGAGCCAATGGGCCTTCATCTCTTCTTCATGCCTCCCCGGGACGTCATCAATGTTTGAGGGCCTCTCAACCGCAGCGTTTACAAGCGTGAGATTTTCTGCCAACAAAGTTATTCTCATCAGCTCGCACACTTTGACTCGTTGTTGTTGTTGCGGCTTGCCTATCGCGCTATCCTCGCATTAGTCTAAGTGCCGGGTGATCAGACTCACCAGGAGTTGAGACCCCCTCTCCCCGCATCCCCAGTGCCAAGGTTGTATGAAGATGGTCGTACAAAAGACACAAGATCCCCCCCCCTATAGCCTACACAGGCAGTTGGGGCAAGTGCATGTCAACGTGCACCACAACTGTTTTGTCTTCAAATCCGAAAAATATAGGACACGTTGTGTTATATTTGTTCAAATGGTCTCTACGTTGCCTCCAGTATAGGATGCTGTTGCATCCATTTGACGTAATAAATGATACACGATGTGCGACCTGTCTCTTCATTGTCATTCCAAGCTGCGTCTCTCCGCGCCTGTCTGTGCACCAAGTCAACGCGTGTTCCACTTGTCTTTGTCGGTGTCCAAGATTCTGATCCACGCGCCATGGCTGAGACCTTGCACTGGTCGACAACTTTATTATTCGGGGACGTCGAACTACGCCGATGTTTCATTGCTAAGCTCTAAATCGCGTCAACCTGCTCACGGCCACTTCTTGAGTTCGTTACTTTATTACTTCGTTACGTTTTTAATTCGTAACTTTTTAACTTTATTTCTTCGTTACTTTGATGACGTTCAACTTCGAGCAATTGCCCTGGGTAATTATCCAATCGGTATGCAGACGAATTAAATGTTGTTGTTGTTAATACCACCCCGACGACTCGGGCAGAGTTAACTCTGGACGGACGGTGGTGACACGCAAGCATAGCCAGGAATCGATGGTGCTCGGTTGAATAATTCAGCCTAAAACCTCGGGCTACATTTGTCACTTTAATATTTGAGTGTCTGGGCAGTGTAGCAGTCTCCGTTCACATCGCTTGTGAGCATCGCTGTGAGATACAATTTTACTTGCACTCAAATTGTTCCAAACCAAAACATCCTTATTCAGATCTCCGCTGCAAAAACAAAAATATGTGAAGCGCCTTGTTGTGGAGGTCTCTGCGGTCGTGTTGAACAGCTCTCTGATGAGTCATCTGGTCGCACCGCGTGTTGGTCAGCATTGTGTCCGACGTTTCGTTCCACACGCTGACACCTTATTCGGTTCCTGAAGGTTCAACCAGGAAGAACGTCGTAGAGCAATATAAAGCATCTGAGGAGGCTCTCGCACTTAAAATTAAATATCCCCGCACCTCTGAATAGCACGGTTGGCTATGTACGGCGCGAAAGAAGTTCAACAGGTAAGTCAAAACGTAACGCAGAATACATGTGATCGTTTACAATCCACGCCTCTGGGTTTACAATCCACGCCTCCCTCCCCAGCGACCCAGGCTCGCTCCAGCTCGTGCTGTGAGCGAGCGCCGTCTCTTGGCACGCTCAGCCTGAAGCCACCGCACGGAGTTGAGTCACGGGGACCTCTCCCTGGAACTTCTCACTGGGACCTCTCTATGGTTCCTCTCACTGGGACATCTCACTGGTTCCTCTCTCTGGTTCCTCTCTCTGGGACCTGGTCTCTGGTTCCTCTCTCTGGTTCCTCTCTCTGGGACCTGTTTCTGAGACCTCTCTCTGGGACCTCTCACTGGTTCCTCTCTCTGGAACTTCTCTCTGGGTACTCGTCTCTTGCGCTCCGCCGCTCTCCGCGCCGCTTGCTCCTGTGAGCCCCGAAGACTCGCCACGAATATTCTCGTCCCCTTGTCAGGGGCTCCACGTTGTGTCCCCGCGTCGCGAACTGCCCTCACGTGTTGATCACGTGACACACCTGGAATCTCTTACTTTCACAATCAAGGCGGCGTTTGTTGCATACCAAGCAGGTTGTAATTCCAGCCCGGTTTGTCCGGGTCGGAGACCTGGGAAATGTTTCCGCAAGCGGCTCACCGCGTCCACTCGACCTCTCGCTGTGCCTGTGGCTACTCGTCAGCCAACAACCCGGAAAATATTCAGTGTAGAAATTCAGGGCTGCGCGCCGGTGTTTGTGGCCTGCGTCCTGGTCGCGCGAGTGACGTTGCATCTCCGAGCCACGCAAACAGCTGTGAGCCCTACAAGCGGCTCAACGAGCCACCCACACACACAACCTGCTCTGGACACATTTTGCTGGATTGACCATTCTGGCTTCACGATGCATTTCGCCATGAAATTAATTCACCCGGGCACTGCGTATTGTTGTGGCTCTCTCTCTCTCGCCACCGTGGGGTGCGGTCGCACGAACGAGCTGCTCCCGCTCCAACGTTGGTGTGGATGGAGGCCTGGGCTCAGGTGTGAGCCTGAGCCTGGCCTAGAGAGAGGTGAACTAGGGAGAAAACGCTAGTTTATTCTGCGTTTTTCTCCCCGTACATCAGCCTGCTATAGTAACAGTTTTTATTACTACTGTTGTTGTTGTGTGTTTGTCTGGTTTGTGTGTTTGTCTGTGTGTTTGTTCTGCTTGTTTGTCTGCTTGGTTGGTCGCGTTGTGTGTTGGCCTGGTGCTTTTCACCTGGTTTAACACCGCGTGTGTTTGGCCTGTTTGTCTGTTTGGTGAGTGTTTTGTCTGTGTGTTTGCGTGTTCGTGTGTTTGCTTGTGCGTGTGTTTGTTCGTTTATCTGTCGTTTTGTTTATTTGTATGTTTGTTTTGATTGTTCGTTTTCGTTTGTTTGCTTGTTGGTTCGGTCGTGTGTGAGTTCGTCTGTGTGTTTGTCCTGCGCGTGTGTGTGCTTCTCTGTGCGTGTGTGTGTTTGTCTGTCTGTCTGGTGGTTGGTTTCGGGTGTGTGTTGTGTGTTTGTTTGGTGTATTATTTTTTTTGGTGATTATTTTTTTTGTTGCTGCTGGTGCTGCCATGCGGGCGACATGTTTCAGCCCAGCAGCACGGAGGCTCTCACGGATAACCACGGCTTCCGATGTTTTCCATCGCCGGGGACAGCACCCGAGGAAGTCGCCACTGCAGTAGCAACGCACACCGGGCTGCCTGCTGTCCGGGTGGTGCAAAGAGAGAACCGTGGCTATGTTGTGTACGTAGCCACGGTGGAGGCGGCGGCGCGTGTGGTGGAGAAAGGACTCGTAGTCGGAGGTGAGGGGGGGCAGCTGGTACAGTGCACCCCTCTCACAGCACCGACGGCGCGACTCACCATCACGGGCGCTCCACCATACATGACCGACGCGGAGCTGATGGGAGAGCTGCAACGCTTCGGCACGGTGGCCTCGAACATCAGCCTGCTGCCTATGAGAACGCGGAACCCTGCCATGCGACACATCTTGTCTGGGCAATGGCAGGTGCTCCTCATCTTGAAAGGTGGACGCACCGTGTTGGACGTGGCCATCAAGCACACCGTTGGTAGCCGCGTCCACACGGTGTACCTGGCTACGAACGAACCACGCTGCTACGGATGTGGCAGCGTGAGACATGTGAAGAAAAATTGCTCCACCAAGGCAGGGTTGGGTGGAGCTGTGACAGGGACGACGCCGACGCTGCAGCCGCAACAGCAGCAGCAGCGGGAGCATCGCGAGCGGCAGCAGCAGCAGCTGCAGGACCAGCAGCAGCAACAGCCGCAGGACCAGCAGCAGCAACAGCCGCAGCAGCAGCAGCAGCGGGTGAGGGAGCACCCCCCGCCGCCGCCGCCGCAGCATGACGTGCAGCAGCAGCCGCCGCAGCAGCATCGGCAGCAACAACAGCCGCAGCAAGATGGTGCCGTTTCCGTGCCGGAGCGCAGGGAGCCAGCACCAGAGAAGGAACCCGCTGACGAGGACGGTGGAGAGTTCACCATCGTCGGAGGGGCGCGGAAGAGGAGGAAGATGGGCAGGCGCGGGAGCGCCCAGCCCATGGTAACAGCCAAAACAGCTGGCGACGGTACCCAGCCAGCTGACCGCCCTGTGGAGGAGGGGAGGGCGTGGGTGACGCACCCCTGGTGGAGACGACCGAGCCGGGAGCGCGACCTCCGGGCCCGACCTCACCCCCTCCAACGCAGGGAGAGGAACAACTGATGATCGCCACCGGCGCCGTGGCTGTGCCGGGTGGCGCCGAGGCTCCGGGAAGCACCTCTTCGCCTGTCCTGGGGGAGGGGGAGGAGATGGAAATGGACCCGGGGGAGAGTGGGCTGCCTGCGAGCGGGATTGTGCCCAGCGAGGGCCCGGCCCCAGATGGGGCGGCGGGGACGGAAGAGGAGGCCTGCGCCGACGTGGGAGGTGGCGTTACCCTCACCGACATCGGGGGGTGGCCCGACACCGAGGATAACGGCGTGCCGGGGGGTTTCTTGCCGGTGAAGGGCGACCCTCCGCCCACCCCAAGGTGGCACGATGAAGGAGCGAAAGAGAGAATGAAGAGGAAAAAAATGCCCAAAATTGGTTTCGAGCCCGGGGAGGCCCCCGTTCCGGGAACGTCGGTGGGCACCGGAGGGTGGGCTCGCGCCGTCCGGAAAGCTGCAGCTGTAGCTAATAGTGATGACTTGGAGGACGATCTGGACAAGGAGGAGTACCCCCAGAAGATTGGAGGTTGGAGGAATGAGGCTAGGCCGGGGGAGTGCACGCCCAAAGCCCTCCTCTTGTGGTTGAAGAAGACGGAAAGGAAGAAAAAGGGGAATATGATGAGGGAGCTGACGAAGGTTTTCCCCGATAAGTGCTCCCTTGCGGAGGTGGTAGTGGACGTGCAATGGGAGCCACACAGTTACGGTTTCAGCGTTCGGGAGGCCCACCGGGTGTTGGATTTGCTGGCCGAAACGGGGCCTCCCCCGCCCCCCACCAGCTCGGAGGACGAGCAGCCAGACCCAGCCTCGCCCAGCCCGTCGTCGCAAGGGAGCAGGGTGAGCGTCGTCAGCGGCGGCGCCCCAAAGAGACAGGCGGAAAGGCCGATGAGCTGGCCTCCGATGCCCGAGATGGAGTGCTCCCCCGAATACCTCCTTGGTTTCCTGAAATGGTCGTATGGGAAACGAAACATCCGCGTGCAGGACAGTTTCCCCAACAGGGGGAACTTTATGAACACGGCCCGGCGTGTGGTCCAGGACCCGGGCACGTTCGGATATAGTCGCCAGGAAATCTTCCGGGTAAAGGCCTTGATGAACAAGGTCAGAAAACAGCCACCATCCCCCCCCACCACCCCCTTCTCCCCCGAGGCGTTGAAGAGGACACCACTACCGCCGCAGCCAGCCGGGGAGGAGGGTGAGGAGGTGGGAGCGGAAGAGCAACTCTGCTAGGCAAAGGGGTGTGAGAGCCCGGATGACGAGCACACCGGACACTGGCTGTGAGCGGTGACGACGTGGTATGTGATGACGATGAGTGTTTATTGCCATAAAGGCAGGTACACTGAATGCTTTGAAAAGCAAAACACACCGGACACTGGCTGTGGGGCGGTGGCGATGTGGTGCGGGATGATGTTGTACAATTATTGTTGCCATAAAGGCAGATATACTGAATTAACTGGAATATTCCAGCGCAATTTGCGCTGGTGAAATAAAATTATAAAAGTCAAAGTCTCTCGCTCTCTCTCTCGCTGTCTCTCTCGCTCTCTCTCTCGCTCTCGCTCTCTCTCTCGCTGTCTCTCTCGCTGTCTCTCTCTCTCGCTGTCTCTCTCGCTGTCTCTCTCTCTCTCGCTGTCTCTTTGAACGCGAGAGCTTGGCAAGGGACGGAACCGTGGTCAGTTCGTGGATACAAATGGACGGCCTCGTGATGACCTGAAATTCGCCCGCGTTGCTAACGAGTCCTCTGCTCGCGCACAATGTCGCCTTCCGTTGTTGCGATGTCTGCGTGGCCATTGTGACACGCGCGTCTTCAATGGCCCGTGACCTCTGGGACGCACAAGAGGTTCTCCTCGCGGAAGGCTCCAAATGCGCGCGAACGTCACGACCAATGAGTGAGTTTGTGGCCAAAGCAGATTGTTGAAATGTCGCCATTACTTCAACAATCGTTTCCGAGTGGTTTTTTTTCTCCTTTTGTCACTGGGAGAGGGGAGCTCTTGACGTTCCAGCCGACTGACCTCCACTGGTTAGATGTGATTTTATTTGTGCCTCACCCATTAGTTGGTGTGCGACATCACCGATGCAGCAGCCAATGTAATGCCAGTTAAACAAATGATCTCGTGTAGTCGCGGTTGTCGTGGCTGTTGATTGGCGGCATCGGCTCCCATTTCCATTTGCTGAGATCCTTCCGAGCCTCAAACAGCACGTGACAAGCACGTGGGAGAGAGCACGCGGTTCCTGGCGAAGTGCATTGTGGTCGTCTCGTGTTTCGTCACGAGCAGGGGGACCTGTGCGCCCTGGACGTGACAGGATTGTTTCGAGCGCATTTTGTGTTTCTTTCGTTCTGTGCCCATCGGGGGTTTCTCGTAAATGTTCTTATTTTGAAGATCGACGTTCCGAGCCGCGATCATCTCTCGTCGTACCGGTGTGCCCCCCACAATGAGCTGTGTGCCCCCCCCCTCACCCCTGTCGAGCAAGTGGCTCTTCACATTCACTTCAGTCTTGCGCCCCCTTTGGCTCTCCATCGTTAACAAAAGTAGAATGTTAATGAATACACAGGCTGATGACACAAAGTAGTTGCACTGAACGTGGCCCGGACTTAATTTGTGTTATTTGATGATTTGCCTTCTAGAAGAATCTGGCCCACGTCTGGCACCCCCAGGTGAAGAAGAACGACCACCGCTGTAGAGAGAGCGCGCGTGTGTGTGATGGTGGTGGTGGTGGGGATGGTGGTATCGGCAAGTCAGACGATCCGGAATGAAGGCGGCAAGCAAGCGCTGCTGCTGCCGCTGCTGCCGCTGCGTCGTCGTCGTCGTTGTTGTTGAACCGTCGGGAAGAGTCTCGGGTCTCTGCTGCCGCGGAGGGAGCTGGGGGGGTCCTCGTCAAAGAGGCCAAGTAGAGCGGTGTCGCTCATGATGCCGCGATGATGGCCGTCAACGCCTCGCCTGCTCACCTGCGTGCACATATCATCGCGGTGCCCGACAAACGACGACAACGACGACAACAACGAGAGTTCCGCGACGGCGAGAGATGTCACTCTGTGTGTGATGTGTCACTCTGATGTGTCACTCTGTGTGTGATGTGTCACTGTGTCTGATGTGGGGGGGGGGGGTAGGTGGGGTGGGTGAGTGTGGGCAGGTATGTGGGTGGGATGGAGTAGATGGGGGTGGGAGGTAGGTGGTTTGGGGAGGGAGAGAGGTGAGTGGGATGTCGGTGGGGGGTGGTGGATATGGGGAGGTGGACGAGTCGGGCGAGGTAGGTGAGTGGTTGGGGTGTCTCCCTGTTCGCCCCTATCGAGGTGCACTTCTGTGGTGTACTTTGTGTTGTGGTGTACTTTGTGTTGTGGTGTACTTTGTGTTGTGGTGTACTTTGTATTGTGGTGTACTTTGTGTTGTAGTGTACTTTGTATTGTGGTGTACTTTGTGTTGTGGTGTACTTTGTGTTGTAGTGTACTTTGTATTGTGGTGTACTTTGTGTTGTGGTGTACTTTGTGTTGTGGTGTACTTTGTGTTGTGGTGTACTTTGTGTTGTGGTGTATTTTGTGTTGTGGTGTACTTTGTGTTGTGGTGTACTTTGTGTTGTGGTGTACTTTGTGTTGTGGTGTATTTTGTGTTGTGGTGTACTTTGTG